>NC_135178.1:35156015-35458970 GCF_041146795.1 Maylandia zebra
TTCCCTCAGCGGACGCCGCGGGTGTTAACTAACTCAGCATTACATCAGAAAACTTCTCAGGTTAAAAATAGGTGATTGCAATTATTTACAATGATTATGAGCTTTTTCCTAAAAATTGAGCAGTCTTTATGAGCGTGCAAATGTCAGAATGTGACAACTTAAAAACTTGTTGATTGTAAGGACAGCGCTGCAGCATAAGTGCAACTAAGTCCTGTTTCAGTCTAAGTTTCTTGTGCGATAAAAGCCAAACATCCCTACTGCTCTTCAGACCTTCTGTTTACAAGCAGCAGCCACTCAAAAGCGAGTTGGTGTAAAAGGCGGAGGAATTAAAACAGCTTGTTTCAGACAGAGGACGAATGCAAAGCCCCAGTGCAAGAAAAATAATCATTATTTTGACCTGTGAATCATGCAAAGCTTGTGTAGTAAAGTCAAAGAGTAAAGACGAGCAGCGGAAAGCATGTGCAGCCTGTTGATCTGTCATCTCATTTCCTGCTCACTCAAATATCTTGAATTTATGAATCAGCTCCTGCTGACCTTCCACTGAATGCGTCAATACGAGCAAAACACTCTGACGGTGTCAACAGGTCTCTGCATTAAACCCACTATATCGCACTAATGATGACAGCAACCTGTCAGCTGCACAGAGCCCACCCTGGACATCGTATATGGATCCTGTTGTCCAAAAGTAACAGAACAAGGTGCTCTGATGTGCAGGAAGCTTGGCTGCAGCTGTTGTGAGGAAGGATACTGACAGTAAAGGGTCACCTAGCCGTGCATCCTCCCGCCGCCTGCTCAGCTGCCACGTGTTACTGTTATGTAACTCATAAACGGATTTGTCTGCGTATTATTGTGAAGATGGCTTTTCCTTCAGCGGCTAAATACACCTCCTCCGTTTTCACTGTGCACCCCCTCAGTGTTATGTTTACATCTGTTGCTGTGACTCACCTTCACCAGCAGCTCTCGGCTCAGGGAGTAATTGTTGTCGTCAGAGAAGATCTCGGACAGCTCGCGGAAGGTTCGGAAACTTTCCCTGTAGGCGGACAAAGAGGTCAGCGCACAACAATCACTCTGCAGAGCCTGCAGGCGGGCACGAAACCTACCGTGACACTTCCTCCCAGGTCCTCTTTAGGCGGTGGATTGCGTTGCACTGCAGGGCGGAGAGGATGGCTCGCAACGAGGAGAAGTTCTTTAGTATTCGACACTCCTGAAAACAGCAATCGTTCAGTCAGAAACAAACCAAAACGGCCGTCAGTCCCAGGAGCACATGAGCTCAGCAAACCAGAAGTCTCACCCGGGCAACTTCTATCCACCTCTCCAGCAGACGGGCTCTCTGGTTGGGCTTCAGTGCCGGGTTGCTCAGGCAGGTGGTGATGACACAGTTGGTGACAGAGTTGAATTGGGCCACGGTGGCTCTGATGGTGGGAGCCAGGTGCTCCTTACCTTTCTTATCCCGCTGAGACCAAATCCCCCCCAGGCAGTGGTAGGGAACCACCTTCTTGAACAGATCCTGAATGGACGCAGAGAAAGAGGGGAGTTAAAATCGATACTTATTTCTAATTTAAAGAGAGGCGGTGCAGATACGATCTTAAGAATCAACACCACCAGGTAACTGTGCTGAAAGGGACAGGAAAGATTCTCACCGCGTCCATGAGCGTGAACTGCTCTGCCACCATGATGGGGTCAAACGACAGGAAACTGAAAGCAGGAAGCTCATCCTCAAAGCCGCTCTCTTCCTGCGTAGCAAAAGGGCAGCCGATGTGTTCCCCTAAAGAGAATAAAAAAATATATATTTTTCACACAGCTGACTCCACCCGAGCTCAACCTTAACACAGCTCCTGCACTTTTTCTGAGCCAACACTTTCTTTGTTCTTTACAGCAACAAATATCTCAGCGTTTGAACTGAAACTGAACATCTAGAGCCACCTGAAATGTGCACAGCCTTCAACTGGTTTATTCTAACACTTCAGGTTTTTATTACTGTGGGACCACCATTCTGATATGTTAAAGGAGTCCCTGCCTGCTCTGGTGTCCCTCTCTTGTCCTGCCTTCATACCATCAGGATCAGGCTCACACTGCTGTCTTCGGTGGAAGTGGGCCAGCAGGTTGCGGGCACGGCGCTCCAGGTCCGAGCCAGGGAAGTGGAGGTGAAGGTAAGCGAGGAGCTGATGTAGACACTCGTAGTTGGGAGGGCTCCAGAAGTCCTCAGAGTACTGGTCCAGCCACGCGCCCAGGATGGACGAAACAGTGCTGAAACACACAGGAAATAAAATATAAGAAAAGAGCCTCCTTAGGAAACCCACAAAGCAACAATATGAAAGTAGAAAAACAAAATTTATAGAAAGACATTCTCACATTTTCAATTTTAAGGTGCGCTTGAGAGAATTATCTACTACAGTATGTTAGTGTTTATCTGAACTGGTGACTCTTATGGTCAGGTTGTTTTTCTATCCTTTGTTATTTCCATTCTTGTGATTCAAACTAAATCTAAACAAATATGGTTTCTGTTACACAAGAGTAAAAAAAAAAAAAGCCCTGTTTTACTGAATTAATGAGCCATCTTGAAACCCTAAAAGAGCCTCTACTGCTTAAAGCTCGATGTCATTAACATGAATGACCCTCCACTTAGTTTAATACAGCTTTATTTTGGCTTAGATTTGAAACAATGGTACCTTTGAGTAATACAGCCTTCATTCAGGATATAAGGATGACGCAAATAATGCATAATGCATTATCATAAAATGCATTCAGGGTCACTACATGGCTACAAGATGGAGGAGGTGGTTTTTACTCATGAAATCATGTTCCCAGTGCGCGGATTTGAGTATCTGAAGATATCTCATTTATTTAGAAAAAAATTAAAACTGCACAATGTTTCCATGAAGTTTAAAACAACAGCTACCTGAAGTCAATGGGAGCATTTCTCAGAAAACACTGTCTTGACTTTAAGGATTTAACTAAAGCTCTTTTAAAAGAGAATAAGAAAATGAATAAGTTGTTTATTTTTCTGTGATTTATCACATTTTTAGGGCTGCCTGAACCCAAACAGCCCCCTCAGTCTGACAGGTATCCAGCCACGGGGAAGAAAACGATCCCTTTAAGCCGGGGAGGAGGGGGGTTGAGGCTCGGTGCTGTGAATGTACTCTGTGATTAATGTTGGAAGCTCGACACTGAAGGTCGCAGCACGCTTACTTTCTCAGCTCTGTGCAGTCGTCCTGGGAGACTCTGTGTGCTGTGGCTGCAGGCACATTTTGGAGCTTGGCATACCTAAAAACAGAAAGAAAAAAACCACCAGTTTCATTTTATGAACCAAACTAATGAACAAAACAACCAAAAAAGAAAGAAGCTTCAGTCTGAGTTTTCATGTCAAGGTTTGATGGCTCTCTCTCTCTCTTTTGTTGTTGTCCCTAATAAGCTAAACATTTTAAAAGCACAGGGGCATTAGTAACAGTGTTTTGTAATACTGAGCAATATTTAAAATTATTCTGAACAGAAAAACATGAAACACTCAGAAAATGTCCTGAGGCAAACTTGAACCCACGCCCCTGCAGTAGCCTTCGGCATGTGGGTCACATACGGTGATACTGCTAAACTCATTGAGCCTTACTGTCATCGGCATCTTTTTATTTTTTATTGCAGTTTTATTATTGTATCATATTTATTTTTTACTACATTTTGCTTTGCAGTAAAACAATTGTAGCAAAAGCACAGGAGTAGTAAAACTAGTCGTAGTTGTAGACCTCTGACCACTGCGCAGGGTCCATCCACTAAGTGCACGATGGCCGTTTAAAAAAATACAACTTCACAGCACAAACGAACACATTTACTACAAATCTGCTGTGTATGTGCGGTTTTTCCCTTCATCACAACTGCTGGGTGGACACATTTTGTTTTATTGGCTTTTCAGGGGTGTGGTCCTTTTGATTGACAGGTGTCCAGGCGCAGGCGGTTGTCCCGGGCCTTATCTCTGTTAATTCGACTCACTTAACTGAAATATTCAGCTGTGTGTGCTGTTGGTGCCTTTTGGATAATTTTGCATTGAACAGCTGAATTAACCATGATATCACTCGGGGTACCAGGTTCAGCTTTTTTGAGAGAAATTCTAGTAATTTATAAGTCTGTTAATTAATGTTACGTCAGTCCTCTGTATACAGTGTGTAGGCATGATGGGGTTCATTTACAGTGTGATCATTTTGGCACTTTTGGTCCTTTATAATCTTAAGAAATATTCCCTTGTTTCTTGTAATTTGGAGAATTTATTTCTAAGTAAATCTGCTATTTTAATCTTCTGATATACTGAATTTTTTCTCTGTTTGTTTTATAATAATGGATCTGAGCATGATTATGTGTCACAAAACAAAAATATTCAAGTAAAGTGTCTAAATTTTGTACTTAAACACAACTTCTAATGTATTCACATTCATTTCTGATTAAGAATTTAAATCAGAAAAGTCTGGAAAAAGCACAAATCTGCTTTTCCACCCGGTGTCGTCTGGTGTCACCGTACCTGTTGAGCAGGAGATCGAGCACCTGCTTGGTGGTGGCGAAGGATCGGTAGGTACAGAGGAAGATGGTGACGTAGGTGGAGTCTTTGCCCTTGAACGCCGACACCATGTACTCCACCAGCCTCTCCAGAGTGCCGGCTTTGATGGTCCGCACCTTGCAGGTTTCGTAGAGGCTCAGGGCGGAGTCCGTGTCCACGCCCAGCCATCGCTGCCCTTTGCTGGCCGACTGGTGAAGCTGCACCTTCCTCAGTGTGATGGTGAAGATGGCGTCCTCCTCGGCCTCCTCGCCGATCTCCTGCGTCGAGCTCTGAGAGGCAGACAAGGAAAACAAAACATTTTTACTCCAACTGTCGACTTCGTTTGGGTGAAATTTTGTCCCAGGATCCACGGCGGTTTCTTCATGCTGGAACAAGCGCTTCAAATAAGTGTTTAAGGGACCAGATTAGAGGGAGCTGAAGGCTGAGAGGAGCAGCCATCTTTACCGTGCAGAACGTGGAGTTAAAAATGTCCGGCATCTAATTCTGGGACTAAACCCTTTAATTATGACCATCTGTGTGACCTGGCCCTCTCCTTTCTGCTCGGTCCCTCTCTCTGAGTCATACTTCGTGAATCATGTGCGTGCACAAACAAACAATAGCTTGTTACCAAACAGAGCTTGCTGGATAACTGGGTCGACAATACAGGCTGCAGCCTGCATTTACCCAAACGGGGAATTAACACAAGCTGCTTGTTGCCTGAATGAGGGCTCTGTGGGCCGCTGCAGGTCACCACCCACAACAGTTTGTTGTTGTTTTCTCCTCAACATGAAAAACGAAGATGAAACAAACCATGAACTGTGATGCTGACGGGGATCATCATAAAGTAAGGATACGAATTCCACTTCACCTGATGCCTCATCAGCACCGCTCGTGGTTACACAACAGAAACAAAAGTGTTACCTCTGACGGCTTATGAGTAAAATTAGATCTTTAACACTAATTTCCTTGAAAACACCAAACTCTAGCTTAGCTGCCTACAATGCAACATGCACTGGGATAGTTCTTCAGCTGGCCTGCAGTGCTGTTTCCCCATCTAGCTTGCCCAGTTTTAGAGATATCAGCAATAAGGATGTCTGCCTCTTGAATTTAATTGACCTAAATGGACCTTTGGAGGATGACTTAAACATGTAAGCAAAGATCAGCTCCCAAGCAATAAAGATGAGAACATAATTAGATGAGTTCATTTTCAAAATAAGAGCAAGAAGCACTTTTTTCTAGTTTTCTAGAAACTTGATCACGGTTGGATAATTTTTCTAAAATGCTAAATTGAACAACCAAATATACCTGGACTGTCTGTGAGTGGGGAAACACCACTGTAAAATAAACATTAGCTGTTTGAGGGGCCAAGAAAGATGAACATATTAAAACCTAACAGGAAGAGCCACGGTGGTGTGAATCACTATGGAGGAATGGCATGCAGTGCCACAGTCGTCTGTCACGGCCACTTATCGTGGATCCTCAGAGAATTAGTCATTCAAGTCCATTTCCAGCATCTCAGCTCGGGGCTGAGAGACGCTCAGCACCGTTTGGAGCTGTAATTAAATGTCAACAAACAGCTAACATTCTCTGAGTAATAATACAAAGACTAAATTGGGAGAAACTGTGATATTTTTCACTATTTTACGTGTATGGAGTGAAACAGTAACAGTTAATGGCCAAAAAACAATGAGCATAACCGTGAGCTGCAGCCCAATCATTTAGTGTTATGTCAGAACCAGCCTACTAACAAACAGATTATGGACAGAAGGCGATGCCATTTCACACACTTGATAACCAACAATGTTTTCATAAACGCAGAAAAAAGACTCAAATCAAACTGGCTTTAACTGGGATATCTAACCTCTGCCCAATAAACAAGAGTCCTGTACACAGAAGGTGACCTTCAGTAACCCTGAAGAGACCCTGACAGCTGAGGGAGGGTGTATGTGACAGATAAAGAGAGGAGACAAACCCCTGGACTGCTGTAAATCCTGCTGGATATAATGGCCGAGGCACAGCTGCAGCTGAGAGGCTCAACAGCAGGAGCGGCTCTTATCAGCCAAACCGCAGAGGCCGCGCCACCATCACCTCCGGCCCGAAAAATGCAGCGCTCAAGGGCAGCTCCTCGCTCTATCGGGCGAATCGATTCCCAGAATAATGCTCCTATTCATGTTCCCGTAAGTGATGCCGTGCAAACCAAACAGTCCGTGCTAGTAGAAAAATAAGTGAGAGGCTGATGCTCTAAAAAGGGGAGTTCAATGCCATCTCCAAATGGCTTCAACAGAGGAAACTACCAAGTGTGAAACACCACCGTCTATTTCAACATGACTAGAAGCTGAATCTAGACTCAAAATGTCGGTGAAAATGAAATCTTAAAGTTCATTTGAAGGTTTCTCCAGTGAAAACGGACAGAAATGCTCGTCTCAGTGACTCGTCTGGGTCTCAGCTGCACAGCTGATATGTTGAACACCTTGTGAACCATCTCGGAGCTCAGCATGTTTTAAAACTGAGGCTTAAATCTAGAGGTGACTCTGCTTTTGCCATAAGAGATTTAGTCTTCAGTCTGAAAACTGGGGTGTTTTCCTACGAGAGCCATGAAGCAGGTGACAGCGTTTTCAGTTTTCCTCTTAAACTGAAAACAGTTTTACAGTTTGAACATTTGGGCTCGATCACTCTCCTTGTAAATAAAATGAGAAAAAAAGTTTATTTCAAATCAGGTTCAGTTGCAGTTTGACTTAATCAGCATCGTTTACGGATGTAACAGCTCAAAAGCACTGATAAGACATTCAGTGGGGGGTTTCTCATAAAATCTCATAAATCCAGAAGCAGCCCTTTTCGTTTCACTTACATTTATCTTTTCCTCGCATTCCTTCAGCCTGACTCAGTGTTTCATCAATAAAATCAACACCACACCGCGTTTTAAAATCCCTGCTATAAACAATTAATGACACGCCAGACAAAGCAGGGTCACAGTTAGATGTTAATTATAGAAATCACACTGAACCAGAAGCACTGATTACTTTTATTTATAGAATCCAATTTACCCACTGTGGTTAAAAACAAAACTAAACAAACTGCGTCACAGTCATTACAGCAGAGGAAGGGGTTTTGGTTATTTTTAATTTACCGGCAGCTCTCCTGAACATAGCGATGCAAATTTAGTCTCTTAGTGTTTCCACTGAAAACTACAAGATGTTCAAAGTGAATTATACAAATTATTTCTTTTATCCTGATGTGTCACGATGTTCAGGCATAGTCAATTCTGGGAAATAACTTGATGCTTATTAATATGGCATACAGATTTTATAGTTTAAACAGAACCTATTCTGCTTATTTCTCTGAGTCGACATTCATAATAATCCTTGATCATCTCATGCTGGACCTTCCTGTCTGAAATAAGCCATTTTAGCTCTTCTCTTTTAAAGATCATCCTCCCTTTAACACGGCTTTCTTTCATTGTTTAGCCCACTTTGATCACAAAGCAGGACAAGGTGGCTAATGCACAGAACATGTACCATATATTTCTCTCTCTGTAAAAAAGCTGTAAAGCTTATGAAAATACAGTTAAAAGTCCAAAATGTATGCTCTCAATCACATTTTCCAAAGCATGAACATACCCTAACCCAGTGGCTCCCAAACGTTTTTTGCTAGGTCATCCTTTGTTTTACAAGAAAATCTTTGCAGTGATTAAAACATATTCAAAGTGAAGTGGCTGTCTACAAGTAACAGACAGTGATGATGATGCTGCTACCATTTTAAGAAAGAACTGATATAATTGTAAATATAATCTGGAGCATCTGAGCTGAATAATATTCCTCGAACACTGCTCTGAATCAGTTACACTGACAACAATATAAATGACACAACTACAGAAGGGTCCACAGGAAATGTCTGGCATCTAGAAACAGCCTCCTCCACACTCTACATTCACCTACACCGTCCTGGCTGTGAATGACCATGAATGCAAAGTGGGCTGGAGGAATGTGAGGCGAGTAAAAGTGTCAGGACAGAGTCACGAGGCAGGGAGGATACGTTTCCAGAAGGAAGGAAAAGGAAAATTAAGCCACATAATCCTTGTTTTAGACTTGTTTTAATGCTCAAACAAACTGGTTTATATTAAACACAGTGGGGTTTTTTCCTTGGCTTCCTTTGGCCTGACTGTTGCCCGGTGTTCCAGTACAGGAGTCGGCTCAGCCCTCACATTAAATGGTAATCTTACCGCACGAATGTACCAAAGCAAAATCCTAGTAGATTTACAGAGGGCTGAAACAAAAGAGGCTTGTCCAGCTGCTAAGGGTCGTTTTTAAGGATTCCTGCTGGCCAAGAATACCCAAGGAGGCACTTTGGTCAAAGACTTTTAACAGTTTTTAGTTGCTGGGTAGTTTTTAAACTTGTACTTTTAAATAAGGAGGTCAAACCAGCATTCGTGATGGATGTTTTCAACCATTTTGAGTCCCTGTCTTCCTGCTTCCAAAAAACTCTGGTGTTTGTTTTTGTTTCCATGACAGATTTTGAGGTTATCTTCTACCCTGATCCAAAACATAAACTTAGATTATAAACTTATTACCACTGACAAAATGACCCAAGCTGAAAGTAAAGGCTCTCTCACGGCTATTACCAAGAAGGCTGCAGAGTTTCAAGATTTTCTTTGAGTAAAACTTTATTTAATCTGTAAATATAGATGGAGAAGAGCTTCTGACTGCATCAGGATTAGGCACAAACACCTTGAGTGACTTTAAGGGTTACTCCTGCATGACTCCATCCAAAAAGGAAAATCACCAGGATTCTAATTTTTAAAAAAGTAAACCAAATGAGAAAAGTTTTTATTGATTACACAGTCAATTCAGGAAAGTTCACGTATTTTCTATTAAAAAGGCAGCACAGACTCTTGCACTGCCTTAACTACATGTGGACCAGATATACTTACATGCACAGTCATCTATCAAAGGGTGAAGGAAAAACAAGGAGGCGACAATTGGTGCTAAATTCTATCTTCAGCAGGACGAGGTGACTAGCTCCTTCCTGCACCTGCCATGGCAGCTAGGTAAGTATGACTGATCATGAAGGATCGTGTAGCTTTTCATGATTTAATAACGTAAAACACACACACAAATGTATGCACTCAGCTGTGTGTGTTCATGTTAATTAGGGATGTGCATAGAGCTGTTCGATATAACGATAAATATCAGATGACGATATAAAAAGTCTATCGTTTCATTTTACGCTATCGTTTGTTTCGTGGTGTCGCAAAATAAACTGTTTACGGCAATATTTTTTCATCGGTCACTGTAGTGGCTATATTAATTTCTTAAAGTTCTCTCTTTCTCTTATATTTTATATAACCACACTACGGATGGACAAGCGCCTGTTTTTATGCGTTGTCGTTAGCAACAACGACGGTAACAGCATCGCGTGTCCGCTTGTTTATGTTCCACATAAACCTTTCACAATAAAGCTCAAGATCCTGTTGAGACTTTTCAAAATAAACTGAATCACGTGAAAGAGCAGATTATTTACGGATGAGAAGTAAAAAAGAGCCGTCAGGTGCTAAAAAAATAAACCTTTGACTCAAACGTTAGAACAGGCTTTTCCCTGCAGCACGCCGTGTAATAAATACTCACAAAGAAAACGGCGGCCGTTACAACTTATGTCTAAAAATGTATAGCTTCATGCTTCGGTTAAAACACTCCAGCTACATGACGCGCAGCTGGAAACATTTCCCGCAAGACGAGCTGTCCGAGATTCATAGAATTTACAGAAAATGTTACATTTTTGTGATTTATATCGTTATCGGGACGATAGATGTCTTATATCGGGATATGAGATTTTGGTCATATAGCACAGCCCTAGATGTGCATAAATACTCAAACAGACATTTCAAAGCTGCTATCTTTACTCATCTCACACTGTGTATGTTTTCAACATTATACATAGCCCAAACATTTCAGCAACATTTAAAACACGATTCAATTAAAGGTTTCATATAGCTCTGAAAATATACAATAAATGTTTATTTGTCTAATTAAATCTGTGGATTTCAAGTGTGATCAGTATTAAACATTTTCTAAAGGGATTCTGTGTTTTTAGACTCTGCAACTAGTCTAATTTCATAGCAAACATCACTAATGCTAATTAGTTTATAAAACAACCATAACATTCTAACTGAGAAAGGCATACCATGAGGTAACAAGCTTTGGATCATAATTTTCCTGCTTCCCAACAAGTTTTTATGTCTCCTGATCATAAACATAACCTTTGTTAACAAAGCTCTTAGCACTACCAAAAACAATGGCCACACTTCTAATGACCCAAGCAGACATAAACAGGAACGATTCTCTATTGAAATTAAAAGTTAGAAGAGTCGAGAGCATCAGCATCAACTCCCAGCCTCTTCACAGCAGCCGGCTGACCTTTTCATTAGTTCGAAAAGACAATCACATCCCAAAATTTAAAAAAAGAAAAAGGTTTATCTCAAATAACAAACCTCCTTCTTTCTATCTGATAGTGTATAGGCTTTATAAATACAGCTAACTGGCACAGGAACAGGCTAAAATAAACATAAGGGCTGAAGTAAACCTTGGGGCTGCGCCAAATCCCCCCAAGGCCAAAGAGCCCTCTGGGAGTGTGTTCGGAGGAGTGAAGCTACAGGGCTCATCAACAGCAAACACACCTGCTTCGAAAGTGACCATTAGAAATCCCCTCTGAGGCAGAGTCTAAATGCAGATCAAGAGAAACTCTCAAGAGAAAACCTGCCCCCTCCCCCAAAAACAATCAACAGCTGAACAAAGGCAACGCGTCCATTTCAACTCCACGGCACAAGCCGGTGACTTCCCCTCGCTAACAATGAATGCTGAAAGGCGGTGAGATCATTTGGAAGCGGGGTAAGACACAGAAGAGGGGAGGAGGGTGTAGCCGAGCTCTTTAGCTGGTAAACACTGAGGCACTGAGGGGGTCTCTGCGAGCAGAAGGCTGGTTTATGCGCCAAAGTCATTACTCATCTCCCACTGATGCTTCTGAACAGCTAAAGTGTCGGGACGCAAATGCAAACATACAATATAATTTCCAACTTCTCTTTAAAATAATTTGTCCAAGAGCTGATGTTTTAGTTTTAATCAAGCACCATGAACACTACAGCAGGTAGACATGCAGATACTTTCTTGGATAAGACAATAAATGTAACCAGGTGCTGGCAAAGTCACGAGGCGACCAAAGACTTTAGTTCCCATCCAGTGCAGCAGGTAGATATTCAAATAACTTTCAGCTGTTGGCAGCAGAGAGAAAATGAGATGACACTGGGATGTATCACCCGATAAATATTTAGATAATATAAATTTAAGTCACAAGTATTAGTGAACAAAAAAGGAGCTAAAATCATAAAACAAAACTTCTTCTTATCAATAAAACAAAAATACATAAAGACACGCCCCCTTACTTCCAAATTACCTTTATTCCAGCAGTTTCTCCATCATTTCTTTCCCAAACTAACAACAACACAAACGGTCTATTTTTTATCCCTGTGCTTCTGCTGTCCAAAAGCTGACTTTGGAGAGAAATTAATTTGACAGACCAGCCGTGGGTCACAGAACTTCTGCTTAGATTTAGGAGATGACCTCAATCTACATTTCCTGTAATCAGATTTTGTTTTTATTAAGTTGGCTTGTTTACAGTGTCAAAGAAGATTCAAAGTGACGGCAGTGACTGTGGATCAGCAAACGATGGAGGATGGAGTTTATTTTCTTTCATGTTTTTTGAATTATACTTTCTACTAATTTCACTCAAATTTATTTTTTTTTCTATAAAAACTAAAATAAGACCTTGATTTAACCCTCGGCTTAGGACATTTCTGCCCATGTGAGAGAGAAAGGTATTAACCGAGCCAAGCTGGCTTGCTCATTTTAGCGTTGCCATTATCAATCACACTCACAGTTTAATTGGGAAAATGAGCCTCTTATGCTGATCCCGTTCAAACAGGGCTGATTTTCATATCCATAAATCATCGTTGATGCAAATTAAATGCTAATTAAATTTGACTGTAAAACTCCTCAAATATCAACACGACTTGGATTCAGTCATTTATGTCACCCTGAGTCAGACAAGCCCGACTCAAAGTCCACTCTGTTGTTGACTCTGGAGCTTTTGCACATATCTATGCAGATGTTTGGTGTCGTGGAAAGTTTAAACGCTGACATTTCCATTGAGCAAGCTCGTTCTGCTGATGAGGACTGTCTGATACGTGGGAAGGCTCCAGAACAAGCAACGTTTTATTTTTTAAGACAACCTGCAGTTAGGATTTCTTGCTTTACACTCTGGGAGTCAGAGGACATCTGCGCTAAAATCTAAAATATATTTTGAAGGATATAACAAAAGATTTCAGTAATTTTGCATTCCCAGACTTCAAGTCTGTATCGTGAAGTTCCCTGCTGATGCAAATAGCATTGACTCAAGGTCTGCTCACTAGCTTATGCTGGAGGTTTTCCTGTTACTATCACAGTCACTTTTTTTCTAATGATAATCTTTCAGCACGGCTGAAACCTGTGGAAGAGAAGAAGAAGAAAAACCATCCTCTGTGACTCTTCACAACCTCATAAAAGAGTTACGGTCAGGTAACTAATACCAGCAGCGATCCACCAGAAACATGTGGTTAGGCTACAAAACCAGCGTGACGGAAATCCCAATTAATTCTCAAGTGATAACGAGAACTTTGATCATTTTGTCCCGCAGGAGGTTTAAACGTTACTTCTTACAAGCAAAACCTCTGAGCTGTGTCCACGCACAGCGGATTAAAGACCTCCATCCTCCCCCTCTGCTCCCAGTTAATCCTGCCGAATTAAATCAAATCCCTCCAGAACCTTCTCTCCTGCTCTGACCCACTTTGTAACTCGCTCAGTAAAACAAAATAGCTGCTTTAAACGCGACAGGGTTGTAACTGCTTTGTGTCTTAAAATAAACTTCACCTAAATCCAAACATGAACTCACAAGTTTTAAAGCCTACAGGGGGACACCAGCCAGCCGGCTCATTTTTCCCTCTGTATGTTCTAACGCCTACCAAAATAAAGCAACGCAATATTGTTTCCGCAAAGATTATATTGATGTCAAAGTTTTTCTCCAGGTTTAGATAAACATGCTGCAGCAGACAGACAGCAAGTGCAGAATCAGGCAATTTGAGCAAAGTTGGAGAACCGAGTATTTTTCCAGGCGTCTGGCCTTCACATTCCAGTTTCTGTCTGCTGCTGCGATCCAGCCCTCAGCCACTCGACTTTCTCTCTTCAAAATGAACCCAGAAACAAAAGCTCCTCTGTGCCGAGTCGGACGGTCCGGCTCCTGATTCTCACAGCGACACTTAACCAACGTTCCGGCTGTCGGGGCTTATCTTAAATAAGAGCACATCATAAATGGCATCCCCGTGACTCAGGCCAGAGAAAGCTGACTGAAGTCACTTTTTCTTCACTGTAAATCCGGGTCATGTGGATATAATTAGACAATGAGACATGCACAGAGGAAACCGTAATCCAGCATTGTGCACTGTCCAGTTTTTGGTTTATTCTGATTGTGTTTGAGATCATTTCTTCCATGTGGGGCTAACCGGTGCTGCGCTGCAGTATCATAACATACATCTGGGACTGCTCACAAGCAAGGCTGAGTCACTGTTAGCTCCGAGGACAATCAGATGATGACAGAAAGAACGAAGTTCATGGAAAATGTTTCAGCAGCTCGGAGTCTCTCAGTTCGCCGTCACTCTGCGCTTCTAAAACTAAAGACTCCTAAGTACTCCCCGAGGGTAGCTGCCCACTGAGGGGTTACCCTCACTGTCAAGGGCTTTCTGTCTGTTTGCATTCACGCGGTTACGGTGCGACTGGCATAGCAACAACTACAAACACAACAAGATGGACGACTGGAGGTGTGTGTCTATTAGGGATGGACTGATCTGATATTTGATTGATTATCAGTCCGATCGACACATCGGTTCAGTTCTGTGTTGTTCTGTTTACTGCACCACGTGTCAGCAGCAGCAGCCTTTTTAAGTAAAAATAAAACATATTTTCTGTTGCTCCTGTAGGGAAACAATGACAACGTCGTGCTGAACACTGTCCAAGGTAAATGGCATTGTTTTTCTTCCTTTGAATACCCCCTTAATTAAGCTTGGAATTCCAATTTCCCTGCTTTGTTCTAAAGTTAGGGGATATTTTTGGTTAATAGACGGAAATCCCAGATTTATTTTTTTTTTTAAATATGTTGATAGCTGGTGCTGCAATAACATGGAGAACATTCACTAAACACTAAGGGGAATGATCTATGAAAAAGTCCCTGCACTTCCTTCCTTCCTAAACCGAATCAGATCCTTTAAGCACAAAGGTGAACAGAGTCCCTTGAACCAATTGCTCTGGGAGTTGCTTCGCTGCTTCTCTGATGTTCTCTGCAAACTGATTTGTAATTGAATGAGCTGACAGTTCAAAGTGCTCACTGTTTCTCTTGAGACGGGCTCGATAAGCAGCAGTCTTTGTTCAGCAGAGTTTTATGAAAGGTTCGGCCCCTGATCCTGCTGATTTGCTAACGGACTGCATCGTTGGTAATTATGACTATTTTTAGCTTGAATGCACTGTTGTATACCGTTTGGCTTATTGCATCTGTGGCCAAGAGGGCTTCTTGGCTCCTGTGAAAATTAGATTATACAGGGTTGAAAAAAAAAAAAGAAGAAGCAAAAACACGGTTACATAAAGTCAAACAAAGCTGGTAAAGAAAAAGAAGAAACAAAGCACGATGCACAAACAGCCAAAGTACACACTGTTACACAGAGAGACCGCTTAACTCTTAATGCAATACATTTGTACCAATCAAATGGCAAAAAAATAACAAGAAACCCTCTGCTAACTGAGGTTAACAAAGACTATCCTCTTCAGTTACACGTGGACGAGTTGTGGTTGTATGCACAGTCACCCCTCAGAGGCCCATTTTGAGCCAGGAAAAAAAAACTCTGCATGAGTGCAACTGTTTTATTATAGGGTAGAAAAAAAGCAATTCCATCAACCTTGCCATATCAGTGGGTCAGTTCCTGCAGAAAGATACAAAATGTTGTAGAAATAGGTCGATAAATGTAACTTGGTCAAGCACATCAGCTTCAACTTCAAATTTAAGCAGGCATGCATCATTTTTGTGCCTTTGTTATAACAAATCCGATTTTACAAAGAACCAAAATGCCCATTAATCGCCCAAAACAATCATCCAGCCGTGACACAGCACAGCATCACTTTGTTATTAGCCTCACACTGCAGTAACTTCATCTCGTGGCACACCTCCATTTCAAAGCCACTCGATCCTCTCAGCTATACGATACAGTGCATTGAGGCTGATGTTGCTGGTTACACGGAGTCAGAGGGATCAACAAATAGCTCAATCTGACCGCCGGCAGCACCACATTAGCCCCAGTGACCCCCTCATGCTGCAACACAACCTCAGCATCAAATAACATTCATGTGCAGCAGGAGGGGAATAAAGGCAGCGATTGTGGAGGAAACCCCTCAGCCTCCGCAGGAGGGGGATTAGGTAATTGTGTTAGAGCAGAGGATTAGATTAGAGCAAAGGGACGAAGCAGAACAGGTTAGCAGGGGACGGGAGACCAGCAGGGGCACACTGAGGCAAATGGGGGGGGGTTTAATAATGAACCTCTGATACCAGTCCAGTCTGACCGAAGACACCGAAAAGTAAAAAGAAGAGAACATGTAATCCAGGTACACAGACTGGAATACATGGTCTCCATGGTGACACTGCCATCCAATCCTTGGCTCCGTTTAAGACCAATAAATATGATTACTCATCCTGCCCTCCTTATGTGATCGAATGTTCGAGATGTATGGAGCACAAGGCTGGAAAACGTTTATTTAATCCAGAACAAAGGCAATTTCTATAGATAGCAATGAAACCATATCTATGAGGCTGGGTTTAAAGAGGACAGCGAGGCGGGGGGAACATGACAGTTAGAGATATGAAAACAGTGTAGTGATAGAGAAGCAAAACACACGTGATCTTCATATACAGCAGGGACAATTTCCTGTTATTAACTGCTCTAAATTTGCAGAGCAAAGAAAATATTTGCATACCCATAAACCTCTATTTAATTCACAACAGAACACAGAAAGCATATCATAAATATATCATTTTACACAGCATTAAAACTTTGGCACAATTGGGTTTGTAGTGTGATCAGTCTTCTAAAGTCAAACATGTTAACATGTTTCGGTTTAGTTTACTAAAGAATAAAATAACCCTCCATGTGTTTGAAGAGTGAAGCATTTAACCTGCATTCTCTCTAATGGCCAGCAGGGGGAGACTTTTCTAGTTGCACAGACTAGTCAGATTCTTTATGAATAAAGACCCCTGCTGCTCACTTGACCTATGACCCTAGCAAACGCTTTCCTGATGAGTTTGTGGTATCAATCGTTAGTTTTACATCTTTTAAAATTGTATAACTTAAACTGCCACACAGACTCAAAAACCATAAAGCATCAATCTCATTAGTTTGTTCCATCTCATCTCAAACCAGCAAGATGGTGACAGCAAAAAAGTTCACTCTGAGGCTTTAAAACCTCATTAACAAAAACATGAATGTGGTCACACATAGCTTCCTGCAGAAGTCCTGCAGAACCACGCTGGCTCAAAGAAACGTGACAGAGACTGAAGTTACAGGAGCACCAGCCAGTGGCGTCCTAACATTGTTGAACTAGCAGGAAACTGCTGTTGTACTTCAATGAAATAAGAATAATTTGTTTAATCAACTAACATCTGTAGTGCCAACTAGTGGCTATGTCCATCTTTCATGTACAGGCTATGATTTGAGCTCTACTAGCATCACAATTCAACTCCACGGGAACACAAACAAGAGTGATTCTTGATTGTCCATCTGAGGTCTGTAAATGTAAATACACACCACACAAACACCTCAGCAGCTGTTACAGGTCTGTTTGTTAGTAATATGTAGTGAAAACACAATACAAATTAATAAATGATGAATAATGTGAGATGCTGTCATCTTTTAATGGTAGAAATATGCTGTTTTTCTTGTTTTCATTTCAGTAAAAATAACAGCTGCTTAAGATTTAACGGCTCCAGTGATGCAGACATATCAGAGCACAAGTAATAAGTGAATGCAGACAATGACGTCACCACTACAGCGGGGATCCAAAGACCCCAATTTAATCAAGCATCCACTCAATTAAACCTGGACCGATCCACGGAGGCCCAACCCAGAACTCAGAGGCTCACGGTTCCCTCGGAGGGTGTTTTGGATGTAAAACACTCTAAAGTCATTCTGCTGCGTGTGTGCTTTTACTTTTAGATTCACTTTGATCGTGACCTGAACATGTAAAAGCATCTGATTCGCTGGCTGCAGCTTCTATATCTGAAAACCCGCTTGTTTCTTCGGCTTTCTGTGAAATTACACTAAAGTATTTCTGCTTCAGATTGCTGATTGGACAAAAGAAGCCATGTGTAATCTTTATTATGACAGCTATTCTAACAATGAAACAATGACTCAAACAGCTGGGGTAATGGGGTAATCTACAGATTAATCTGTAATTACAGTAATCATGGCCACATTTAGAACTGCAGTGGAGCTTCCTAAACATGATACAACTAACTAAATGGATTTATATCTGTCTGTTAAATTAGATCAGAACCAAAAA
Source organism: Maylandia zebra (assembly GCF_041146795.1). NCBI lineage: Eukaryota > Metazoa > Chordata > Actinopteri > Cichliformes > Cichlidae > Maylandia > Maylandia zebra. The sequence continues at coordinate 35,174,211 of NC_135178.1, forward strand.
CAAAATCTTAACTTCGCTCCTTTGTTGGGTGACTTTGTTGACCCATCAATGAATCATGTTGCTGCAGTAACAGGCCACTACTTCCTGTAACAACCAGTGAAACTGTAAATCACACGATTGATTCAATGTATGCCCGCACATGTGGAAAAACCCCTAGAAGTACAAGCGACCGATGCAGAAAGCATCGTTCTGTAAAAAACAAACAGAACGACCACTCTCAGTATGAAACATGCAGATATTTCATAGCATTTGTGAGGTTTGACTCAGCGACACCTGCACAGGAGGGTTTCAGTATCAAAGAGAATCAGAGGGAGGGAGGGGTGATAACCACAGGGCTGAAAGCTTCAATAACAACATGAAAAAGCAAGTCATCCTGTAACTGTACTCTCCTGCCAAGCAGCACCGCAGCATCATATTAGATTTCCCTGTATTGTTATGTTTGTTATGAGGCTGTATTAACACTGTAAGCTGCAGCCAATCAACAGCTTTATACTAATAATCCGTTTACAAGGCTTAAAAATACAGGATTAGAGCGTTTATGGCACATTGCATCACCTGGGTGACTCACCAAGTTGAATGTAAGCTTATTTAACGCAAATTTAAACATGTTTTATGGGCATAAAAGTAGATAAAGCTTTGAAATACGTGGAGATACAGGAGAAACATCATAAATCTCTATTTTAACGGTAAGAAAATGTTTCTTTAAGAGCACAAGTGTTGTGTTATTCCTCCAGAATCGCCACCCTGAAGCCTGAAAACCTGTTTGGATCCGCCCGATCACCCTCCTTCATGACAACACAGCAAACCGCATCAGCTAACGGACCTCTCCTTGCCTCCTCACCCTCCTCCTCACCCTCCTCACCTCCACCAGCGGCAGGTCAGGGTCCAGGTGGGTGAAGCTGTGCAGGACCACCGGGCTGCGGTCTTCGACCACCTCTAGCCTCACGCCGTCCCAAATGTTCCGCACCCTCCACGAAGAGTCAAACATCTCGAGCAGCTGGCCCGGCTTGACGCTACGCGCCTCGGCTTGCATCCCCGGGAAATAGACCATGGATGCCCGCAGAGTTCAGTCACACCCCCGCGCTGACATTTCTAATGTTTTTTAGGAGTCCCACAGACACACACTGCCGCTGCCGCCTGAGACTAACGCTTCTGTGTGATCATCGCCTCTCTCAGTACAGTTTATCACGGCCCTGACTCACACCGGGGCTTTTCTAAACCCCGCCCCCACCAACCGGTGCCTTCAGGGCTGTCGGATAAACCAAACGCACAGGATGGCTTTAGCGAAAATTACGTTACAAGTTTTGTCTTGTATTTAATCCCACGCATTATACTTAAAAAAAAAAAAAAGAAGTTAAAACTTTAATTACATTAACGTGAATACAACTTTGCAAAATTTCTGTTAAACATCTAACACGTACTTTTCATGGAAAAGGAACAAACTACTTCTTTTCATTTAGTTATTTTTTATTTACATAGATGTAATGAAATGCTGTTAACCATACTTTAATGTTTATAACGGTCGTCACCATATCAGACTTTTACTTTGTGCTAAAACAAAACAAAAACAAACTAACACTCTACGGTTGTTGTTGTTATTTTTTAATCCAATTATAATAGTTTTTCTTTTTCTTTTTTCCAGTTAGTTTACAAAGTGAGTTTGGTCATTTCAGGTAATTTTTTCATTGTTGGAAATTTTTTTACTTAAATATTTATTAGTTTCAGCCCTAGCTTTAGTTTGTGTTTTTTTGTTGGGTTTTTATTTTTCTTAAATATTATAATCTGGAGATTCTCTATCAGGGACAAAATTTTTATTTTTATTTTTATTTAAGCTTTATTTAACCAGGAATGTCCCGTTGAGATCAAAGACCTCTTTTTCAAGGGAGTCCTGACCAAAATTAGAATGAGTATTACAATAGAAACACAGTTTGTTACGGCAGTGGACTCACAGATGTGCAGACAGCCTATTATCTCAATAAGCACATTCCCCAAAGCCTCATCATTCAGATTAACAAACTAGAAGTAATGCTATTTAATCTGCATTGTAATTTTATTGTGATTAGTTTTCTAAGGTCACAAAATAATTTCATTTACTTACAAAAGTTTATATTTGCTTTTAACTTTAATTTCAAGTTTCCCACATTTTATTTTATCACACCTAAATTAAGGTAACTATAGTAACCTGGGCGACACAAGCACACTATAAAGTTGTTATGTATGAAACGGGAGTCTGCGAGACGTCCCTGAAGGCAGCACTTACTCCCCCGCTCTTACTCATGTCTCTGGGAAATGATGGCGCTGTTTGTGCCTTCACTGTGGCAGGAGGACTGTGTGGGAAAAGAAAACAGTGGAGTCTGCTGGAGTTACACTTTTACCGTGAGCCCAGAGCAGCTCAGCAAACACGCTTCCCCCACCTGATCCTCCACTGTTACACTGAAGCACAGCTTAAAGGTGGCGTAGAGTTTAAACCAGTACATGCTCCTCTAACACCTTTCGAAAGGGCAACTTTCTGCTTTTCACTTAGTTTTCCAAAGATTATGCATTAATATAAAAAACTAATTACCTGTGAGTGTGTTAACTCGTTATAAAAGTCTAAGTCACACTTCAGCAGTTTTACTGAGATTATAGCTCTATAAAGACATCATTTAAATATAATTATTTTGGGTTTTGGGGGTTTTTTTGGTCTTTTTTAGGTGACTGATTTGAGTTTTAAACATATTTGTGGAAAGATGATAAATAAGTATGTATTTAAATGGGGAAAAAGTCTAATTTTGTGTATCTAAAATCTGCATTTTTCAACTTACATTTTAGCGTTTAAGACATTTTTATTCCATTTTATTTTGATTAATCAAATGTACTGAGCTTTTACTTTACACAAGTACTATATTATATTATTTTTATTTAGATCTTCACTTACTTTGCTTTTTAAATTTTACTTATTAGATTTTTTTCCATTTTTGTAAATTTTACCCAACTGATCTATTTGGCTTTGTCACTGTACTTTTTCTAGTCTGTTTAAGCTGTTTTGTCATAAGCTGCTGTAATTCTTTGCCAACTTTTAGAATAAACACATCCTGTCTGATCTTACTATACTTAGAAAATACAACAGGGAAAATCAGCAGGTCCTCAGCTGAAAAGATAGAAAAGAATAATTTTTCCAAAATAAATGAGCTAAATTACAGATTAATATCGAAATAGCTCACTGACCAAACTTTTCAGCTGCAAACAATTAGGAGCAAATGAAACAAAATCCTCAATGGAACCACCTCAACACAAAGATCTCAATGTTATACAATGTTATCCTGCACACACCTTGTCAAAGCACTGCTGCTCACCATAAAAACAAACAACCTGACTTTAACAGTCAGAAAGCACCTGAAAGCACCATCAGGAAGTCCCTGTTAGTAAACTGAATTAGTTTGTGTTGTGGTTCAACAAATGCATCTTGGGGGAATTTTAGGCTAAGACTTCAGAGAAAGAACCTGAAGACGTCTAACACCGCCTCCTACTGGTCAGTGTCAGGAACAAACGTCTCCAATCACAGTGAGAACAAATCTTTTAAATTCACCGCAGCCTGCTTTAAACAGCAGAACAAAACCATTACCTAACTGTTACATTATTAAACCTTAATTTTCATTCACATGTTTTTCTTTTTGGATTTTTTTGAAACAACCCACTGCTTTTCCACGCCAAGGCTCTGACAGGTGTGAAAGCATTTTAGAACATTTAAGGAAAACATCTGCCGCACCAGCTGAAGCTGAATGCAACCACAAGCACGTCCGACCTCGCCGACCTGTCCTCGCCAAGCGGCTGCGCATCATAACTCAGAAATCTGCAGCTGCCCGACATGAAGAAGACGAGTGAGGGAGCAACACGGCTTTCTAAAGGTTTATACAGATTTAAGTTTCCAATAAATCAAGACAGCCATGGTTCACTGTGGAAGATTACAGTCTAGTGATTAGAAGTGGGAAAGGAGATATTTCCAGACATATTTCCATTATTGTCACCACACCAATGAGCCAGGTCCTGTAAAAGCAGGTTTCCTGATATAACATGTTTTAAGTGTTTGAAGAAAGGTTTTGGTTTCATTTCACTTCATTTCTTGTACCTCTTGGGCAAAACAGTGGTTAACTTTGTCCCCTCACAGCATGAAAGTCCTGGGTTTGAATCCTCGGGACAGCTGGGGCTTTCTGTGTGGAGTTCTGCAGGTTTTCTCTCTGCTTCCCCTCACAGTCTGAAGACATGCATTGGGGTTATGATTACTGGTGATTCGAAATGGCTGTGTGTTTCTGTGTGTTAGTCCTTCGACAGACTGGAAGAAAGAGGATGCATGGATGGACTTCATTCCTTTATAATTGGACAAATCACTTACAAGTATCCTTGATTGCAAATAATAATCAATAATCAAACCATATGAGTCCATATGAGGCTCTGTGACCTCATAAAAAGCTCTGCATGCTGCATCTGATCGTGCAGGCTATATGATAAAATGTGGCTGTTGCTGTTTCGCTTATCACAAATCTCCAAGATGTTTATTTGAAAGCTTTTTATTAAAGTTTTTGTCTAAAAAAGATAGAAATTTCCAATTATTTAAATGTTTAAATATCCACACTTTCCATATTGTTTTAAAGATTTTAGTACCAATTTATTCCCAGATCCTCGGTGGCCTGTCCAGTGCTTTTCTGCCAGGCTGCAACAGAAACACGAGGCTTTATTTATTATCATTAATCAGAATCAGAGAGACTTTATTTATCCCCAAGGGGCAATTAAGATACAACAGAGCAGCAAAAACTATACTGCAAACACAGCCTGAAAAACATCCTAAAGTCTGTTGAACACAAAGCCTGACCCGGATGGTAGATCGGTTTGAAAGATAGCGTCGAGCAAGACGTGACTATTCCCCGTTTCATCTGCACAGAGCACAGAGCAGCAGAAAGAGTGAAAGTCACAGAATAACAAGCACTGGTACTAATATCTGCCCTACAAAATAACCCACATGGGCTGAATCCCAGAAATCTGACAGAGCCTGGAGGGCCGGCCAACTCTGAGTCTGCTGCGATTTAACTGAAGCTCTTTTCCCATCTGCTGGAAATCAACACCAGAGGATGTTGTTGTGCTGCTGCTGCGGGCCTGGCTGATGTTTTACGGCTCCCCGAGGACGGTGACGCTAACAGCCTGCATTACGTTCTTATTTTCTCACACAGAAACACTCGTGCTTTTACTGAGAGACTGCACCCCCTGACCTACAGAAGAAGTTTCACAGAAGTATGTGAGGAGGGCAGATCCAAACGTCACTAACCAAAGACAGATTCCCATCACGACGAGGGTAAAATCAAAATTAGGGCAGTGACATCAGCGGCTTATTTTAGTCCTGCTGACACTGAGCAGTGCAGAAAGTTCTTTATTCCTCCTGTCAGGAGGCCATTTAGCAAGGCATTAAAGCTGGGTGGTTATCCTGGGTTGCTGCCAGGCTCTCAATGTTTCCTGCAGTGCTTCACGAACAATAAACCTGAAACAAATAAAAGCCAAAGGGAGAGCCAGACATAGACTGGATATCGAGTTATGTAATAAGAGGAAAATAACAAGCCCATAAATCACGATAAACTGATTAATACAAGAAAAAAATAAAGATTCATGTTCAAAACCCTCCTCCTAATGAAATCAGCTAAATCTGTAAAATTCAACTTCAGTGACACAAACACCAGCGTTCACAGCTGTTGATTCATGGTCTGCAGAACTGCACAGAGCACAGGTTTTCTTCTACCTCAGATAAAGGCTCAGAGCTGAGGACAGACAGAAGCCTAAAGAACACATTCAACCAATCTTGGCACAGTTTAATCGCACCTGTGAGCTGCCTTCTATTATAAATAACAATAAAACCAGTAAAATCTTTTCTTATTTCTGTAATCTGAAGGCCCGAGTGAGTGTGAGTCATACAGAGAAAAGGTCTGGCTTCCTGTACTTCCTGTCGTCTGAGGTTGACAGCTTCTAAGCAGCACAGACAGCTGAGGTCAGGCGTCTGTGCTGCTTCATGTCTCTGTGAAGCCAGCACACTGTAATGACAGCTAATGGGAGCAGATTATAGAAAGCGAGGCCTTTATTCTTTCATTTCACATGTAGCGATTGGTTCTTGGTGCAGACATGTCGTGCTGTGAAGTCAGATTAACTCAAGAGCCGACCTGAGCGCTCCCACTGTTGCAGCAATATTATGTGGCTGTTGGACATATTTCATTTTAAACATGCAGGATGCGTATCTGTACCACATCTTTAAGATATTTGGAGCATATTTTAAGTAAGACCTTTTTAAAATCACTCACAGGCTTAAACGGGTTGATATTAATCTTGGTCAGTGTGCTAGTGATCCCTGTGAGTCCAAAGCTTGAAGCCTAAACAGTTTTTTCTACTCTTGACTCTGTGTGATGTCACTAAGAGTCAAAGATCCCCTAATATGGTTATCCCAGGCACAGAAGCCCCACCCAGCCAATCAGAAGACAGGGACCTTAAAAGAGACAGGAGATTGCCTGTACAAAGGCCGAGTATAAGATAAACAGGGATTATTTTAAACTGCGAATCATGCAAAGCTCATGTGGAAAGGTCAGAGCAAAAACATGGAGTTGTAAAGAACCATAACAGGTCCCTTTAACAACAGCATCACAAACTACACTTAAAAACTTAAACGTAAGACTCCAAATCCTTCACACGGCCAGCAGAGGAGTGCAGCCCACACTTGGGAAAACTTAATTTAAACAAGAGCAGAATTACAGATAGAAAATTATTAAAAATGGAAAGAGCATCTGACTGGTAAAAAGCAAAACAAATAAACAAACAAAAAGCTCTCACACTTTAAAACCTCTCCACTCCAGGTCATATCTGTTAATCAGAAGAATGTCAAGCGTGCCACTGTGATGTGTCACATGCATCACTTCAAAACAACTCAAGTTTCTACTGAATTATTTGCATAGTTTAAACAGCCGAACAGTGAGCTGTTTGGCTGTTTTTTACTCTCTACTTCCAAGTGAGCAGATACCAATCCTGCTTGTTTTTACATTCACCAACAGAGTTTAAAGAAATTGCAGCGAGCACACCCAGATCATTGGCACAGATCATTAATTCAGGTTTATGACTCATAAATATGACTATCACTCATAATGCATCACTAATATAAAAAGGGTGTTCAAAACAAGTCGTGGTATTAAACTGCATTAGCATTAACGGCAAAGTGTAGCAAAGGTTAAACAGTAAAATAAACACAGGTAACTAATGCTGAGTCGGTGCTATTTATACCGGGGGGCTAAACTGGGGAGCACTCAACCAGAGTTTAATTTAAACTGGGACTTATTTTGAAAAAAAAAAATTCCAGTGCTTTCCCTGGAACTATAAACCAGTATCCGTCTAAACGTGTCTTCCGCTTCACTACAACTTCCATCGCTGTTAGAGGGTGGCATTATTTTACCTGCAAGGAGCCAATGTGGCCAGTCCTTCAGTTCAAGCCCAACACTGAACTACAAACTCAGCCTCTTTACACTTAAGAGTGAAGGCAAACATTAAGAGCTCCAACCTGTCTTTCTTTTCTTCCGACTGTCCTGTAATAATCCTCGCCATCCCAGGTCCCGGCCAGCAGTCCACAGATCCACCGGCTCCAGCACCACATCACGGCTTTGCTGACAACCAGTCCCAAAAAACATGAGGATCCTGGAGGAGCAGAACCTCAGTGAAGGCGACTCCAGGGCTCCCACTCCCCTCTTCACAGATTGGCCGAACCCCAACCGCCAACGCTCAGCTCATGCATGTTTACTTTAACAGCTGTGTCAACAACACGAGGAACAACACTAGAAAAAAATTAACCTATGCCTGGAAAAAAGGAAAAGGCTTTCTAGAAGAGGCTCACATCTGTCCGTGTATGTCAAAGGTGGAGAGAGACCGCTTGGTAATGACCTCCACAACAACAACAACACCGTGAGGCTACGACGCTCAAATGTCCTGCTGTTACCGCTCTCAAGAGAAAATGAAACCTCAACATGATGCAATAAAATTCGAAGAAATTTCCTGCTTAACTGAAGGAGGGGATTATCTCCAGGTAGTTTACGTGTTTAACAAGGTCATCTGAAGCTATGTGAGCGTTAGGCAACCTGTAGGGATGAATGAAAACAGACTAACAGGAACCGTCTTAAGAAATTCAAACACCTCTAACTGAAAACAACTTACTGAACCTGTTCCTCTGACACCTCAGGGCACTTGTTGTCATCACCTTGATCCAGAGGAAGAGGTGTTTGTTTTTTTAATTAGTGTTTTTTGACTCAGCTTGCAGATACACATATTTAATGCTGCAAAAAAATATAGAAGGCCTGCACTTTTTTTTTTTCTCAGAGGCGAGTCCAAAAAGTAAAGAAACAAAAATCCAAATTAAAGCTGCAAGCAGCGTTATGAGGGCCCTCGCACCCCCGGCGTGTCGAGCCACGCCCAACACCTAAAACCAGCACGTCCGATCGATGTCACATTGATGGAATTCATGCATTTAACCACCAGCTAACATTTCAACTCATTCATTCATGATTAGCTAGTCGTTCCACTAGGTGGCACTCTAACCATTATGTACAAATGGCATAACAAACATTTCCGAACTCGAGTCTCATTATGCCTGCGACCTTTGGGTGAGATTGGACATTGTGTTTTTGAGTAACAGCAGATTACTGCGTTTTGGCGAGTGATTGAGAGTCTACGTGCCGCCATAACCACCCCGTTTCCCTGAACGTAAAAAGCTTCGCAATTTAACAACACAAAGGTCTTTGGATTCCACACACTGAAGAATAGTGCAATATGATGAAATCCCTTGGAGGAGTTCGTCAAAGAACGATGCCTGAAAAGAGGGGAAAATGTTGCCAAAATTGCACATTAATTTTAAAATGGCTGACTTCCTGTTGGATTTGGGATATTGCTCCAAGAGACTTTTTTGTACATCTTGATATCTCCTATAAGCTTACCAGGTTTCAGACTCATACATAAAACACAGAGCAGGGGCTGTGATTTTGAAATTTTGTAGGGGGCGCTGTGGAGCCATTTTGGGATATTCAATGAAAATGATCACATAACAACAAAGCCTTAACCACATTGGAGGTGTGCGCCAAATTTCAAGACTTTTTAAACTTTCCAAGCCCCTCAAAAGCCACTTCATCTTTCATGGTGAACTGCGTTGCCACCAGGGTGCGGCGTTCAGTTTAAAGTCACAATTTTTGCACTGAAGCATCACAAGGGACTGATGGTGATATTCACCGCTTTTGAGGTGGCCACGATGAACCTGTGAAAATCAGTACAACAAAATTAAAGCCATGACATTTCCTGTTCCCACTAGGTGGCGCTGTCCGTATTCCCGACAATGGGCACATCAATCTGTTCAGGGCGGGTCTGACTTCATGCCTGTAAAGTCTGGTACTGATCAGACTGGATTTCATGGAGTTATACTAATTTGTTTCTTCATGGCGTGACATCAAAGTTCGCCATGCTGCTGGGGTCACACCCTTTTGCGAAAAGTCACAGTTTTCACTGTAACCCAAGACCAACTCCTTAAGGGTTTTCTGGAGAAATTTGAGGCTGCAGATGTCACCCATCACTATACTGTACCCCAAAGTGTAAAACATGACATTTCCTGTTCCCACTAGGTGGCGCTGTCCTTCATGTCAAATATGGCAGTTGAAATATGTTTAGGGGTGGAGCCTTATCATATGTGTTCACTTTGGTCAAGGTCAGAAAATCTATGACAAAATGAGAGGCAATAAGATTTTCATGGCGAGTCATCGAAATTCGCCATGGCGCCACGGCCTCATAGTATTGTGAAAACTCAAAAGCTCCGCAATTTAACATGGCACAAGGGTGTAGTTGACACTGTCCAAATTTGAAGGTTATGAAATGAAACCCCAAGGAGGAGTTCGCAAAAGTTCGAGGCATGGAAATGGCAAAATTAGAGCCAAAATGTCACCTTCTCTTCCAAATGGCGGACTTCCTGTTGGGTTTGCGTCAGTGGGCCCCAAGACTTTTTTGTTCGTCTTGGCATGATACACATGTGTGCCAAATTTCATACATGTAGCTCAAACCATGTGGTCGTAGGGCTGCATTTAACAAGGCATAGGTGGCGCTCTAGAGCCATTTCCCAGTGCTCATATATAAAACCATTAAAATACAAAATTTTTCACCAGACCTGGCATGTGTGCAAAATTTCATGAGTTTTTGAGCATGTTTAGGCCCTCAAAAAGGCCCTTGTTTGGGGTGAATAATAATAATAATAATAATAATAATAATAATTAAAGCTGCAAGCAGCGTTATGAGGGCCCTCGCACCCCATCGCGTCGAGCCACGCCCAACACCTACAACCAGCACCTCCGATCTGATGTCACATTGATGGAATTCATGCATTTAACCACCAGCTAACATTTCATCTCATTCAATCATCATTATAGTCGTCCCACTAGGTGGCGCTCTAACCATTACTGACAAATGGCATAACAAACATTTCCTAGCTCGAGTCTCATCACGCCTGCGACCTTTGGGACATATTGGACATTTTGATTTTGAGTGACAGCAGATTACTGCTTTTTGGCGAGTGATTGAAACTCCACGTGCCGCCATGACAACCCCGTTTCCCTGAACGTAAAAAGCTTCGCAATTTAACATCACAAAGGTCTTTAGATTCCTCACACTGGAGATTGGTTCAATCTGATGAAATCCCTTGGAGGAGTTCGTCAAAGAACGGTGCCTGGAAAGAGGGGAAAATGTTGCCAAAATTGCACATTAATTTTAAAATGGCTGACTTCCTGTTGTATTTGGGATATTGCTCCAAGAGACTTTTTTGTACATCTTGATATCTCCTATTAGCTTACCAGGTTTCAGACTCATACATAAAACACAGAGCTGGGGCTGTGGTTTTGAAATTTTGTAGGGGGCGCTGTGGAGCCATTTTGGGCTATTAAATGAAAATGATCACATAACAACAAAGCCTTAAGCACATTGGAGGTGTGGGCCAAATTTCAAGACTTTTTAAACTTTCCAAGCCCCTCAAAAACCACTTCATTTTTCATGGTGAACAGCGTTGCCACCAGGGTGCACCGTTCAGTATAAAGTCACAATTTTCGCACTGCAGCATCATGAAGGACTGACGGTGACATTCACCGCTTTTGAGGTATCCACAATGAACCTGTGAAAATCAGTACAACAAAGTGTAAGACATGACATTTCCTGTTCCCACTAGGTGGCGCTCTTCATATTCCTGACAATGGGCACATCAATTTGTTCAGGGCGGGTCTGATATCATGCCTGTAAAGTCTGGTACTAATCAGACTGGATTTCATGGAGTTATACTAATTTGTTTCTTCATGGCGAGATATCAAAGTTCGCCATGCTGCTGAGGTCACACCCTTTCGTGAAAAGTCACAGTTTTCACTGTACCCCAAGACCAACTCCTTACGCCTTTCCTGGAGAAATTTGAGGCTGCAGATGTCACCCATCACAATACTGTACCCCAAAGTGTAAAACATGACATTTCCTGTTCCCACTAGGTGGCGCTGTCGCTGACGTCAAATATGGCAGTTGAAATATGTTCAGGGCTGGAGCCTTATCATATGTGTGCTCTTTGGTCCAGATCGGACAATGTATGACAAATTGAGAGGCAATAAGATTTTCATGGCGAGTCATCGAAATTCGCCGTGGCGCCACGGCCTCATGGTATTGTGAAAACTCAAAAGCTCCGCAATTTAACATCGCCCAGGTGTGTAGTTGACACTGACCAAAGATGAAGCTTATACGATCAAATCCCAAGGAGGAGTTCGCAAAAGTTCGAGGCATGGAAATGGCAAAATTAGAGCCAAAATGTCACCTTCTCTTCCAAATGGCGGACTTCCTGTTGGGTTTGCGTCAATGGGCCCACTGACTTTTTTGTTCGTCTTGGCATGATACACATGTGTGCCAAATTTCATACATGTAGCTCAAACGATGTGGTCGTAGGGCTGCATTTAACAAGGCATAGGTGGCGCTGTAGAGCCATTTCCCAGTGCTCATATGTAAAACCATTAAAATACAAAATTTTTCACCAGACCTGGCATGTGTGCAAAATTTCATGAGTTTTTGAGCATGTTTAGGCCCTCAAAAAGGCCCTTGTTTCGCCTGAATAATAATAATAATAATTAAAGCTGCAAGCAGCGTTATGAGGGCCCTCGCACCCCCGGCGCGTCGAGCCACGCCCAACACCTAAAACCAGCACGTCCGATCTGATGTCACATTGATGGAATTCATGCATTTAACCACCAGCTAACATTTCAACTCATTCATTCATGATTAGTTAGTCGTTCCACTAGGTGGAGCTCTAACCATTACTGACAAATGGCATAACAAACATTTCCTAGCTCGAGTCTCATCACGCCTGTGACCTTTGGGAGAGATTGAACATTGTGTTTTTGAGTGACAGCAGATTACTGCTTTTTGGCGAGTGATTCAAACTCTAAGTGCCGCCATAACCACCCCGTTTCACTGAACGTAAAAAGCTTCGCAATTTAACATCACAAAGGTCTTTAGATTCCACACACTGGAGATTGGTTCAATATGATGAAATCCCTTGGAGGAGTTCGTCAAAGAACGGTGCCTGGAAAGAGGGGAAAATGTTGCCAAAATTACACATTAATATTAAAATGGCTGACTTCCTGTTGGATTTGGGATATTGCACCAAGAGACTTTTTTGTACATCTTGATATCTCCTATAAGCTTACCAGGTTTCAGAATCATACATAGAACACAGAGCAGGGGCTGTGGTTTTGAAATTTTGTAGGGGGCGCTGTGGAGCAATTTCGCGCTATTCAATGAAAATGATCACATGCCAACAAAGCCTTCATCCATTTGGAGGTGTGTGCCAAATTTCAAGCCTCTATAAACTTGCCAAGACCCTCAAAAGCCACTTCATCTTTCATGTTGAACAGCATTGCCACCAGGGTGCGCCGTTCAGTTTAAACTCACAATTTTTGCACTGAAGCATCACGAGGGACTGATGGTGATATTCACCGCTTTTGAGGTGGCCAAGATGAACCTGTGAAAATCAGTACAACAAAATTAAAGCCATGACATTTCCTGTTGCCACTAGGTGGCGCTGTCCGTATTCCCGACAATGGGCACATCAATCTGTTCAGGGCGGGTCTGACATCATGCCTGTAAAGTCTGGTACTGATCAGACTGGATTTCATGGAGTTATACTAATTTGTTTCTTCATGGCGTGACATCAAAGTTCGCCATGCTGCTGGGGTCACACCCTTTCGCGAAAACTCACAGTTTTCACTGTAACCCAAGACCAACTCCTTAAGGCTTTCCTGGAGAAATTTGAGGCTGCAGATGTCACCCTTCACTATACTGTACCCCAAAGTGTAAAACATGACATTTCCTGTTCCCACTAGGTGGCGCTGTCCTTGATGTCAAATATGGCAGTTGAAATATGTTCAGGGGTGGAGCCTTATCATATGTGTGCTCTTTGGTCCAGATCGGAACATGTATGACAGAATGAGAGGCAATAAGATTTTCATGGCGAGTCATCGAAATTCGCCGTGGCGCCACGGCCTCATGGTATTGTGAAAACTCAAAAGCTCCGCAATTTAACATGGCATAAGGGTGTAGTTGGCACTGACCAAATATGAAGGTTATGAAATCAAACCCCAAGGAGGAGTTCGTTAAAGTTCGAGGCATGGAAATGGTAAAATCAGAGCCAAAATGTCACCTTCAATCCAAAATGGCGGACTTCCTGTTGGGTTTAGGACATTGCTATAATAGACTTTTTTGTTCGACTCTGAACATTATATAGGTGTACCGACTTTCAAACATGTAGGTCATACCCATACCGGGGGCTCGCGTTTTTCATTTTTCTAGGTGGCGCTACTGAGCTAATTTTCCCAGGCCATGTCTGAGAACATTAAAATACGTAAATTTTCACCAGACCTGACGCGTGTGCAAAATTTCATGAGTTTTCGAGCATGTTTAGGCCCTCAAACGGCCAATTCATTTGCCGAAATAATAATAATAATAATAATAATAATAATAATAATAATAATAATAAACAGAGCAATTACAATAGGGCCTTCGCACTGTCAGTGCTCGGGCCCTAATTAAAGCTGCAAGCAGCGTTATGAGGGCCCTCGCACCCCCGGCACGTCGAGCCACTGCCAACACCTCAAACCGGCACGTCCGATGTGATGTCACATTGATGGATTTCATGCTTTTAATCACCAGCTAACATTTCATCTTATTCAACCAGGATTATAGTCATGCCACTAGGTGGCGCTCTAACCATTATTGACAAATAGCATAACAAACATTTCCAAGCTCGAGTCTCATCACACCTGCGACCTTTGGGAGAGATTGGACATTGTGTTTTTTAGTGACAGCAGATTACTGCTTTTTGCGAGTGATTGAAACTCTACGTGCCGCCATAACCACCCCGTTTCCCTGAACGGAAAAAGCTTCGCAATTTAACATCACAAAGGTCTTTAGATTCTACACACTGAAGAATGCTTCAATATGATGAAATCCCTTGGAGGAGTTCGTCAAAGTATGAAGCCTGAAAAGAGGGGAAAATGTCATCAAAATTACACATTAATTTTAAAATGGCTGACTTCCTGTTGGATTTAGGATATTGCTCCAAGAGACTTTTTTGTACATCTTGATATCTTACACAAGCTTACCAAGTGTCAGACTCATAGATGAAACACAGAGCAGGGGCTGATGTTTTGAAATATTGTAGGGGGCGCTGTGGAGCCATTTTGCGCTATTCAAGGAAAATGGTTACATAACAACAATGCTTTCATCCATTTGGAGGTGTGTGCCAAATTTCAAGCCTCTATAAACTTTCCAAGCCCCTCAAAAGCCACTTCATCTTTCATGATGAACTGCGTTGCCACCAGGGTGCGCCGTTCAGTTTAAAGTCACAATTTTTGCACTGAAGCATCACGAGGGACTGATGGTGATATTCACCGCTTTTGAGGTGGCCACGATCAACCTGTGAAAATCAGTACAACAAAGTTAAAGCCATGACATTTCCTGTTGCCACTAGGTGGCGCTGTCCGTATTTCCGACAATGGGCATATCAATTTGTTCAGGGCGGGTCTGACATCATGCCTGTAAAGTCTGGTACTGATCAGACTGGATTTCATTGAGTTATACTAATTTGTTTCTTCATGGCGTGACATCAAAGTTCGCCATGCTGCTGGGGTCACACCCTTTCGTGAAAAGTCACAGTTTTCACTGTAACCCAAGACCAACTCCTTAAGGCTTTCCTGGAGAAATTTGAGGCTGCAGATGTCACCCATCACAATACTGTACCCCAAAGTGTAAAACATGACATTTCCTGTTCCCACTAGGTGGCGCTGTCCCTGGTGTCAAATATGGCAGTTGAAATATGTTCAGGGGTGGAGCCTTATCATATGTGTTCACTTTGGTCAAGGTCAGAAAATGTATGACAAAATGAGAGGCAATAAGATTTTCATGGCGAGTCATCGAAATTCGCCATGGCGCCACGGCCTCACCGTATTGTGAAAACTCAAAAGCTCCGCAATTTAACATGGCACAAGGGTGTAGTTGACACTGACCAAATATGAAGGTTATGAAATCAAACCCCAAGGAGGAGTTCGCAAAAGTTCGAGGCACGGAAATGGCAAAATTAGAGCCAAAATGTCACCTTCTCTTCCAAATGGCGGACTTCCTGTTGGGTTTGCGTCAATGGGCCCACTGACTTTTTTGTTCGTCTTGGCATGATACACATGTGTGCCAAATTTCATACATGTAGCTCAAACGATGTGGTCGTAGGGCTGCATTTAACAAGGCATAGGTGGCGCTCTAGAGCCATTTCCCAGTGCTCATATGTAAAACCATTAAAATACAAAATTTTTCACCAGACCTGGCATGTGTGCAAAATTTCATGAGTTTTTGAGCATGTTTAGGCCCTCAAAAAGGCCCTTGTTTCGCCTGAATAATAATAATAATAATAATAATAAGAAACGGAGCAGATACAATAGGGCCTTCGCACTGTCAGTGCTCGGGCCCTAATAATTAAAGCTGCAAGCAGCGTTATGAGGGCCCTCGCACCCCCGGCGCGTCGAGCCACGCCCAACACCTAAAACCAGCACGTCCGATCGATGTCACATTGATGGAATTCATGCATTTAACCACCAGCTAACATTTCAACTCATTCATTCATGATTAGCTAGTCGTTCCACTAGGTGGCACTCTAACCATTATGTACAAATGGCATAACAAACATTTCCGAACTCGAGTCTCATTATGCCTGCGACCTTTGGGTGAGATTGGACATTGTGTTTTTGAGTAACAGCAGATTACTGCGTTTTGGCGAGTGATTGAGAGTCTACGTGCCGCCATAACCACCCCGTTTCCCTGAACGTAAAAAGCTTCGCAATTTAACAACACAAAGGTATTTGGATTCCACACACTGAAGAATAGTGCAATATGATGAAATCCCTTGGAGGAGTTCGTCAAAGAACGATGCCTGAAAAGAGGGGAAAATGTTGCCAAAATTGCACATTCATTTTAAAATGGCTGACTTCCTGTTGGATTTGGGATATTGCTCCAAGAGACTTTTTTGTACATCTTGATATCTCCTATAAGCTTACCAGGTTTCAGACTCATACATAAAACACAGAGCAGGGGCTGTGATTTTGAAATTTTGTAGGGGGCGCTGTGGAGCCATTTTGGGATATTCAATGAAAATGATCACATAACAACAAAGCCTTAACCACATTGGAGGTGTGCGCCAAATTTCAAGACTTTTTAAACTTTCCAAGCCCCTCAAAAGCCACTTCATCTTTCATGGTGAACCGCGTTGCCACCAGGGTGCGGCGTTCAGTTTAAAGTCACAATTTTTGCACTGAAGCATCACAAGGGACTGATGGTGATATTCATCGCTTTTGAGGTGGCCACGATGAACCTGTGAAAATCAGTACAACAAAATTAAAGCCATGACATTTCCTGTTCCCACTAGGTGGCGCTGTCCGTATTCCCGACAATGGGCACATCAATCTGTTCAGGGCGGGTCTGACATCATGCCTGTAAAGTCTGGTACTGATCAGACTGGATTTCATTGAGTTATACTAATTTGTTTCTTCATGGCGTGACATCAAAGTTCGCCATGCCGCTGGGGTCACACCCTTTTGCGAAAAGTCACAGTTTTCACTGTAACCCAAGACCAACTCCTTAAGGCTTTCCTGGAGAAATTTGAGGCTGCAGATGTCACCCATCACTATACTGTACCCCAAAGTGTAAAACATGACATTTCCTGTTCCCACTAGGTGGCGCTGTCCCTGGTGTCAAATATGGCAGTTGAAATATGTTCAGGGGTGGAGCCTTATCATATGTGTTCACTTTGGTCAAGGTCAGAAAATGTATGACAAAATGAGAGGCAATAAGATTTTCATGGCGAGTCATCGAAATTCGCCGTGGCGCCACGGCCTCATGGTATTGTGAAAACTCAAAAGCTCCGCAATTTAACATGGCCCAGGTGTGTAGTTGAAACTGACCAAAGATGAAGCTTATACGACCAAATCCCAAGGAGGAGTTCGAAAAAGTTCGAGGCATGGAAACGGCAAAATTAGAGCCAAAATGTCACCTTCACGTCCAAATGGCGGACTTCCTGTTGGGTTTGCGTCAATGGGCCCACTGACTTTTTTGTTCGTCTTGGCATGATACACATCTGTGCCAAATTTCATACATGTAGCCCAAACGATGTGGTCGTAGGGCTGCATTTTACAAGGCATAGGTGGCGCTGTAGAGCCATTTCCCAGTGCTCATATGTAAAACCATTAAAATACAAAATTTTTCACCAGACCTGGCATGTGTGCAAAATTTCATGAGTTTTTGAGCATGTTTAGGCCCTCAAAAAGGCCCTTGTTTTGCCTGAATAATAATAATAATTAAAGCTGCAAGCAGCGTTATGAGGGCCCTCGCACCCCATCGCGTCGAGCTACGCCCAACACCTACAACCAGCACGTCCGATCTGATGTCACATTGATGAAATTCATGCATTCAACCACCAGCTAACATTTCATCTCATTCAATCATGATTATAGTCGTCCCACTAGGTGGCGCTCTAACCATTACTGACAAATGGCATAACAAACATTTCCCAGCTCGAGTCTCATCACGCCTGCGACCTTTGGGACATATTGGACATTTTGATTTTGAGTGACAGCAGATTACTGCTTTTTGGCGAGTGACTGAAACTCCACGTGCCGCCATGACCACCCGTTTCCCTGAACGTAAAAACGTTCGCAATTTAACATCACAAAGGTCTTTAGATTCCACACACTGGAGATTGGTTCAATATAATGAAATCCCTTGGAGGAGTTCGTCAAAGAACGGTGCCTGGAAAGAGGGGAAAATGTTGCCAAAATTGCACATTCATTTTAAAATGGCTGACTTCCTGTTGGATTTGGGATATTGCACCAAGAGACTTTTTTGTACATCTTGATATCTCCTATAAGCTTACCAGGTTTCAGAATCATACATAGAACACAGAGCAGGGGCTGTGGTTTTGAAATTTTGTAGGGGGCGCTGTGGAGCAATTTCGCACTATTCAATGAAAATGATCACATGCCAACAAAGCCTTCATCCATTTGGAGGTGTGTGCCAAATTTCAAGCCTCTATAAACTTGCCAAGACCCTCAAAAGCCACTTCATCTTTCATGGTGAACAGTGTTGCCACCAGGGTGCGCCGTTCAGTTTAAAGTCACAATTTTTGCACTGAAGCATCACGAGGGACTGATGGTGATATTCACCGCTTTTGAGGTGGCCACGATGAACCTGTGAAAATCAGTACAACAAAATTAAAGCCATGACATTTCCTGTTGCCACTAGGTGGCGCTGTCCGTATTCCCGACAATGGGCACATCAATCTGTTCAGGGCGGGTCTGACATCATGCCTGTAAAGTCTGGTACTGATCAGACTGGATTTCATTGAGTTATACTAATTTGTTTCTTCATGGCGTGACATCAAAGTTCGCCATGCCGCTGGGGTCACACCCTTTTGCGAAAAGTCACAGTTTTCACTGTAACCCAAGACCAACTCCTTAAGGCTTTCCTGGAGAAATTTGAGGCTGCAGATGTCACCCATCACTATACTGTACCCCAAAGTGTAAAACATGACATTTCCTGTTCCCACTAGGTGGCGCTGTCCTTGATGTCAAATATGGCAGTTGAAATATGTTCAGGGTTGGAGCCTTATCATATGTGTGCTCTTTGGTCCAGATCGGAACATGTATGACAGAATGAGAGGCAATAAGATTTTCATGGCGAGTCATCAAAATTCGCCATGGCGCCACGGCCTCATAGTATTGTGAAAACTCAAAAGCTCCGCAATTTAACATGGCACAAGGGTGTAGTTGACACTGTCCAAATTTGAAGTTTATAGGACCAAATCCCAAGGAGGAGTTCGTTAAAGTACAAGGCATGGAAACGGTAAAATCAGACCCAAAATGTCACCTTCAATCCAAAATGGCTGACTTCCTGTTGGGTTTAGGACATTGCCATAATAGACTTTTTTGTTCGACTCTGAACGTTATATAGGTGTACCAACTTTCAAACATGTAGGTCATACCCATACCGGGGGCTCGCGTTTTTCATTTTTCTAGGTGGCGCTACTGAGCTAATTTTCCCTGGCCATGTCTGAGAACATTAAAATACGTAAATTTTCACCAGACCTGACGCGTGTGCAAAATTTCATGAGTTTTCGAGCATGTTTAGGCCCTCAAACGGCCAATTCATTTGCCGGAATAATAATAATAATAATAATAATAAACAGAGCAATTACAATAGGGCCTTCGCACTGTCAGTGCTCGGGCCCTAATTAAAGCTGCAAGCAGCGTTATGAGGGCCCTCGCACCCTGGCGTGTCGAGCCACGCCCAACACCTAAAACCAGCACGTCCAATGTGATGTCACATTGATGGAATTCATGCATTTAACCACCAGCTAACATTTCATCTCATTGAACCATGATTATAGTCGTCCCACTAGGTGGCGCTCTAACTATTACTGACAAATGGCATAACAAACATTTCCGAGCTCGAGTCTCATCACACCTGCGACGTTTGGGAGAGATTGGATATTGTGTTTTTGAGTGACAGCAGATTACTGCTTTTTGGCGAGTGATTGAAACTCTAAGTGCCGCCATGACCACCCCGTTTCACTGAACGTAAAAAGCTTCGCAATTTAACATCACAAAGGTCTTTAGATTCCACAAACTTCAGATCGGTCCAATCTGATGAAATCCCTTGGAGGAGTTCGTCAAAGTATGAAGCCTGAAAAGAGGGGAAAATGTCGCCAAAATTACACATTAATTTTAAAATGGCTGACTTCCTGTTGGATTTGGGATATTGCTCCAAGAGACTTTTTTGTACATCTTAATATCTTCCATGAGCTTACCAAGTTTCAGACTCATAGATAAAACACAGAGCAGGGGCTGATATTTTGAAACTTTGTAGGGGGCGCTGTGGAGCAATTTCGCGCTATTCAATGAAAATGATCACATGACAACAAAGCCTTCATCCATTTGGGGGTGTGTGCCAAATTTAAAGCCTCTATAAACTTTCCAAGCCCCTCAAAAGCCACTTCATCTTTCATGTTGAACCGCGTTGCCACCAGGGTGCGCCGTTCAGTTTAAAGTCACAATTTTTGCACTAAAGCATCATCAAGGACTGTTGGTGATATTCACCGCTTTTGAGGTGGCCACTATGAACCTGTGAAAATCAGTACAACAAAGTGTAAGACATGACATTTCCTCTTCCCACTAGGTGGCGCTCTTCATATTCCTGACAATGGGCACATCAATCTGTTCAGGGCGGGTGTGACATCATGCCTGTAAAGTCTGGTACTAATCAGACTGGATTTCATTGAGTTATACTAATTTGTTTCTTCATGGCGTGACATCAAAGTTCGCCATGCTGCTGGGGTCACACCCTTTCACGAAAAGTCACAGTTTTCACTGTAACCCAAGACCAACTCCTTAAGGCTTTCCTGGAGAAATTTGAGGCTGCAGATGTCACCCATCACAATACTGTACCCCAAAGTGTAAAACATGACATTTCCTGTTCCCACTAGGTGGCGCTGTCCTTGATGTCAAATATGGCAGTTGAAATATGTTCAGGGGTGGAGCCTTATCATATGTGTTCACTTTGGTCAAGGTCAGAAAATGTATGACAAAATGAGAGGCAATAAGATTTTCATGGCGAGTCATCGAAATTCGCCATGGCGCCACGGCCTCATAGTATTGTGAAAACTCAAAAGCTCCGCAATTTAACATGGCACAAGGGTGTAGTTGACACTGTCCAAATTTGAAGGTTATGAAATGAAACCCCAAGGAGGAGTTCGCAAAAGTTCGAGGCATGGAAATGGCAAAATTAGAGCCAAAATGTCACCTTCTCTTCCAAATGGCGGACTTCCTGTTGGGTTTGCGTCAATGGGCCCACAGACTTTTTTGTTCGTCTTGGCATAATACACATGTGTGCCAAATTTCATACATGTAGCTCAAACGATGCGGTCGTAGGGCTGCATTTAACGAGGCATAGGTGGCGCTGTAGAGCCATTTCCCAGTGCTCATTTGTAAAACCATTAAAATACAAAATTTTTCACCAGACCTGGCATGTGTGCAAAATTTCATGAGTTTTTGAGCATGTTTAGGCCCTCAAAAAGGCCCTTGTTTGGGGTGAATAATAATAATAATAATTAAAGCTGCAAGCAGCGTTATGAGGGCCCTCGCACCCCCGGCGTGTCGAGCCATGCCCAACACCTGAAACCAGCACGTCCGATCTGATGTCACATTGATGGAATTCATGCATTTAACCACCAGCTAACATTTCAACTCATTCATTCATGATTAGTTAGTCGTTCCACTAGGTGGCGCTCTAACCATTATGTACAAATGGCATAACAAACATTTCCGAGCTCCAGTCTCATCACGCCTATGAGCTTTGGGAGAGATTGGACATTGTGTTTTTGAGTGACAGCAGATTACTGCTTTTTGGCGAGTGATTCAAACTCTAAGTGCCGCCATAACCACCCCGTTTCACTGAACGTAAAAAGCTTCGCAATTTAACATCACAAAGGTCTTTAGATTCCACACACTGGAGATTGGTTCAATATGATGAAATCCCTTGGAGGAGTTCGTCAAAGAACGGTGCCTGGAAAGAGGGGAAAATGTTGCCAAAATTACACATTAATTTTAAAATGGCTGACTTCCTGTTGGATTTGGGATATTGCACCAAGAGACTTTTTTGTACATCTTGATATCTCCTATAAGCTTACCAGGTTTCAGAATCATACATAGAACACAGAGCAGGGGCTGTGGTTTTGAAATTTGGTAGGGGGCGCTGTGGAGCAATTTCGAGCTATTCAATGAAAATGATCACATGCCAACAAAGCCTTCATCCATTTGGAGGTGTGTGCCAAATTTCAAGCCTCTATAAACTTGCCAAGACCCTCAAAAGCCACTTCATCTTTCATGTTGAACAGCGTTGCCACCAGGGTGCGGCGTTCAGTTTAAAGTCACAATTTTTGCACTGAAGCATCACGAGGGACTGATGGTGATATTCACCGCTTTTGAGGTGGCCAAGATGAACCTGTGAAAATCAGTACAACAAAATTAAAGCCATGACATTTCCTGTTGCCACTAGGTGGCGCTGTCCGTATTTCCGACAATGGGCACATCAATCTGTTCAGGGCGGGTCTGACATCATGCCTGTAAAGTCTGGTACTGATCAGACTGGATTTCATTGAGTTATACTAATTTGTTTCTTCATGGCGTGACATCAAAGTTCGCCACGCCGCTGGGGTCACACCCTTTTGCGAAAAGTCACAGTTTTCACTGTAACCCAAGACCAACTCCTTAAGGCTTTCCTGGAGAAATTTGAGGCTGCAGATGTCACCCATCACTATACTGTACCCCAAAGTGTAAAACATGACATTTCCTGTTCCCACTAGGTGGCGCTGTCCTTGATGTCAAATATGGCAGTTGAAATATGTTCAGGGGTGGAGCCTTATCATATGTGTGCTCTTTGGTCCAGATCGGAACATGTATGACAGAATGAGAGGCAATAAGATTTTCATGGCGAGTCATCATAATTCGCCATGGCGCCACGGCCTCATACTATTGTGAAAACTCAAAAGCTCCGCAATTTAACATGGCACAAGGGTGTAGTTGACACTGACCAAATATGAAGGTTATGAAATCAAACCCCAAGGAGGAGTTCGCAAAAGTTCGAGGCATGGAAATGGCAAAATTAGAGCCAAAATGTCACCTTCTCTTCCAAATGGCGGACTTCCTGTTGGGTTTGCGTCAATGGGCCCACAGACTTTTTTGTTCGTCTTGGCATGATACACATGTGTGCCAAATGTCATACATGTAGCTCAAACGATGTGGTCGTAGGGCTGCATTTAACAAGGCATAGGTGGCGCTGTAGAGCCATTTCCCAGTGCTCATATGTAAAACCATTAAAATACAAAATTTTTCACCAGACCTGGCATGTGTGCAAAATTTCATGAGTTTTTGAGCATGTTTAGGCCCTCAAAAAGGCCCTTGTTTGGGGTGAATAATAATAATAATAATAATAATAATAATAATAATAATAATAATAATAATAATAAGAAACGGAGCAGATACAATAGGGCCTTCGCACTCTCGGTGCTCGGGCCCTAATAATAATAATAATAATTAAAGCTGCAAGCAGCGTTATGAGGGCCCTCGCACCCTGGCGTGTCGAGCCACGCCCAACACCTAAAACCAGCACGTCCAATGTGATGTCACATTGATGGAATTCATGCATTTAACCACCAGCTAACATTTCATCTCATTGAACCATGATTATAGTCGTCCCACTAGGTGGCGCTCTAACTATTACTGACAAATGGCATAACAAACATTTCCGAGCTCGAGTCTCATCACACCTGCGACGTTTGGGAGAGATTGGATATTGTGTTTTTGAGTGACAGCAGATTACTGCTTTTTGGCGAGTGATTGAAACTCTAAGTGCCGCCATGACCACCCCGTTTCCCTGAACGTAAAAAGCTTCGCAATTTAACAACACAAAGGTCTTTAGATTCCACAAACTTCAGATCGGTCCAATCTGATGAAATCCCTTGGAGGAGTTCGTCAAAGTATGAAGCCTGAAAAGAGGGGAAAATGTCGCCAAAATTACACATTAATTTTAAAATGGCTGACTTCCTGTTGGATTTGGGATATTGCTCCAAGAGACTTTTTTGTACATCTTAATATCTTCCATGAGCTTACCAAGTTTCAGACTCATAGATAAAACACAGAGCAGGGGCTGATATTTTGAAACTTTGTAGGGGGCGCTGTGGAGCAATTTCGCGCTATTCAATGAAAATGATCACATGACAACAAAGCCTTCATCCATTTGGGGGTGTGTGCCAAATTTAAAGCCTCTATAAACTTTCCAAGCCCCTCAAAAGCCACTTCATCTTTCATGTTGAACCGCGTTGCCACCAGGGTGCGCCGTTCAGTGTAAAGTCACAATTTTTGCACTGAAGCATCACAAGGGACTGATGGTGATATTCACCGCTTTTGAGGTGGCCACGATGAACCTGTGAAAATCAGTACAACAAAATTAAAGCCATGACATTTCCTGTGGCCACTAGGTGGCGCTGTCCGTATTTCCGACAATGGGCACGTCAATCTGTTCAGGGCGGGTCTGACATCATGCCTGTAAAGTCTGGTACTGATCAGACTGGATTTCATTGAGTTATACTAATTTGTTTCTTCATGGCGTGACATCAAAGTTCGCCATGCTGCTGGGGTCACACCCTTTTGCGAAAACTCACAGTTTTCACTGTAACCCAAGACCAACTCCTTAAGGCTTCCCTGGAGAAATTTGAGGCTGCAGGTGTCACCCATCACTATACTGTACCCCAAAGTGTAAAACATGACATTTCCTGTTCCCACTAGGTGGCGCTGTCCCTGGTGTCAAATATGGCAGTTGAAATATGTTCAGGGGTGGAGCCTTATCATATGCGTTCACTTTGGTCAAGGTCAGAAAATGTATGACAAAATGAGAGGCAATAAGATTTTCATGGCGAGTCATCGAAATTCGCCATGGCGCCACGGCCTCATAGTATTGTGAAAACTCAAAAGCTCCGCAATTTAACATGGCACAAGGGTGTAGTTGACACTGTCCAAATTTGAAGGTTATGAAATGAAACCCCAAGGAGGAGTTCGCAAAAGTTCGAGGCATGGAAATGGCAAAATTAGAGCCAAAATGTCACCTTCTCTTCCAAATGGCGGACTTCCTGTTGGGTTTGCGTCAATGGGCCCCCAGACTTTTTTGTTCGTCTTGGCATGATACACATGTGTGCCAAATTTCATACATGTAGCTCAAACGATGTGGTCGTAGGGCTGCATTTAACAAGGCATAGGTGGCGCTGTAGAGCCATTTCCCAGTGCTCATATGTAAAACCATTAAAATACAAAATTTTTCACCAGACCTGGCATGTGTGCAAAATTTCATGAGTTTTTGAGCATGTTTAGGCCCTCAAAAAGGCCCTTGTTTCGCCTGAATAATAATAATAATAATAATAATAAGAAACGGAGCAGATACAATAGGGCCTTCGCACTCTCGGTGCTCGGGCCCTAATAATTAAAGCTGCAAGCAGCGTTATGAGGGCCCGAGCACCCCCGGCGCGTCGAGCCACGGCCAACACCTAAAACCAACACCTCCGATCTGATGTCACATTGATGAAATTCATGCATTCAACCACCAGCTAACATTTCATCTCATTCAATCATGATTATAGTCGTCCCACTAGGTGGCGCTCTAACCATTATGTACAAATGGCATAACAAACATTTCCGAGCTCGAGTCTCATCACGCCTGCGACTTTTGGGAGACATTGGACATTTTGATTTTGAGTGACAGCAGATTACTGCTTTTTGGCGAGTGATTGAAACGCCACGTGCCGCCATGACCACCCCGTTTCCCTGAACGTAAAAACCTTCGCAATTTAACATCACAAAGGTCTTTAGATTCCACACACAGAAGATTGGTTCAATATGATGAAATCCCTTGGAGGAGTACGTCAAAGCACGGTGCCTGAAAAGAGGGGAAAATGTTGCCAAAATTGCACATTAATTTTAAAATGGCTGACTTCCTGTTGGATTTGGGATATTGCTCCAAGAGACTTTTTTGTACATCTTGATATCTCCTATAAGCTTACCAGGTTTAAGACTCATACATAAAACACAGAGCTGGGGCTGATGTTTTGAAATTTTGTAGGGGGCGCTGTGGAGCCATTTTCCGCTATTCAATGAAAATGATCACATAACAACAAAGCCTTAACCACATTGGAGGTGTGCGCCAAATTTCAAGACTTTTTAAACTTTCCAAGCCCCTCAAAAGCCACTTCATCTTTCATGGTGAACTGCGTTGCCACCAGGGTGCGGCGTTCAGTTTAAAGTCACAATTTTTGCACTGAAGCATCACAAGGGACTGACGGTGATATTCACCGCTTTTGAGGTGGCCACGATGAACCTGTGAAAATCAGTACAACAAAATTAAAGCCATGACATTTCCTGTTCCCACTAGGTGGCGCTGTCCGTATTCCCGACAATGGGCACATCAATCTGTTCAGGGCGGGTCTGACTTCATGCCTGTAAAGTCTGGTACTGATCAGACTGGATTTCATGGAGTTATACTAATTTGTTTCTTCATGGCGTGACATCAAAGTTCGCCATGCTGCTGGGGTCACACCCTTTTGCGAAAAGTCACAGTTTTCACTGTAACCCAAGACCAACTCCTTAAGGGTTTTCTGGAGAAATTTGAGGCTGCAGATGTCACCCATCACTATACTGTACCCCAAAGTGTAAAACATGACATTTCCTGTTCCCACTAGGTGGCGCTGTCCTTCATGTCAAATATGGCAGTTGAAATATGTTTAGGGGTGGAGCCTTATCATATGTGTTCACTTTGGTCAAGGTCAGAAAATGTATGACAAAATGAGAGGCAATAAGATTTTCATGGCGAGTCATCGAAATTCGCCATGGCGCCACGGCCTCATAGTATTGTGAAAACTCAAAAGCTCCGCAATTTAACATGGCACAAGGGTGTAGTTGACACTGTCCAAATTTGAAGGTTATGAAATGAAACCCCAAGGAGGAGTTCGCAAAAGTTCGAGGCATGGAAATGGCAAAATTAGAGCCAAAATGTCACCTTCTCTTCCAAATGGCGGACTTCCTGTTGGGTTTGCGTCAATGGGCCCACAGACTTTTTTGTTCGTCTTGGCATGATACACATGTGTGCCAAATTTCATACATGTAGCTCAAACCATGTGGTCGTAGGGCTGCATTTAACAAGGCATAGGTGGCGCTGTAGAGCCATTTCCCAGTGCTCATATGTAAAACCATTAAAATACAAAATTTTTCACCAGACCTGGCATGTGTGCAAAATTTCATGAGTTTTTGAGCATGTTTAGGCCCTCAAAAAGGCCCTTGTTTGGGGTGAATAATAATAATAATAATAATAATAATAATAATAATAATAATAATAATAATAATAAGAAACGGAGCAGATACAATAGGGCCTTCGCACTCTCGGTGCTCGGGCCCTAATAATAATAATTAAAGCTGCAAGCAGCGTTTTGAGGGCCCTCGCACCCCATCGCGTCGAGCTACGCCCAACACCTAAAACCAGCACCTCTGATCTGATGTCACATTGATGGAATTCATGCATTTAACCACCAGCTAACATTTCAACTCATTCATTCATGATTAGTTAGTCGTTCCACTAGGTGGCGCTCTAACCATTATGTACAAATGGCATAACAAACATTTCCGAGCTCGAGTTTCATCACGCCTGCGACCTTTGGGAGAGATTGGACATTGTTTTTTTGAGTGACAGCAGATTACTGCGTTTTGGCGAGTGATTGAGACTCCACGTGCCGCCATAACCACCCCGTTTCCCTGGACGTAAAAAGCTTCGCAATTTAACAACACAAAGGTCTTTGGATTCGACACACTGAAGAATAGTTCAATCTGATGAAATCCCTTGGAGGAGTTCGTGAAAGTATGAGGCCTGAAAAGAGGAGAAAATGTCGCCAAAATTACACATTAATTTTAAAATGACTGACTTCCTGTTGGATTTGGGATATTGCTCCAAGAGACTTTTTTGTAGATCTTGATATCTCCTATAAGCTTACCAAGTTTCAGACTCATAGATAAAACACAGAGCAGGGGCTGATATTTTGGAATATTGTAGGGGGCGCCGTGGAGCCATTTTGCGCTATTCAAGGAAAATGGTCACATGACAACAAAGCCTTGATCTATTTGGAGGTGTGTGCTAAATTTAAAGCCTCTATAAACTTTCCAAGCCCCTCAAAAGCCACTTCATCTTTCATGGTGGACCGCGTTGCCACCAGGGTGCGCCGTTCAGTTTAAAGTCACAATTTTGGCACTGAAGCATCACGAGGGACTGATGGTGATATTCACCGCTTTTGAGGTGGCCAAGATGAACCTGTGAAAATCAGTACAACAAAATTAAAGCCATGACATTTCCTGTTGCCACTAGGTGGCGCTGTCCGTATTTCTGACAATGGGCACATCAATCTGTTCAGGGCGGGTCTGACATCATGCCTGTAAAGTCTGGTACTGATCAGACTGGATTTCATTGAGTTATACTAATTTGTTTCTTCATGGCGTGACATCAAAGTTCGCCATGCCGCTGGGGTCACACCCTTTTGCGAAAAGTCACAGTTTTCACTGTAACCCAAGACCAACTCCTTAAGGCTTTCCTGGAGAAATTTGAGGCTGCAGATGTCACCCATCACAATACTGTACCCCAAAGTGTAAAACATGACATTTCCTGTTCCCACTAGGTGGCGCTGTCCCTGATGTAAAATATGGCAGTTGTAATATGTTCAGGGGTGGAGCCTTATCATATGTGTTCACTTTGGTCAAGGTCAGAAAGTCTATGACAGAATGAGAGGCAATAAGATTTTCATGGCGAGTCATCGAAATTCGCCGTGGCGCCACGGCCTCATAGTATTGTGAAAACTCAAAAGCTCCGCAATTTAACATGGCATAAGGGTGTAGTTGGCACTGACCAAATATGAAGGTTATGAAATCAAACCCCAAGGAGGAGTTCGTTAAAGTTCGAGGCATGGAAACGGTAAAATCAGAGCCAAAATGTCACATTCAATCCAAAATGGCGGACTTCCTGTTGGGTTTAGGACATTGCCATAATAGACTTTTTTGTTCGACTCTGAACGTTATATAGGTGTACCGACTTTCAAACATGTAGGTGATACCCATACCGGGGGCTCGCGTTTTTCATTTTTCTAGGTGGCGCTACTGAGCTAATTTTCCCTGGCCATGTCTGAGAACATTAAAATACGTAAATTTTCACCAGACCTGACGCGTGTGCAAAATTTCATGAGTTTTCGAGTATGTTTAGGTCCTCAAAAGGCCGATTCATTTGCCGAAATAATAATAATAATAATAATTAAAGCTGCAAGCAGCGTTATGAGGGCCCTCGCACCCCCGGCACGTCGAGCCACTGCCAACACCTCAAACCGGCACGTCCGATGTGATGTCACATTGATGGATTTCATGCTTTTAATCACCAGCTAACATTTCATCTTATTCAACCAGGATTATAGTCATGCCACTAGGTGGCGCTCTAACCATTATTGACAAATAGCATAACAAACATTTCCAAGCTCGAGTCTCATCACACCTGCGACCTTTGGGAGAGATTGGACATTGTGTTTTTTAGTGACAGCAGATTACTGCTTTTTGCGAGTGATTGAAACTCTACGTGCCGCCATGACCACCCCGTTTCCCTGAACGGAAAAAGCTTCGCAATTTAACATCACAAAGGTCTTTAGATTCTACACACTGAAGAATGCTTCAATATGATGAAATCCCTTGGAGGAGTTCGTCAAAGTATGAGGCCTGAAAAGGGGGGAAAATGTCATCAAAATTACACATTAATTTTAAAATGGCTGACTTCCTGTTGGATTTGGGATATTGCTCCAAGAGACTTTTTTGTACATCTTGATATCTTACACAAGCTTACCAAGTGTCAGACTCATAGATGAAACACAGAGCAGGGGCTGATGTTTTGAAATATTGTAGGGGGCGCTGTGGAGCCATTTTGCGCTATTCAAGGAAAATGATCACATGCCAACAAAGCCTTCATCCATTTGGAGGTGTGTGCCAAATTTCAAGCCTCTATACACTTGCCAAGACCCTCAAAAGCCACTTCATCTTTCATGTTGAACAGCGTTGCCACCAGGGTGCGCCGTTCAGTTTAAACTCACAATTTTTGCACTGAAGCATCACGAGGGACTGATGGTGATATTCACCGCTTTTGAGGTGGCCAAGATGAACCTGTGAAAATCAGTACAACAAAATTAAAGCCATGACATTTCCTGTTGCCACTAGGTGGCGCTGTCCGTATTTCCGACAATGGGCACATCAATCTGTTCAGGGCGGGTCTGACATCATGCCTGTAAAGTCTGGTACTGATCAGACTGGATTTCATTGAGTTATACTAATTTGTTTCTTCATGGCGTGACATCAAAGTTCGCCATGCTGCTGGGGTCACACCCTTTCGCGAAAACTCACAGTTTTCACTGTAACCCAAGACCAACTCCTTAAGGCTTTCCTGGAGAAATTTGAGGCTGCAGATGTCACCCATCACTATACTGTACCCCAAAGTGTAAAACATGACATTTCCTGTTCCCACTAGGTGGCGCTGTCCTTGATGTCAAATATGGCAGTTGAAATATGTTCAGGGGTGGAGCCTTATCATATGTGTGCTCTTTGGTCCAGATCGGAACATGTATGACAGAATGAGAGGCAATAAGATTTTCATGGCGAATCATCAAAATTCGCCATGGCGCCACGGCCTCATACTATTGTGAAAACTCAAAAGCTCCGCAATTTAACATGGCACAAGGGTGTAGTTGACACTGTCCAAATTTGAAGGTTATGAAATCAAACCCCAAGGAGGAGTTCGTTAAAGTTCGAGGCATGGAAACGGTAAAATCAGAGCCAAAATGTCACCTTCAATCCAAAATGGCGGACTTCCTGTTGGGTTTAGGACATTGCCATAATAGACTTTTTTGTTCGACTCTCAACGTTATATAGGTGTACCGACTTTCAAATATGTAGGTCATACCCATACCGGGGGCTCGCGTTTTACATTTTTCTAGGTGGCGCTACTGAGCTAATTTTCCCTGGCCATGTCTGAGAACATTAAAATACGTAAATTTTCACCAGACCTGACGCGTGTGCAAAATTTCATGAGTTTTCGAGCATGTTTAGGCCCTCAAAAGGCCAATTCATTTGCCGGAATAATAATAATAATAATAATAATAATAATAATAATAATAATAATAATAATAATAATAATAATAATAAACAGAGCAATTACAATAGGGCCTTCGCACTGTCAGTGCTCGGGCCCTAATAATTAAAGCTGCAAGCAGCGTTATGAGGGCCCTCGCACCCCCGGCGTGTCGAGCCACGCCCAACACCTAAAACCAGCACGTCCGATCGATGTCACATTGATGGAATTCATGCATTTAACCACCAGCTAACATTTCAACTCATTCATTCATGATTAGCTAGTCGTTCCACTAGGTGGCACTCTAACCATTATGTACAAATGGCATAACAAACATTTCCGAACTCGAGTCTCATTATGCCTGCGACCTTTGGGTGAGATTGGACATTGTGTTTTTGAGTAACAGCAGATTACTGCGTTTTGGCGAGTGATTGAGAGTCTACGTGCCGCCATAACCACCCCGTTTCCCTGAACGTAAAAAGCTTCGCAATTTAACAACACAAAGGTCTTTGGATTCCACACACTGAAGAATAGTGCAATCTGATGAAATCCCTTGGAGGAGTTCGTCAAAGAACGATGCCTGAAAAGAGGGGAAAATGTTGCCAAAATTGCACATTTATTTTAAAATGGCTGACTTCCTGTTGGATTTGGGATATTGCTCCAAGAGACTTTTTTGTACATCTTGATATCTCCTATAAGCTTACCAGGTTTCAGAATCATACATAGAACACAGAGCAGGGGCTGTGGTTTTGAAATATTGTAGGGGGCGCTGTGGAGCAATTTCGCGCTATTCAATGAAAATGATCACATGACAACAAAGCCTTCATCCATTTGGAGGTGTGGGCCAAATTTCAAGCCTCTATAAACTTTCCAAGCCCCTCAAAAGCCACTTCATCTTTCATGTTGCACAGCGTTGCCACCAGGGTGCGCCGTTCAGTTTAAAGTCACAATTTTTGCACTGAAGCATCACGAGGGACTGATGTTGATATTCACCGCTTTTGAGGTGGCCACGATGAACCTGTGAAAATCAGTACAACAAAATTAAAGCCATGACATTTCCTGTTGCCACTAGGTGGCGCTGTACGTATTCCCGACAATGGGCACATCAATCTGTTCAGGGCGGGTCTGACATCATGCCTGTAAAGTCTGGTACTGAACAGACTGGATTTCATTGAGTTATACTAATTTGTTTCTTCATGGCGTGACATCAAAGTTCGCCATGCTGCTGGGGTCACACCCTTTCGCGAAAACTCACAGTTTTCACTGTAACCCAAGACCAACTCCTTAAGGCTTTCCTGGAGAAATTTGAGGCTGCAGGTGTCACCCATCACTATACTGTACCCCAAAGTGTAAAACATGACATTTCCTGTTCCCACTAGGTGGCGCTGTCCCTGGTGTCAAATATGGCAGTTGAAATATGTTCAGGGGTGGAGCCTTATCATATGTGTTCACTTTGGTCAAGGTCAGAAAATGTATGACAAAATGAGAGGCAATAAGATTTTGATGGCGAGTCATCGAAATTCGCCATGGCGCCACGGCCTCATAGTATTGTGAAAACTCAAAAGCTCCGCAATTTAACATGGCACAAGGGTGTAGTTGACACTGTCCAAATTTGAAGGTTATGAAATGAAACCCCAAGGAGGAGTTCGCAAAAGTTCGAGGCATGGAAATGGCAAAATTAGAGCCAAAATGTCACCTTCTCTTCCAAATGGCGGACTTCCTGTTGGGTTTGCGTCAATGGGCCCACAGACTTTTTTGTTCGTCTTGGCATGATACACATATGTGCCAAATTTCATACATGTAGCTCAAACGATGTGGTCGTAGGGCTGCATTTAACAAGGCATAGGTGGCGCTCTAGAGCCATTTCCCAGTGCTCATATGTAAAACCATTAAAATACAAAATTTTTCACCAGACCTGGCATGTGTGGAAAATTTCATGAGTTTTTGAGCATGTTTAGGCCCTCAAAAAGGCCCTTGTTTGGGGTGAATAATAATAATAATAATAATAATTAAAGCTGCAAGCAGCGTTACGAGGGCCCTCGCACCCCCGGCTCGTCGAGCCAAGCCCAACACCTAAAACCAGCACCTCCGATCTGATGTCACATTGATGGAATTCATGCATTTAACCACCAGCTAACATTTCAACTCATTCATTCATGATTAGTTAGTCGTTCCACTAGGTGGCGCTCTAACCATTATGTACAAATGGCATAACAAACATTTCCGAGCTCGAGTCTCATCACGCCTATGAGCTTTGGGAGAGATTGGACATTGTGTTTTTGAGTGACAGCAGATTACTGCTTTTTGGCGAGTGATTCAAACTCTAAGTGCCACCATAACCACCCCGTTTCACTGAACGTAAAAAGCTTCGCAATTTAACATCACAAAGGTCTTTAGATTCCACACACTGGAGATTGGTTCAATATGATGAAATCCCTTGGAGGAGTTCGTCAAAGAACGGTGCCTGGAAAGAGGGGAAAATGTTGCCAAAATTACACATTAATTTTAAAATGGCTGACTTCCTGTTGGATTTGGGATATTGCACCAAGAGACTTTTTTGTACATCTTGATATCTCCTATAAGCTTACCAGGTTTCAGAATCATACATAGAACACAGAGCAGGGGCTGTGGTTTTGAAATTTTGTAGGGGGCGCTGTGGAGCAATTTCTCGCTATTCAATGAAAATGATCACATGCCAACAAAGCCTTCATCCATTTGGAGGTGTGTGCCAAATTTCAAGCCTCTATAAACTTGCCAAGACCCTCAAAAGCCACTTCATCTTTCATGTTGAACAGCGTTGCCACCAGGGTGCGCCGTTCAGTTTAAACTCACAATTTTTGCACTGAAGCATCACGAGGGACTGATGGTGATATTCACCGCTTTTGAGGTGGCCAAGATGAACCTGTGAAAATCAGTACAACAAAATTAAAGCCATGACATTTCCTGTTGCCACTAGGTGGCGCTGTCCGTATTTCCGACAATGGGCACATCAATCTGTTCAGGGCGGGTCTGACATCATGCCTGTAAAGTTTGGTACTGATCAGACTGGATTTCATTGAGTTATACTAATTTGTTTCTTCATGGCGTGACGTCAAAGTTCGCCACGCCGCTGGGGTCACACCCTTTTGCGAAAAGTCACAGTTTTCACTGTAACCCAAGACCAACTCCTTAAGGCTTTCCTGGAGAAATTTGAGGCTGCAGATGTCACCCATCACTATACTGTACCCCAAAGTGTAAAACATGACATTTCCTGTTCCCACTAGGTGGCGCTGTCCTTGATGTCAAATATGGCAGTTGAAATATGTTCAGGGGTGGAGCCTTATCATATGTGTGCTCTTTGGTCCAGATCGGAACATGTATGACAGAATGAGAGGCAATAAGATTTTCATGGCGAGTCATCGAAATTCGCCATGGCGCCACGGCCTCATAGTATTGTGAAAACTCAAAAGCTCCGCAATTTAACATGGCACAAGGGTGTAGTTGGCACTGACCAAATATGAAGGTTATGAAATCAAACCCCAAGGAGGAGTTCGTTAAAGTTCGAGGCATGGAAACGGTAAAATCAGAGCCAAAATGTCACCTTCAATCCAAAATGGCGGACTTCCTGTTGGGTTTAGGACATTGCCATAATAGACTTTTTTGTTCGAATCTGAACGATATATAGGTGTACCGACTTTCAAACATGTATGTCATACCAATATCGGGGGCTCGCGTTTTTCATTTTTCTAGGTGGCGCTACTGAGCTAATTTTCCCTGGCCATGTCTGAGAACATTAAAATACGTAAATTTTCACCAGACCTGACGCGTGTGCAAAATTTCATGAGTTTTCGAGCATGTTTAGGCCCTCAAACAGCCAATTCATTTGCCGGAATAATAATAATAATAATAATAATAATAATAAACAGAGCAATTACAATAGGGCCTTCGCACTGTCAGTGCTCGGGCCCTAATAATAATAATAATAATAAGAAACGGAGCAGATACAATAGGGCCTTCGCACTCTCGGTGCTCGGGCCCTAATAATAATAAGAAACGGAGCAGATACAATAGGGCCTTCGCACTCTTGGTGCTCGGGCCCTAATAAGAAACAGAGCAGATACAATAGGGCCTTCGCACAGTCAGTGCTCGGGCCCTAATAATAATAATAATAATAATAATAATAATAATAAGAAACGGAGCAGATACAATAGGGCCTTCGCACTCTCGGTGCTCGGGCCCTAATAAAGCACAAGAACTCAGGGAACAAATAAAAAAGTCTGATTTCTGGACTACCTTCCTGGTTAAATCAAGATAAAAAACAATAAATTAATAAATGGGAGACAAGCATTTACTGGTCAATAAGTGAAGGGAACACTCAGCCATTACAGTAAAAAACAAAGCTAAACTTCAGTGCTATCAATCTCTCCAGTTGGTAAGCAGAACCCACTGTGAGCCCATTTCAGCTGCTTTGGTGCAGATGGTCATGACAACAGGTCCACTGGACAGGCAACAACATGACAAACCCCACAAAGGGAATGTTTTAGCAGCTGGTGGCTACAGCCCATTCCTCTCCTTATCCCTCCTGACTGTTTTTCATCTAAATGTCCCTATCACTGCAGTCATCATGCGATAGTATCTGCAGATAATTCAGGTTTCACAGGTTACTACTTCAAGATGGAGATGTGAGGAGAGCTGGACAGGCTTGCTGGTTCATGTTTCTGACCAAAATGTCAGATTCAGACTCCACGAAGGGGAACACGGGTCCCGGCGTCCTTTAGCAGGACCTGTGCTCGCAGCTCAGCCCCACGCAGCTTGATCGGCATTCGGCAGACAACACCACAACTGGCAGCTTTGCTTCTGGTACCCTGATGTCTGATAACATTCACCAGAGCGCCTCCAGACTCTTTCACACCTGTCACGTGTGCTCAGTGTGAACCTCCTCTCTGAAACTGAATATTTTTAAAGTAAAAAAAAAAAAAAGCATTTAACTTACAGCACTAAATAAAGAGAAGATTACATTTTTTCTTATGAAATAAACAATAATTTGTTAAAGAATGTCTCTGGAGCTGATTTAATGATCCATTAACAAACAAGAACAGATAAACTAGTAACTGTAACAGCAGATTATTTATTATTTTGTTGGGTGATTATTTTATATTGTGTGTCCTGTGCACACAAAATACATTTTTTGGCAACATATATTGTTTTTTAATGAAACCCTGCCTGGATATGTGCTCTTTATTCTACGCATTTTTTATGACTAACCGGTAAAGACATCTTACAGTGCAGCATTACAGGGTTTTATGGGATCGTAGTCACACAGTTTTCATGGACTTGGAACTGTCAAAGTGCACAGAGCTGGTTGAAAGAACTACAGAGCACATTTGCCGCATGGCTGATTAAACAAACATAAACAGCATGTTCTCTGTACAGATGATGAAAGCTTGTTTAACTGCTTGAGCAACAGAAGTAATTTTGGTATATCTAATCTTGTAGTTCAAAACAGAAAAGAAAAACAAGAAAATAACTTATAAATCACAGATTAATTAGACCTAATTTCTCAAGAATTCAATAATAGGTTTTGTTTGTCCCTCCGGAGCCTCTTCTCTTTTTACTGCAGCAAGAATAAAAAACAAACAAACACAGGAGAGTTTCCCAGTAACAGACACATACAAGAAGAAGCTTCTGAGAGCTTGCCAGATTGCGCTGCCTCTAACAGCCTTTAGATGTATCCCCTGCTATTATTTCAGCCAGTCGAGCCATTCAGGTGCTCCTCCAAGCTCCTGGCATTTAAAAATGCTCTCTCATGCCAACTGCAGCCACCTGGGGACGGCAGCTCTGCTCTGAGGCATCCTGACAACCGTCGCACAGGCTGAGAATAAAATAAACCAGCCTGTGTTTGTTTTGGAAATTGTATTGTCAGAAAAATTATTCTGCTTTTTTTTTTTTTTTTTTTAAAGATGACTGATCATCAAACCGAGTGTCGTCTTTAAATTCGACTCCCTTCACTTTAATGCCATGTTTGTTGTTTTGGTTTTTCTTTTGATGTGACACATTTCTGTCAGCCCAAGATGTTTTTCAAGGCTTTAACCTGCACAAATAAAGGCCGTGTCTTTTTCTGGTCTTTCTGAGAGCCGTCACAATATCAAACACATTTGGCAACCACACAAAGTTTCAGTGGTAAGTTTAAGTCAAGCAGTTTGAATGAAACTGTCCAAACTGCACAAAGTGACCTTGTAACAACTTCTCCACGATGACAACCAAATCAGATGCTAAATGGCTCTTATAGTGCTGTTCTTCTCTAAAAGCGCTCTATACTACAAGCATTATTCACCCATTCAAAAACAGATTTAGGATCACACTCCTGTGATCGAGTGGAAACCTCAAGGGAGATCCTCTAGTATCCACTAGAACAGGGGTGGGCAACTCCAGGCCTGGAGGGCCGGTGTCCTGCAGGTTTTAGACGTGTCCTTGATTCAACACAGCTGATTCAAATGGTTAAATGACCTCCTCAACATGTCCTGAAGTCCTCCAGAGGCTTGGTAACGAACTAATCATGTGATTCAGGTGTGTTGACCCAGGGTAATACCTAAAACCTGCAGGACAGCAGCCCTTGAGGCCTGGAGTTGCCCACCCCTGCACTAGAAGCAGGCTTGAAAGGTGATTCAATCCCATAGACTCCAATGTCCAGGTCCAACTTTGCAGCAGCAGTAACCATATTCACACCACAGTGCACAATCCTGTTGTGGTCCCTAAAGCTATGTTCAGCCATCATGACAGCCTGTGATGATTTGGTTATAACTCACCCATCTGGATTTGGCAAAAGCTTTGACTGAAAAGTGTGCAGAGACAGGTAGCTGCACTCAATCACGGCCTTCTAGGTCTCAGTTCTGCTAATTCAAGTCAATGAACTGGACCTTTCAAGTCTTTCTGTGATGCTGGTGACTTTTATATCATTTTAATGCAACTGAATGACAAATATTACACAGGACCTGAAATTAATTTCCCCAAATTTAGGGAAATTGCGCCATATTGCTTTTTACCAGGGGGAAGAGGGTACCAGTCTGAAGAGGCTACTCATTGTGAGCTTAATTGCATGTCTTATACAGTCACCCATTGTTCTTCTCCAACTACAGCATGGCTGTATTCTCTGCTCTGTCCATCTTTATCATCGTAGGTCTTTTCTCTCGTCCACTGTCAGCTCAATATTTTACAAATACAGCAGCTAAACTAACATCAGGGTCGGCCGTATGAGGATCCTGAAGATTCACCTTGTCAACATTAACCTCTCCTGGGACTGCTGTTTTTTTCCTGAGTGCACTTCTTGTCAGTTGACATACATTACAAGACTTTAAGATCCTTTTGGCTTCTCTTGTATTCACAAGGGCCCATCACAGAGTTTTTACACCTGATGCCCTTCCTACTGCAACCCCAAAGGGATGTGTGTCACCTCCTGGGATCAAACTGTTAGGCAAACATGTAAGCCACTACACATTTACATAGTTTAAGTGCCTCTGAGTCTGGAGCTACAGTAAGTCTGTGCTGATTTGTGTCCATTTCATGCCTAAAGTGAGAATTTTCCACTTTTAAAAAGCCCAAAAGGTCTACAACTGGAGGCTGGAGGAGTTAGCTCCAGAATATCAAGATGGCAGACGAAGGAAAACTCAACCCTTTTTTTTATATCAAACATTTATCCTTCTTGTCAAAACTTGCACAACCAAGCAACACAACCATCAACATTTTATTCCGGGTTGTGCCTGGAAACAGGACTGTTATTTTCCGTGGTGTTCTGCTCTTTAATGAGTCCGGGGTATAAACCATCTTCCACTTGAAAGAAACCACAGCAACAGATGGAAAAGCAAAGAAAAGAAACTCCTGCTCTGCTGTGCCACTTTATTTCAGTCCAAATGTCTCCGGTGTACTCCTGCCTTTCCATATCACCTCCACCTCCACATCCACCTGCACACCTGCTTCCAATTTCCTCTTCGGGTCCTTCAGCGAGCATACCCACACTTGAGTTCCTTGCCAAATTGTCAATCATGCTATCTGAGCTGTAGATTTCCAGCCTTCTGTCTGGCCAAGTCGCCTTGTTTTTGCTTCTTCTTCTTTCTCTTTTTGGACCCATGCCTGCCTGCGTGTGCCCCTCAGGACTTCCTGTTTAATGACCCACATCAGAAATGGATGATCATTGCTGACGGCTTCATGGTTGCAGTGGGAGCTAAGAGCAAAGGACTAATAGTACACTGACTGCCTGTGAAAGAAAGTCTGGATACTGTTGTCCAACAACAAAACGCTGCACTCATCGTACTCATTAACTGCTGAAAACTGTCTAAATGTTGATTCTAAATATGGCTATAATATGGCTCAGATCCTCAGCCTTGCTTAGTGAACATTATCAACACGTCTGCAGATGCTTCCTTCAGAGTCGACTGATAGTTTGACAACTGACAACATCTGACAGTTAAACTTTTTCTTCCTGATCACTGGCTGTAAGCAACTCATCAGTGTGCTGCACATCCTTGTTTTCTAACCTGCTTCAGAAAACAAATGTTGTTTGCAGGAACAGCTGATCACAGTCTGTCAAAGTTTACAGTTTTTAACTAAAACAGAAAATATGGAAATAAACTGCATCAAACCACTCTAAGAAAGTCTGACAGTAACACATTGTTTCCCATAAAACAGGAGAATAATGCATTCTGCATTCAATATTTGCTGTTTGCCCATAAAATACTGCTACACTCTGTGAACAGCTTTGCATGCTGGGGTTAGGTTAGAATAAAGACAGCAATGCCCCACAAATACAGAAAGCTATTGTCTTTCTAGAAGAAACACTAGGGAACACAAGAGGTGGTTGTGATTTTCAAATACTGGAATAGACGTTTTATTAAGAATAACACTACCAGCCAACAGGCCAATAAAGCATGGTTTCATGGAGTGGTCATACTAAATGTTCTGTGAACGGTACACACTACAGCCACCAAACAGCTCTGAAATCTGCCTGGTAAAGCTAGCAAGGCTATTACAGCACAGTTATTCCATTAAAATTAACCTAATCCCCTCAGAATCAGCTGTTTTGTTTGTTTGGGGATATGTGTGGAATCCCAATCCAATGCAAAATGGCAACCACACAAAGTTGCAGGCTCTTTAGAAGCATCTATTAACCCTTTAAGACCTACCATAGAACCAAGTCCGCCAGAGCTTATAGTATATTTTTACATGCTGTGGAGCCATTTTTTGGAGTATTTCAAGTTGCTATACATCAATACAACCATTATAGCCCAAAATTTAATAATATGTATTCATTAAGTGCATAGTAATTACATAAATTGCAAAAAAGTGCAATAAACTACAAAAAAATTTAAAATCGTTTTTGTTTTTTTAACATATATTTCTAGTTAGAGAAATTTAAGAGGTTTATCCCTCAAAACTGTAAATACAAAAAAGTTGCACAAACTAGTTTCCCACCACAGGAAATTTATTTTAAGTGTCTTCATAGTTTTATTTTTGAGATACACCAATTTTCATATACTGCAGGAAAAACAAAAAAATATATTATAGTGCAAATTTGCAAAATAACAGCATATGCATCAAAATAAAATATTTCCAGCAGTGCAATATGA
Organism: Maylandia zebra; assembly: GCF_041146795.1. NCBI lineage: Eukaryota > Metazoa > Chordata > Actinopteri > Cichliformes > Cichlidae > Maylandia > Maylandia zebra. Next base: position 35,215,184 of record NC_135178.1, read on the forward strand.
GTCCTAAGCATCCCAGAAACGACACAGAAAGTCATAAAGTCAAACATAACTTTTAAAAACACAAGTAGAGGCTCATATGGCCACGAAGGTAAAAAACTACATTTCCGCAATGTACGTCACTTCCGGTTTCGGGCAGTTCATGCCGGACATGCGATAGTTCACGCTGATGGACGTAGGAAGTGTTACAAACAGCTGATCGGATCGGCAAAGCGTGTTTCTGGAATATTATGTTTTTGTTGCTGCAAGTGCTTTTTATGCAGTTTTTGCAAAGCTATATGTGGAAGGAAACTGTGACTTAGGACAAGCTGATGGCATAAGATGTAAGTACAACTCCTCCGGTTTCATATGCAAAAAAAATTATTGCGCTAGCTTACATGGTTGCAGTGCTACGGGATTTAAAAATAGTTACGCAAAATGGAGCGTGCCCGCTCCGACCGGCTTTAAAGGGTTAATAGGTCAAAACTCTTATTCGCCTTATAGTTTCCAGTATTATTGAGCCCACAAAATGTCCTAAATACAACAGATATCCTCTTCATATTGTAGGTTGAAAAAAGCAGCTCTGGTAAAAGCTGCAAACAAATCAATTTTGAACTTTGACCATCAATATCATGGGTTATCTAACAGTTTTAACAAGAACACTGAACAAATTTAATGCCTATGAGGTACAGTTACAAAAATGGCACTAACATTAGAGCAGCCAAAAACACCACATAGACAAATTAATTGAGCTAAAACTTAATCTTACAAAATTACGGAGCAGGATCACTGACTGCTCAGGTGTTTCGTGCATGAAAGTCCTCTCTGGCATTAACAGCACAAAAACTGTGCACCAGGAGCTTCGTGGCATGGGCTTCAATCCAAAGGTGTAACGTGTTATTTGCCCTATAGAGTAGCTCACAGTTAATACTGAATAATGTTTTGTTTGAAACCCTCACCTGTATTACACATGACATTTTTGGCTTTTATTAATACTACCTAAACCCTTTTTCAGTACAGCTGGATGATACAGTAGTAGAGAGTTGCCATCCTTAATGCGAGCAGCGATCTAGTCAGTGAAAACATCAGTGTAGCCTTAAATGAGCAATTTCATATAAACTCTGTTGAACCCTTCAACAAATTAAAGAGGAAAAGGCCCAGTACTAATTTGAGTAGGTAAAGAAAGTCTATTACAAGTCTACCACAACTACTTACAGTCATCTGAGAGCAGTGTCAGGTCCAGTGGGATCTCCGAGTATAGCATTGTTGCTTGGAATACACAGTGTTTTATCACACACATCACTTTTTAGTAGAGGTGGATGGAAACACAACTAGAGCTTCAGACAACCTTAACCTGAGGTCTAATGAGTCAAAACACCAGTATGGACATGCAGAGCCTTTATTTAATTTAGCATACCATTACATGTGTGTGCTGGTGCATTGGGTGTGACTTTCTAAGCCCCTAAAACCATTTTGTTAAAGTCATTGTAACATGTTTGTTATAAATTTCTAGTCTCCATGGCTAACCCTGAAAACACAAAGTGATTTCATTAGTTTTTCTTTCTCAAACTTGACAAAAGACCAGAGTCAATTCTCTATTTTTTTAATAATAAAAAGACTTTACAACTGCAAGTCTCCACTTTTTTTCAGCCACATCCAGCCGTAACTACACCAAAAGCCTAACAGCAGGGAGCGCAAGTGACTTTGTTTGACCCCAGAGAAGAATTCGGGCCACATGAAACACAATCCGGTGATACAGCTGAGCCACTAAGTGAGAGTTAGAGAGAGACGATCAGCTGACAGTACATATCCACCTCTCACACTGACAGCACAGCAGAGGATCACATCTAATTAAATATTTTTGTTAGAGCAGATTTCCTACAACAACATTATGAAAGAAAAACTTTCTTGTCCTTGATTAACCTTGAAAACTGCGACTACGTTGTCGTTTCCAATCACACACTGGAAACATTGAGACTTTGCAGTTTAGTTCAAACATGTTCAGTATTTCACAGGTGGAGCAGACTGCCAAACAAAGGCACAGGAGGACGGTTTGTGCAGCCAACCTACCTGCACACGAACGCACCATCACACCTAACTTCATTCAGTTTACACTTGAAACCTCAAACAGAAAGACTGGATAACTCACGGTCAAAACTATGTGGACACCCCTGTTACATTAATTCTTGATGTCTCCCCATTTTTTAAGATGTTGTCCAGGAAGATTTTAAGCCGCCTGAAGTGATACTAAAACACAAATCTATTAGTGACATTCAGCACTGATAATAAGGTGAAAATTTCTGGCCTATGATTGGTCTTCCAGTTAATCCCACAGATGCTGGATAAATGGGGTAAACAATTTCTTTGGTTCTTTGGTGCATTGGCTTCGTATTGGGAAAACGACATGTTTAAAGTTTAAAGGGCCACTGGGCTTGCAATACGCTGGAGGATAGCTTGATGTTGTGGCACAAAAACACTGATAAAGCTGGTGTGGCTTAGCTCAAACTGTGAAAAATGGCTGTCTGGAATAGTTTTTGCTTGGGCTGCCAGCTCACATTGTTTCCACAATTGTCATATTACATCCATACCTGGATGTCTAAAACTGCAGCTTCATTTTAGCCAAGAATCTATCATTTAAATAGCTGCCAAAGACTAATTGCAGGTGAAGACCCAAGAACAGAATAATTAACGACTTAATACTGAAAAAATAATAATCAAACTATTAAAACGTATTACTTAAAAAAAATCCTTCTGTTGAAGATAAAGCTCCCGCAACCCTCACACCAGTGTACGTGCAACTAAAGAGAACTCCCTGTAAACCATTTAAATCATGAGCTTCTTTCAGCCGCACATTTTATTAAGAGCAACACATTCACTACATTCACCATGGGATCATTACAGACACGACCAAACATGTCAGGATTTCAAGGGGCACACCTTTATCTGCAGGGAGATGTTTTCCTGGGTGTGCAGAGTTTTATATCAGCAGCAGCCCGACACACACACACAACAATGAAAAGAAAAAACTTGGCAGTAATAAACACATAAGCATCCGTCCCCATGCAAACAGATTCATGTGAAGAAACAGCCTGAAACCATGTTTTCAGAGTGTGACAGACTCTGAAATACAGCCAGAAGCAAAACCTGAAGGCAAACTGACAGATCAGGTGAAAAGGTAACGGAAACATGCAGGTCAACAGGTGAACATACGCAACCTGCAAACCTGGGCTCAGCACATTTTGACAGAACCTTTAGTAAAGGGGTGCAGACAAACCCCAGGGTTTTTATATACGTATATATTCCAGTTAGGTAATACTTCGTTTTTTCTCTTTGCCCACTTGCTAATTTGTTTCCTTTTTAATTGCTTTTCACCGTCCCTTTCACTCAGCCACTAGAAACCTTTCAGTTATATTTAGGCACAATTCATTTTTGGCTTAAGATATTCATCTTCACACAACACTAGTTGTGTTGATATATTATAACCAGGAAGGTACTGGCCCTTCTCATTAATGCTAAACCGGACCTCCTGCATAACTGAGACAGACCAGCAGCTTTGATGGAATAAAAATAACCTGTCCCAACAAACAGAACCAAAAAAGTCACTCCAATTACATTAACCCAATAATGGCAGCAAAAATGTTCTCAATTTGACTGCTTGTAAGTCACAGGACTTGTCCAAAAGCTCTAAGTGGCTGTAACTGCTCCAACGAGTCAAACAAAACAACGAAGACATAAAAGAGCAACGCAATTAACTTCTCTGGCCAGAAAAAGAAAATAAGTAAAAGCAGAGAATGGTGAGTGTTATCGTTCTGCGTCCACTAAGAGCTTCACTTGTAAACCACACACACTCAATACTGTAATCATTTACAGCCATACAAGTAAACAAATTAATAGATGTATACAGCTTAAGAAACACACCTGTGTCCATTTTAAAATAATCTACAGACGTTAATACTGCATTAAAATACACATTCAGTCTTCTTTTTACAGTAAGCATGCACGAATATATGCTACAGTATCAAATATGCAATTAGTACACAGGAACACACTCACACACACTCAAGCAATTAAAATTTAACTAGATACATATACAGTATGTATGAATGCACTTATGTTCCTCTCCACACACACACGCTGCATCCACACACACACGTACACCCAGCCAGCCTGGCGCGGTATCAGAGCTCACCAGGTCGTCCAGGATGGTGACGGGGAAATCGAACATGCACATCTTGACAGGCTGAGCGAGCGCTCTGTGCAGGCTGAACAGGGATTTGGCTTCCATGCTGTGCCCTGAACGCACCGTGCAGCCAACGCTCGACTGCACGCAACCACAACAAAAACACAAATAAAACCAGAAGAAAAAATGAAAAAGGAGGAGCTCCCCAGTCTGGCTGCTCGCTTCGCAGTCCTATCACAGAGGACTGCAAAGAAATCCACCTCAAAGAAACCCCTCCACCTCCTTTTCCCCAAACACCAACAACCATCCACTCCCCTTCCTCTTCCTCTTCCTCTTCTCGCCTTTCTTCCCCTCCTTCTCCTCCTCACCAAGGAGCGTCTAACTGTCAGCAGCTGCTCTCTCGTCTTTCCGTCCGTCCTCTGGGGGTATTGCCCAACACCACTCAGCTGTTTTGCCACGACCGCAGTGCTCTCACATTCAGACGGAGGTGCTCGGACTCGCCACCGAACCAAAGCACACGTCTGCCCGGAAAAAATAAAACCTCGCCAAATGAAATAAAATGCAGCAAGTACACAGAGGGTCCTCCGAGTTGCTGTCTGACTCGCTTCTGCTTCATTATGCTGCAGCGATTTAATCAGGAGAGAAGGACCAGCTCTGTTTTGCTCCTGTAGTGCCAGACGGTCTGTGTGAGCCCATTAAAGATGAAGCAGGGTGACTGCTTCAGAGGCTGATGTATGAATCAGACTCTCTTCTCATTAATGTCGCTGGTAAATGTGAAGGCACGCATTCTGCTGAGTTACCAGCCCTTATTCTAAAACTTATTTTTCTTTTATGGGTTTGATGAGAGTCTAAAAGTCTGAAGATCTTTTCAACAGGATGTTAGCAAAGTCCTTTCTCTCTCTCTCTTTTTTTTGGGGTTGGATTTTAGTGTTAAATTTTATGTTTGATGGTCTCTTTGCTGTGCTCCTTCACTGCACGTGGGCAGCACTGACTTTTGCAGATATTTTCAACAATGCAATTTTAGCTTTATTGCTGCAGAATTTACATTAACTCACATTTAACTTGACTTACTGCAAATACAACCTGAAACTAAAAAACAGCATGTGTGCCTCAAACCTGCAACATGCAGTTGATGCCTCTAGTATAACAAAGACTTCATAGAAATTTATGGTAAAAGTATGGTCTTACTGAATGCAACAATTATTATTAGACTCAAAGATAATGATACCGCAGAATGCTTTAGGGCGTGGCCACTTTGTACTTAAAAAAACATTATTGTTGTCAAATATACAAATTTATCAAACTGGATGTCAAATAAAAGGACAACAAAACAAACTAATCAAAATCTCCAAGCCCATAAACTGGAGTTCCTAAAATGGAAACATGAGGATGGCTCCAAAAAGTGTCCCCATGTCACGATCTAACTAAACATGTTTACCTGGTACAAAACATTGGTTTTGGCCTCTATGCAGAGTTTACCCCTTTCCAATGACTATAGGGGAAAACTGGAGTCAGGGGCATGGACACTATTGACTGGGCCTCATTGTCCCTGAACTTGACCTCTCAACTACATTTGTGTTGTTGGTGCCTTTTGGAGCATTTTAATGTCTTTCTTGGACAGTATAAGCCATCCAAAAAATTGACTGAGTAGTTTTTTACTTAGCACTAATTAGCAGGTATTTGCGTCATTCTACTTTTATACCTGTAGAGTGTGTGGATGGAGTATGCTAGAATTAGCTGATAATTAAACTCTCCACCCTCTCCAAATATGCTCACTTCTGGCTTCATTACCAGCAAATGTTGAAGCTTTGAAGCTAAATTACTGAGCAGCACCATGAAAATGTCACCGATTATCACTTGAAACGAGGAGGTGTCAGACGACAGTCTGTGAATCAGCTCTATCTGACAGTGGAGGAGACACATGGGCCGATTATCTGCTCGTTTATTGATCCATGAGGTAATTACAAGCTTGTTATTGAAGCTGCGGGTTACAAACAAAAAGAAGTAAAAGTAAAGTATTCAGTTTAAACTAGAGCGGAGCGGCTGAGATAAAACAAACCTTTTCAGGACATATTCTCAGAGTGTCTTTCATGTTTTTATTTGCTGTGTGTAGGTGCAGGTTTCCCCACAGCAGCAGGATTGATTCAGAGCCCACCGGGAACCATCTCGCCTCCAGCTGGACTCCGTATTGACATTCTGATATAATATCTTTGTCGTGTTTGCAGCCTGAACCTTAAGGCTTTAATGTGCTTCTGCAAAGACTCAAAATACCTCTTGTGAAAGTCGCTGTATGTAGGTCACACGGCTGTTACCCTAAATGGCTGAAATGCTGATAGAAAGGAAGCAAGTCTGCTTTGACGTGAAAAAACAGGGTTAGCGTTGTGAAGACACGTTTTGTTTCTGAAAGTCTTTCATTTTTTCTCATGCATTTTTTGTAGACCTATCACATGCATGTGATTCGGCAGATTATGGTATTCTGGTAGAAAAGATATGCTCAGCTGGCTTAGATCAACAGCACATTAAATGGTTTTATTCTTGTATTTCTGGTACAACTCAGACAGTAGTCTCCAAAGGTTTCACACCTCCTGCAGATGTTCCACAAGGATATTCTCCTGGTCCACTTTTATTCACCTACAAACTGCAGCCATCGAGCTACAGGCAGTTCTTTTTCTACACTTTAGAAAAAGAAATCAGGAGATGAACAACCAAACTTGGCGCACAGGTATATGTTAGGCCCCTGAAGGTTCTTATTTACATCAGAAATTATGATGTAATCATGGTGCCTAGCAGTCATAGCCAAGAGCCTAACGTATTATTTATATCAACAAAACTTCCGTCCATCCATTTTCTTCCACTTATTCTGGGTTTCTTCCAGGTCACAGGGGTGTATAAGTGCACATGGCACCAAGAAAACCCTAGACTGCGGGTCGATTTTCTAATCACTGGGAACGCCAGGCAGAGGCTCCCATTTCCGAGATCTTCAACTCCCACCTTCAGCAGAGCTTTAACAGCAGTCCGAGAGAGACTGGGGACACCGAGTCCAAATAAACCATGTTCAGCACCTCCATTGTTGAAGCTGCTGCACTGAGCTGCAGCCACAAGGTGCTCGGTGCCTTTCACCGTGCTAACGCCCAAACTAAATGGTTGACTCCGGTGGTGAATGGAACCATTAGGCAGAAAAAGGAGTCCAATCGGGCTTGGTTAACCTGTGGGACTTCGGAGGCAGCCGATAGGTCCTGACAGGCCAAGCGGAGCGCAGCTCGGGCAGTGGCTGGAGCAAAAATTCATGGGAGGAGTTTGGAGAGGCCACGGAAAAAGAATTTCAGACTGCTTCGAAGAGATTCTGGCAAACCATCAGGCGACACAGGAGGGAAAAGTGGTGCTCTACCTAAACTACACCGCACTGTGTATAGTGCAGGCAGAAAGAATACTTTACCACATCTGCTAAATGTATCACATCTCATGCATTTCAGAAAAATTCTAATCAGACATAAGTTTGTTCTAAACTCTGATAAGACTGAGTGCATGTTAAAATGATCCAGCCTATGGTTTATATTGTATGTTATATTCATAGTTACAAAAGTGAAACTGTTGACTCTTAAAGATATTTATGGTGGTGTTGTTTATATGGAAAAAAGCACTTGATTCTTTCTGTTACAGCGTACTGGTTTTATTTCAGTTCAGGGGTTTATTTCATTGAAGTATAAGTTTACATGTATCTGCAGTTATTCTTACACATGCTTATTTAAAACTGTGAACATGTATAATGTGTCTTTGTATTATTTGTCTGACTCTATATTATTGCACATCCTTTGTGCACAGGTCACTCTTGAAATAATAATCGCTGGTTTTGAGGAACTTGAAGAATTATAGCAGGGTCTACCTTATAGTATAAAGCATCCTTAGGCAACTGCTGTTGTGATTTGGCACTGTATAAATAAAACTGAATTGAATTGAGTAGAAAATTTGAATTGATTTAAAAAGTGCTGAATTCAATGATCCTCAACATGGAGATTTAAAAGTACAGCAGCCAGTAAAGATGAGGAACTGCCGCTGCTTTTTAAAAACACTATTAAGAAGTAAAAGAAGTAGCAAAGAAGCTGAAGGAAAAGAGAGCGAGAGGGCCTGAAACACCACTGGGAACTGCTTTCAGATGCAGAGACCGTCCCACGGATGAATACTGTAGGAGAGCGGTTGTCATGGAAACAGGGAGGCAAAGCTGGCTCTTCATAGGGCTATATAAGATAGACCCCCTCCTCCTCCTCCTCCTCCGTCTATAGATACACAGCCAGGACAGGAAGCCAGAGTGTAACCTGCAGCTCGGCTTCCTGCGGACTCAGACAAAGACAGGACGGGCGGTGCAGGTACACGAGAAGTCAGTTCATCCGAGACACGACTACAGGGTGCAAACCTGTTATTACGGCTAAACGCTGCTTTTAGACAAATGATTACAGATTACAGAACAACAACAACAGTACTTGTTCTGACTTCTTAACACGAGACTTTCAAGGAAAGATCAAAAGAAACATGTAAACAGGAAAATATAACCTTTATGTTTGTTTGTTTCTATTCTTTGCTCAGCAGACTGAGCAAAGAATAGAAACAAACAGAAATTATCTATTGAAAACTGGCCTGTAACCTAGTTTAAATCAAGAAGATCTTTAAGACCCTGTCAAGGACAGGGTAAATCTGGTCCTTCACACTTTTTAAACTGATCTAAATATAATTTTTTGCTCCTCACAACTTTCAACAACATTAATGGTAATAATCTGCAAATTAATAAAAATGTTTTAATCTTATCTGATTTTCTCTGAGCATAAAAAGAGGTCGTATCTATTTGATATGAGATCATTTTTGTTTTGTAAACATCAAATTTGTCATTTTGATGTTCGCATCCACAATCCAGAGGGTTAGGCTTATTGTGCTGCTGACAAGAAACAGGCTTCAGAAAGTCAATGAACTGAAAAGAGAACTACAGAACAATATGTGTCTTTGAAGCTAATTTCAAAATGATGGAGATGTAAAGACAAGTTTCACTTTTATGTGCAGGCAGTTTTATAGCTGAAGGTTTGGCTAAGATTATTTTAATGACACTAAACATTCACTTTTTTCATTTTTTTTTATTAAACCAACCCTTTCATATATTTTCTGTCATGCTATACTTATTTTTATAGAGCTATTCTAGTTTATTTAAGCTATTTCGTTTTAGGCTATATTCAATATTTTGGCTGCTGGGATAAATAAACATTGTTTTAAGTTAATGAGGAGGTTTGGGCAATGTGCTCATCCTATGAGATACATAAAGGATATAGCCATCATAACATGCTTCAGAAAAAATGATTAGGTATTTTACGCTCACTCTTTCTCTGTCAGACAGAGCTGAACTGTAAAAAAGCGATCTACATACCTACCCTCACCTATAGTCACGAGCTTTCTCCTAAGGGTGGCTGGCTTCTCCCTTAGAGACAGGCTGAGGAGTTCAGTCATTTGATAGGAGTACAGACTAGAACTGCTACTCCTCCACATCAAAAGGAGCCAGTTAAGGTGGTTCGGGCATCTGACACGATGCCTCCTGGGTGAAGTGTTCTGGACACGTTCTAGCAAGAGGAGGCCCGGGCCAGATCCAGGACATGCTAGAGAGATTTTATCTCTCAGCTGGCCTGGGATGCCTGGGTGTTTCCCCGGCAAAGCTCGAGGAGAAGGCTAGGCTGGGGAGAGAGAAGGAGAGATCTGGGCTTCTATGCTTAGATAGATGAGCAGATAAGCGTGAGAAAATGGACTGATGGATAGATGGACAGGATGGTTGGAAGTTATGGAAGGCAAAAAGAATGTGTGGCAGGTGATTTCACTTAGAAAACACAAGAACCAATCAGTAATGAGAAAAAGATGTCAGGAGGTGGAAAAGGAAAGGGGTGAATCTTATGTGTTCAACTTCCTGCACAACTATGACACTGTCATATTTAGGCTGCAAAGAACTTGTAAACATATCTTCAAGGTCAAAAATTAAAATTCATTATTTTGCTTTTACGTCAGGATTTATTTGCTTTTACAAAATGTTCCATTCCACCCCTTAACTGTCACATCAGGCTTGTGAAACAGGTGGTTGTGAGTTGGCTCCATGGTAGAACTGTGATCAAATATATTCCTTTGGTTAACTAAATGTTATAAAAGTTAATTTAACTTTTTAGGGGGTAATGGTTTAGAGCTTTATGTAAATCAAACTGTACTTGAAAAGGCATTAAATATGAGTCATTTGAATGATGTCTTCCTATGATGAAGAGAGAGAGGTGCTAAAAGGAAAGCAGAACATTAGATCAGAATGACTTTAAGGTTTTCAGGCTCATGTGCAGACCGGTGCTCTGATACATATGAAATACATGAAAGGTTTAAAAAAATATTTTGTACAGTTGTGAGACAAACATTTAAGTACTTATGTAAAAGTTGGAATCGTGCAAAGGTTTTAGCATTAAAATGTACTAAAAATACTTGAACATACTCATAATGCAGAATCATATTCATAATATTATTGGATTAGAATCATTGATTCACTCCTTGGTATATAACTTAAATCTGATTGCTGGAGACAGCTTACACTGCTCATTTAATGCTTTGCAGATTTATCTATAATATAACAGCATCATATATTGGCAGGTTTATTTCTGCAGAGTGGCATGGAGTGCAAAGTACAAAACCTGCATCCAAATTATAATGGGGTAGAAGAAGAAAGTAGTATAAGGATAGGCACCGAATGCAATGGCAATCCAACCAATCACAGCTTTGAGTTCCTTTTTTGGGAGCAATCAGGCTGAAGTAACAAATAATTCTTATTCTTAATGTCAGCAGCCTGATTACACATTGAAATAAGAGTTTAAGGTTACTGAAATACCCAGTTTGTTCTTAGTCTTTTGGAAAACACAGCAGGAAGGCGACGCCGGTTGTGCAGGACAGAACGAGGATTTCACTCATAATTGTAGGGCTGTGCGATATGACCGACATAAGACATCTATCGTCCCGATAACGATATAAATTACAAAATCTTAACATTTTCTGTAAATTCTGTGAATCTCGGGCAGCTCGACTTACGTGAAGTGTTTCCAGCTGGGCGTCGAGTAGCTGGAGTCGAGTGTTTTAACCGATGCATGAAGCTATACATTTTTAGACATAAGTTGTAACAGCCGCCGTTTTCTTTGTGAGTATTTATTACACGGCGTGCTGCGGGGAAAAACCTGTTCTAACGTTTGAGTCTAAGGTTTATTTTTAGGCACCTGACGCCTCTTTTTTGTTTCTCATCCGTAAGTACTCTGCATACTTTTTCACGTGATTCAGTTTATTTTGAAAAGTCTCAACAGGATCTTGAGCTTTATTGTGAAAGGTTTATGTGGAAAATAAACAAGCGGACACGCGATGGTGTTACCGTCGTTGTTGCTAACGACAATGCATAAAAACAGGCGCTTGTCTGTCGGTAGTGTGGTTATATAAAATATAAGAGAAAGACAGAACTTTAAGAAATGAATATAGCCACTACAGCGACCATCAAAAGTGTAAAAATAATATTGCCGTAAACAGTTTATTTTGCGACGCCACAAAACAAACGATATATCGAACAGCCCTACATAATTGTGACTTAAAGTAGATCCGTGCCAACTGTAAACTGTATGTGTGACCATGTGCACAAATAGAAAGTTGACTTTTTCTCTAAGAGTGTAGCCTTGTACACTTCAGAGCTCATCCTGCTACTTTTTTCGGCAGTCACATGATCAACAAACACCAGTGACCCAGTTCCTCTGACACATACATGCCCATGCAATAACAATCCCTCCTCTGAGTTTGACAGATGATGTGATATGCTTCATATCATGAGCTGTTTCTCTCCTTCTCCCTGCTTTACTCCTCCCATCATTCTGGTCCAAGTTCATATTAGCTTCTTCTGTCCAAAGAGGAAGGAACTGGCTTTTTAGCAGGATTTTTGAAATGAAGCCTAAAGCCAAAATGACTAAATAAGTTCAAGGAGCCTCTATGATACTTGGATGATAAACCATGGAAGTAATTCTGTAATAATTCTCATGCACTTTAAATGCATGTCTTCAGCTGTTTTTCATGAGCAGGACAGTTTCTGGAATCTTTCTGTTGGGCTTACTTTGTTTCTTTCAGCCTCCTTCACTTGCATCAGCGTCTCTTTTGACCTCATACTAAGAGTTCCAGTGAAAAGACACCATTTACTCATTGCTGTCATGCAACAACAGTAAAGCTCATTAGTCAACGATGTCCACTTACTTTTGAACCTCAGAAAATGGGGGGTGGTGTATAAAATGCCTGCCTAACAAAGTTAATGCAATACCTTTTTACCCTCCCTGAATTAAAGCGGAAAGTCAGTACTTCCACTATGGAGGTGTATGGAGGAAAAACTACAAAAAAAGAAGTGTCACCGTTCAAAAACTCATGGCTCTAACTGTATACAGATAGGAAAGAAAATACTAAAAATATAATCTATCTATCACATATGATTCCTAAGAGCAGAGACAGGCATACAAAGAAATTTCCGGACTCTTCTGCCTGTTCTGTATCCTGAAATCATCTTGTTTCTGGCCTGCAGAGTCTCTGGATGGAAAAATTTGCCTTCACTCAGCATGAACACGCCTGCAAATGATTACAGTGTCTACACACTCAAATCTAATCCTGTCACAAACGTGGACAAATGTTGGCAGCCCTGACACAAAAATTCGAGCTGTTTGCTGACCGAACAAAAACAGAGTGGGGCAAAACAAGTGTCATCAACGAGTGGAAATGTTACACAGCTCCTGCACTTTGCAACACTATTCATACACTTTGCCCAGCAGTGCAAAAAGGCTTCTTCAGAAAAGAGATTTCAAGGACAAGCCCTTCCTCTACATAAATGAAAAAAAGGAGAAAAGAAAAGAAAAACCCCGAGGACTAAAAACTGGAGAAAAAAAGTCTGATTCTTGTCACATTCCATCAGACAAAGAAGTCCGATATGCTTGGAGTGAAGTCAAGCTCAAGAATGGAGTGGTTTGTGCAGAAAATGGAGCGACAGAGAGGCTTACAGCTTTATCTGCGATTCCTACAATAGTACAAAAAAACCAAAACTGGGAGTGCAAATAAATGTTTCAGAAGCAGATAAACATCAATAATACCAGCAGCAGGAAGCAGGATTTACATGGAGGAGACAAAGAAGAATAAGGGTGTTTACAGTAAAATCCAGGCAGTGAGAGCTGAGGGTTAAACGCAGCCTTTGAACGGAGGCGGTGGGAAGCCTCACATCCATCCTGCTCGCCTCGCAGACAAAGCTCAGCAGTGACCTTTGACACAGATTCATCGGGTTTACTTGATGATTTCTAGCATGGAAAAATTATAGAAACAACACAGTGAGGCTGTAACCCTGTCTTACAGTTATGAGCTGGGACTTTTAATAGAAAAGACAAGAAAATACCATGACAGCATCAAATCACAGCAACCTCTCCCACTAAAAGAGAGGCCTTTTCTTTTAGTTAAATCAGCGGGAAGCTGCAAAATATATTTAATCCTGATAATGAACATGACACGGCTTATTGAGACTAATTAAGATTCTGAAAACAGTGCTTCTAACTATAATTAATGGAAACACCGACACAAGTCCAAACAGGCTTGCAATCAACTTGCCCAACATATTCTTTTTAGCTAGACTTTAGGCCAAAGTTTATATCGAACTCTGGGCCTCTCTGAGCTGACTGGTTGTAACTGACTGACTTTTATACCATTATTAGAATCATAAAATATTTTTACAAAAAGTAACACAAACACCTGCATACAATTCAGATTTTCCAGCTCACGCCTTTAGACACCAGGAGAGTAAACACTGCAAAAACAAAATTAATCAACAGGAACAATTTAAGGAAACTGATTAACTTCCCACTGAGTGACTGAAAGAATTAAAATCAGACACACCTCCTCACATCTCTGACGGTAAGATGTAACATTAACGCTCTGTTTATGGAAGCAAACAAGAGGAAGTAACTCCACCAACATCCCGTCAACACCACCTCCTGCCCTCCGTTCTTGGACAGATAAGATTATGAGTTCTATTGGTTGAAGGACATTTCCTGAAGCAAGTACCAAGAGGCAACAACAAGCAGAAAACTATCACTAAAAATAACTCATACTTCAGTTTATAAGCCTAGGAGACAAACAAGCATCTGCCTACTAGTTTTAAAAACTGTTCAGTGAAATTTTTGGCCAATAATGTAACCATAGACACGTCTTTATTAGGATTTCTTATTTGCCACTTACATTTTAAGTGAATTTACTGAGGTATGTTCGGTTTTTATCCATTTTCCAACTTTAAACCTTCAATATCTAATTAATCTATTTGTCAGTTTGTTTGAAAAACTGTTAAAAAAATAGGACAGTTATTTATTTATTTTTTGGTTGTTTATTTTTTTTTTTTTTACTGGAGATAAACATAGTGGTGAAAAAATATTGGTTGAATTGGTATTTTATAACAATTTTATCCATCCAGGACTTCATTCAATTCATACCTAACATTGTACAATAACAATTTATTTTTCCATGTAACAAAAGTTAATGTAACAAAATAAAAAAGACAAATGGCGGCATCAGGAGCGGATGCCTGACAAACTGTTATTTTAAATGTTGGTATTGGCCAAAAAATTCCCATTACAGCACGAGGGCTTGTTTGTTTACCTGGAACAAGAGCGAACATAAATAACACAAAAAAAAGAAAGAAAAAATACATTGGTATCGCCACGAGCTTAATAAAATATCTGCACAGAAATCACAATCAGCGCATCCCAAATATTTTATAATGAAGATTTATTTGTTCTCCCAGGCACATGGGAGGGAATAAAAAACAAGAAAACAAAGAAAAAAACATCAGATATTATTTATTAGAATTGACCTGTTTAACAAGCAGTGACTTCCTAAAATTTTATAAGATTTGTTCCATAGAACAGAGGTGAATGTAAATATTAATAAAAAAATGAAAAGAAAATGTTGGCATCACAACTAGATATACTTTGGATTATTATTTTTGCCTGTTGGTATCTGCCAGAATTTCACAATTTGGTGCATCCCTAATAGTTTATAATTAATTTGCCTCCCAGAAACAAGGGTAACCCTGAATATCAACAAAACCAAAAGGGACTGAAAAAAATATCGGCATCAGAACCCGATATCTGTCAAAAAACATTGGTATTCATCTATGATTCCACAGTTGGTGAATCCCTAATCCTACTATAATGATTGTAAGATATGTGGTATATGTGTCTTAAGTGCCAGGTGGGCCAATCTGAACAAAACTTGGCACATATATAATATATATATCAAATATTAACATGTGTTTTTTTTTTTTAAATGTTTTTATATTTTGATTTGTCTTCTACATTATGTTCACCATCCCCCTGCAAATGCAACATTACATACACCGTTTGTATTTTTTTTCCAAGTGTCAGGTTCAACATACTTAACTCATTCACTGCCATTGACGTCTATAGCCGTCAATTGCAGTGAATGAGTCAATGGGTTTAACTCATTCACTGCCAATGGCTGGCAGTGAATGAGTTAACATGGACCTAATTTAACAATAACAAAATTTTGTATCTGTGAAGAAATTCCATTTCAGTTGGGTAGGTGAGATGTTTAGAATTTTTCATACCATAATTACTGATGACTCGAACAAATAATATAGTACAGATCTATTCTTTCCAGTCACGCAAGTGGGAATTAATAACAACAAACAAACAAACAAATAAATAAATAAATGATTGGGGGGATCAGATTTAGGTCCTAATTATTTTACAAAATGTCTTTATTGACCTAAAATTTCAAAATCGTGCAACCCTAGCTTCACAACATTGATAATGTCTTGTCGATTTAATCCCCCCAAAATCAAAAACACATTTAATTATTGTAAATGCTATGTCTTACATCTTTATATACAGTCTATGGCTTAAAGAGCAGCAGGAGAGAGAGTGGCAGAGAGAGGCAGACTTTAAGCCGGGGAGAAAGAGAGAGGGGGGGGATTATTATCATTAAAAATGTGCTGATCACCTGCATAAATTCGCCTTTACAGCCCGTTACTTCTATCAGATCACAGCTGTGGCAGGGGTGCAGCACGCGCCCCATGTAGCCTAATTACGATACGCAAATGAGCTCAGGTGTGCATTTAAATACGAACCCGCTGACTTCACGGCTCTGTGCTGATTTCTTACCTGTTTTTCCAGCATGATCATTCTCTCAGTATCATGACCTTCATGGAGTGAGTATCCATGCGAGTTCTGCTTCAGCGCTAGACACACTCCTCCTCAGCCAGCATCTCCACGGACGAGCGAGAAAAATGTAAAAAAATAAAAGGTACTAATGGCTAACTGGCGTTACCCTTTGGAGGTTAGGAGACCCCTGCGATGTTTTATCCTTGAGATAAATGTCCTCGGTGACTTCAGCATGTCTTCGCAAGAATAAAAAAAAAGGCGGGGGGGCATTAAAGGAGTGTTTATTCATGGAGGAAAACACATCGGTCAGTGAGCAGGGAGGGGAAAACGGGCAGCTAACGTTAGCGTGCTAGCGTTAGCCGGCTATGATCAGATTTTTATTTGTCTCCTCGTGCCTTCATCCCAGTCACGCTCCAAAAACCGCACGGGGACGGTGTCCTCCAGCTCAGGCGCTCCCGAGCGAATCCCTGCCGCCGTTACTCGACGGCGGCATCCCAGCGGAGCGAAGAGTCCGAGCGGAGAAGGATGCGATGTGGCTCGACCAGTGAAAATGGATGATGCTGGTAGTACTGCTGCCGCTGCTGGCTGAGGGGGATTCTCCGCTTTCAGCAGGGCAGCAGGACGGTCCTCTGCTGCTGCTGCTGCTGCTGCTGCTGCGATCACAGAGAAAGTCGGAAAAACGACGCTCCTGAATGCACCACACGTAGACCGACGCATCCAGGGCAAAACAGGCGCTCCTGAACACACCTCAATTCAATTCAGTGCAATTCAGTTCAATTATGTAAATATTTTGCATTTAAAACACATTTATCAATTATTTAAAATAAAACAAAACTAACAACGACGATCTAAACACAAAGCCGTGTAAAACCTATGGCACGAGGGCCGGAAATAGCCCTTTAAAGGGGCAAACTTGGCCAGTGGATGTCTGTGTTAAAACTGCAGAGAAGTCGTCAGAAGTCCAATATTATTTACTGTTCAGTTCAATTTAATTTATGTGATATCCCACATAATTCCACAGGTCTGGAAATATATATACTTAATTTATTCCAAAAGTTGAGAAAAATCCTGTCATAAAGCAGCTACAACACACACAAAAAACAAAAACATTCAGCTCAGTAAAACAAAGGTGAATGAGGAATAATGTGAATATTAGCAAAACAAAATAAAAAGACAAAAAGGTATCTCTTTGCTATTGTTATTCAGTATCAGTTTTAGATCATTTTGCATCTATTTGTGTCTGTTTTATGTTTTATGTCTGTTTTATGTTCTTTATGGTTGCCATCCTTCCAGACCATCTCCGAGACAAGCTTTCCCAGATGAATGTGCCTGATCCCATCTGCCGGTGGATCACTGACTTCCTGACGGACAGGAAGCAGCATGTGAGGCTGGGAAAGAATGTCTCGGACTCCCGGACCATCAGCACCGGCTCCCCTCAGGGCTGTGTTCTTTCTCCTCTGCTCTTCTCCCTGTACACCAACTGCTGCACCTCCACCCACCAGTCTGTCAAGCTAATCAAGTTTGCAGATGACACCACCGTTATTGGACTCATCTCGGACGGGGACGAGTCTGCCTACAGGAGGGAGGTTGAACGTCTGGTGTCCTGGTGCAGCCACAACAACCTGGTGCTGAATGCCCAGAAGACAGTGGAGATTATTGTGGACTTCAGGAAGCACACAGCCCCACTCCCCCCCATCATCCTGACTGACACCCCAATCACCTCTGTGGACTCATTCCGCTTCCTGGGTACCACCATCACCCAGGACCTGAAGTGGGAGCCCACCATCACCTCCGTCATCAAGAAAGCCCAGCAGAGGATGTACTTCCTGAGGCAGCTGAAGAAATTCAACCTGCCAACACGGACGATGATGCAATTCTACACTGCAATCATCGAGTCCATCCTCACCTCCTCCATCACCGTGTGGTACGCTGGAGCCACTATCAGGGACAAACAGAGACTGCAGCGTGTTGTGCGCTCTGCTGAGAAGGTGATTGGCTGCAGACTCCCATCTTTGCAGGACCTGTACACCTCCAGGACATTGCGGCGTGCAGCTCGGATCTCAGCTGACCCTTCTCACCCTGGATACAGTCTGTTTGACCTGCTCCCCTCAGGCAGGAGGCTCCGGTCCATTCGCACCAGAACCTCTCGCCACAAGAACAGTTTCTTCCCCTCTGCTGTGGGACACATGAACAATAACCATATGACTGTCCCCGCCACTAACACATGACCCTACGCTGTGTTCACTGCATCATTCCATGTTTGGCACTGATCACCACCTGCACTCATGTACATATCTTTCTACGTAGCACTCTTAATTCTTATTCTCATGTATATATCTCATGTATATCTCATGCACATATCTTTCTACGTAGCACTTTTAATTCTTATTCCTACTTTTATTTTTTCATGTCTATTTTAGTGTTATTTATGACACCATGTTTGCACTGAAGCACCGCAGCAATTTCCTAATGTTGTAAACCTGCTCAACATTTGGCAATAAACCCCATTCTGATTCTGATTCTGATTCTGATTCTTTTACAATTTAATTATTGTTTCCATCTTTGCAGTGACTCTTAGTCTCCACTTGGTTATTTTTAGCATCTCTTTATGGCGGTTTCGCATCCTGTTGTTTTCCATGTAGTTGTAATTTGCAGGTCTTTGTAGTCCTCTGAGGTCTGTGATGATGTCATGTTTGCATCTCTTGGTTTTACATCTGTATCTGTCTCCATCTCACCCTATCCCTATTCCCAGCATCTTCTTCTGCGTGCCCTCTGCACTACACCCATGAACCTCCTCTGGGGTGTTCCTCTTTTTCTCCTGTCTTACAGCTCCACATTTAACATCATTTATCTAGTAAAGTTACCATCTTTCATCTGCACATGTCCAAACCATCTCAACCTGACCTCTCTAACTTTATCTGCTTGTTTGTTTGTTTTTGTCTCTTTACAGTTATTTTATATCTCTTTGTGGTGATTTTGCCTTTCTCTGTTCATCATTTAGCGGTTTTGCATCTATTTGATGTCTTTTTACCCCCTTGGTTCCCTTTTCATTGCACCTTTTCTCAGGTTTTGCCTTTGCGCGCCACTGGGGGCGGCACACACCCTGACAGGCTCAGCTCAGGGCGCCCAAACCCTATCCCTCGTGGTGCATTCTGGGACTTTATGTAAAGCCAACATGGCAGCCTCCTGCGCCAGAACACTCACTAAGGTCGGCTTGTCTTTTCTGGAGTCTCCAGCAGCCCGTCGGTCCGGCCCCTTCTCCTACCTGCTGGGGAATGTGGGCGCGCACGGATCCAGGAGGGCGTACGGCACCGGCGGAGCGGGGTTCCGGTCCAAACTGCTCTCCGGTGTGCGCCAAGGGGGAGGCAGGGTGCTGGGCTGCGCCTTCCTGCTGGGTGGAGGTTTGGGTTTATATCAGACTGTGAAGCTGTCCGTCCAGCAGCACCTGGCCAAGGAGGAGAGGAAGGTCAGTGAGGTAAGTGGGTGTCTTTGATCATCACCGTCTGCCTGCAGTAAGCTCACCTGCCTGAGGTGTGTGCAGCCCGGGTCACTTGTCAGACCCCAGCGGCTGCGGACATCTGCCACTTCTTCTGAATACTGCCTTTTATTGTGTTTCTACTGGAGTAGAAACACAATAAAAGCTTTCAAAATGCGCTGTTGTTTAGTTTTAAAATTAAGTTTACAGATTTGTCTGTAACGTTTTGCTTTTACTGGATCTGCTCTGTATGAACTACAGGCGGTCTGCTTTACGGTGTGTTAGTGGCTGGAGAAATGCTGTGGATCACTGCTGTCTGTGTGTCTGCAAACGTTTCCAAACTCTGGGCCTGGATCCCCTTTATCTGTACGTGCACAGCTGTAATAGCCATCAGCAATAAACCTTTGCAGTCACTGTGCTTCACAAACGTTTGCTCTTGAAGCCTTGAGGTGTTCTTGCACATGGTTATATTTATATATATATATATATATATATTAGTGTCGCAGAATTGTGCACCTCACCCTCCTTTCTTTCCCACACACCTGCACTGAGTAGGAGACGCTCTGTATCTCATTGTACATGTGTATAGTGACAATAAAAGGTATTCTATTCTATTCACCCACCTGCAATGTGTTGCAGGTTTAACTTAGCATTTATAAGCAGTATTATCACCTTATCAAGCACCACTAGCTTTGCATAATTCACAGTTCATAATAATCCTTATCTCATACTTGTCTCTCATGCTCCCCCTCAGTAGCTATATTCAGGTCCTGCCTCTTTAAACACCTCCTGCCCCACACCCCTTATTAAAAGCCCACTTTCTTTTGATTGGCCAGCTTCCATTAGCCTGTTGTGGAGTAGTATTAGTTCTTTCAGATCCATAGACAGTATAAAAGATGGACAGAAAAATAAGCTTGCATTCTTTTTAGCAGCCCTTTGCCAAGCTGGGGGTGGCAGCTCTTAAGTGTCCACATACTTTAGCCTCATAGCGCTCTCCTTTCCTCTGCTGCCTCCTTCCAGGCTCCAGGAGGCAGTCTGAAGCTGACCCTGTACCAGTACAAGACCTGCCCGTTTTGCAGCAAGGTGCGAGCCTTCCTGGACTACCACGGGCTGCCGTATGAGATCGTGGAGGTGAACCCGGTGATGAGGAAGGAGATTAAGTGGTCTACCTACAGAAAGGTGCCCATCCTGATGGTGGATGGTGAGGTGGTAAGACATTTGATGTCATCTTAAATCTTTGAGAGGGGGGAGGGGGGGCACTGTTGAGAGAACAAAGTTAAGACTTGTTATGTTTTTGTCAAACATTCAGACAGATTTTAATTTCTGGCATGCCTTCATAACCCTCACTCACCACAATTTATATATTTTATATTATTTTAAGGATATTGTCTTAAAATCCCAACACTAAGAGCAGTCTGAGGACTGGGCTTCTGGCTCACAGGAGTCACTTACTCACAGAATTTGTATGACAGAAAATAAAGAAAAGCATGTCCGCAAAAAAAAGAAGAGAAACCTTTGTCCAGTCTCTAATTAAGTACCTAAAAAATGTGCCGGTTTTTCCTGTGAAACCCTTCATGTCCTGCTCTATTTCCTTTTTTTTAAATCTGCAGCAACTGAATGACTCGTCTGTCATCATCAGCTCGCTCAAGACCTATTTAGTCAACAAGTAAGTTGTGACTTCCTTCACTTGTTATTTCATGAGGAATTTTGTTTAGATTTTCTGTTAATCACTTCGAATAAAGCTCTGAGAAATAATTTGATAGTGTAAAATCTATAAAATCTCAGGTGGGAAACTCTGTGGTTCAAATACATCCCACCCTGATCAGAGCATTAAAACTAAAATGCAGAAAAAACTATTTTAAAAGTCTTGTTATTAAAAAATGTTATTATAATGTTATTATTGTACTTGATGTATGTGAAGTTTATTTCTATATTTTACTGAGAAAATATTAGAATTTAGAAAATATGCTGATTGTTATTCGACTAGTTAAATCCTTGGTCTTGTGTTCTGAGGGCAGGGTTTCTTATTTTGGTTTCCAAAGAAGTAACAATGCAATACATTTAAATAAACCTCACAGTTTGGATGCTTGGGTTAATATTTTAAGAAAAACATTTGTAAAATTTCTGTGGGGGGGTTAAGTGACCCACTGCAGCAAGTGTGTTGTTATTTAATACTAATTGTAAAAACATAATTTAATGTTTCATTCTTACTTCCTTTGGTGTGGAATACACTTGGATGTGATTAGGGCTGCTCGATTATGGCAAAAATGATAATCACGATTATTTTCACTGAAATTGAGATCACGATTATTTGACGATATTTATTTAACCCTTTAAGACCTACTATAGAACCAAGTCCACCAGAGCTTATATTATATTTTTACATGCTGTAGTGCCATTTGTGGGAGCATTTCAAGTTGCTATACATCAATACAACTGTTATAGCCCATATTTTAATAATATGTATGCATTAAGTCCATAGTAATTACATAAATTGCAAAAAAGTGCAATAAACTACAAAAAAAATTGAAAATCGCTTTTGTTTTGTTTACATATATTTCTACTTGGAGAAATTTAAGAGGTTTATCCCTCAAAACTTTAAATACAATAAAGTTGCAAAAAATAGTTTACAACAACAGGAAATTTATTTTGAGTGTCTTCATAGTTTTATTTTGGAGATACAGCAATTTTTATATACTGCAGGAAAAACAAAAAACAATCCTATGATGCAAATTTGCAAAGAAAACAGCAGGTGCATCATTTCATTGTGGGAAGTGTTACGAACAGCTGATAGGAACGGCAAAGCGTGTTTCTGGAATATTATGTTTTTGTTCCTGCAAGCGCTTTTTATGCAATTTTTGCAAAGCTATATGTGGAACGAAACCGTGACCGAGGACAAGCTGATGGCATAAGATGTAAGTACAACTCCTCCGGTTTCATATGCAAAACAAATTATTGCGCTAGCTTACACGGTTCAGGTTCTACAGGGATTTAACAGTAGTTACGCAAAACGGAGCGTGCTGCTCTGACCGGCTTTAAAGGGTTAACAATGACTTTAAAAAAATAATATAAAATAGTGTGCAACACCACTGAAGTTTTTTTCTTTTAAACTCTCTTTTCAACCAACGGCAGTCACTCTCCAAATAACTTCTGCTTAGCTTTCCGAGCTTCCCTCGGGTCCTCTTAATCAGCGGTCTCCAACCTTTTTTGCGCCACGGACCGGTTTATGCCCGACAATATTTTCACGGACCGGCCTTTAAGGTGTCGCAGATAAATGAGGGAGGGGCTAATAATCGGCTCAGTCATTTTTAATGATCGTTGAAAGCCCAGATCGTAATCGTGATTAAAATTCGATTAATTGAGCAGCCCTAGATGTGATTTTTATCCAGCTCAGTGTTCTTGTCTTGAAATGGCATCAGTAAGCCAGTGTGGCCACAAGAGGAACTGCAGTTCCTCTTGTGGCCACATGAGGCTGGATCCAAAAGTGAGCACGTCACTATAGATGCCCCGTGTTAAATGGTCAAACTGTACACTAGAAATATATTGTCAAAAAATAGAGTGGATAGTTTCTCTCTTCATAACAGTTCTTAGTGGGGCTCATCCACCTGGATAAATGAGTTGGAGGCATCAAAAAATCTTTACCTTTGGGGTTTTTTTGCAGGAAGAAGAGCATGTCCGACATCCTTCGCTGCTACCCGGAGATGAAGTCAGTGAATGACAGGGGGAAGGAGGTGATCGAGTACAACAACAAGTACTGGCTGATGCTGAGCGAGGGCGAGACCGTCGCAGTTTACCCACAGAAGGAAATGCAGAAGTAAGCCAAGCCCTGTTTCTCACACGCAATTATTAGCGGACTCTTATTTTGAAAGGTAGCACGTGGGTGTAACCCAAAGACTGTGGAGCATTATTGCTCTCAGGCTTGTGATTGGTCAGCTGATATGAAGCCTCTACTTTTAGCAATGGGAGATTTCTGTTTTCATCATTCTAATGAAGATCTGTGTGATGAGCATCTGTTGGAAGGAAAAATCTTAAATCTGCATGAAAATGTGGTGGTGGTGGAGTTTTCTGCAAACTAAAGTCATGTGGTCCGCATCAGACCGCGACTCCATCTTTTCTGTGGATCGTAAATGTTTTCTGCTCTGATTTCAGAGAGGAGATGAAGTGGCGTCAGTGGGCTGACGACTGGCTCGTACACCTCATATCTCCCAACGTGTACCGAACCACCAACGAGGCCCTGGCCTCCTTCGACTATATCGTACGTGAGGGCAAGTTTGGTACTTTTGAAGGCTTCTTCGCCAAATATGTTGGTGCTGCGGCCATGTTTGTCATCTCCAAAAGGCTGAAAAGTCGGTATGTGGTGTTAGATAACAGGCTATCGCGTTTCTGGTAATTTTAAGGTTTTTGGGGACGTGAGGTATTAATTTTCACTCCTTTGACCCAACAGACACAATCTCCAGGACGACGTCAGGGAGGATCTCTACAAGGCTGTCAACGACTGGGTGGCAGCCATTGGCAAGAATAGGAAGTTCATGGGTGGAGATCAGCCCAACCTGGCAGACCTGGTGAGGAAACGCAGCTTAGGTCCAGCTCAGGCTTGGTCCAGGGTCCAACTTAGGCTTGTTACTAATTTAATGTACGTAAATTAGCCTGATTAAAGCTTCACCACAGACTGATAGAGATAGAAAGAGGTAGTTTTCAGGTCTGAAAAGTGAAGCCAGTGTTGAAGCAACTTAAACCTGTTTTCTGTAATGGTCAGCAGGTGCTTGAATAATACATCTTGTTCTGCAGATGTTTTAGAAAACACGCACTGATGGCCTCAAATACAAATTTTAGATCTAGATTACTAATATTTTGTCCATGTGCCTGTTCGTTGTGTATCTCCAGCTGTTGATTTGCTCCACCTCACTTAAACTCGGCAGGTGTGATGCTGACGAGCTGAATAAGTGCTGTAACAAGTTTAATGTTGTGTGGATGAGCTGTTCTCATCTTATTTTGGCTAAAAGTTGGTTTCTGTTATCAGCGTTTCCCCTGCGGTGACTACTCCTGCTACACGCTGATCCATGTTGGTTTGATTGACATTGTGAGGACATTCAATCCCATTATTGCCCTCTCAAGCCTCTTACCACTAAGCTAACCCTTAACATAACTTTAAAACGAAGTCTTAACCCCCAGAAGCGAGAGCTCGCCACAGTGTGTGATGTGTTTGCAGACCATCTATAAAGGACAGTTACAAAAATAACTTGGTTACACTCCCCCAGATGGAGGCGCTGCATTGGTGCCCAGTTTGTTCTACGTTTACAAAAAATGTGTGTACTTTCCTTTAAACATCTGTAGTTCAAAAGGATCATTTTCTTGCTGGTGTTCACATCAATGTGAGTGCCATCAAGAAAGTTACTCTTTGTATTTGTGCTTGTTTTAAAGCATAATGTTTATTGTTACTGTAAAAGTAACACTTTAATTACACAATTTTAGTATTTTTATTTTAGTTACTTTATGTAACAAAACCAGGCAGATAGCACTGGATGGAACACTTTACTGTGTGACTGACAACCATTAGCCAATGAGCATGTAGATCTACCTCACAATTCTAACATCCAATTTAAAAACACGACAAAATGGCTTCACTTTATCCATCCTTAGTATACAGTCCATTATATCCACTCCTTTATGACATCACAGAGATCCAAGAGCAGAAAAAACCCCTGAAATACGGCATTTCGACCAGTCCCTGAGCTTTTGGCTCACAGGGATTGCCTAATTATTTGAAACTCTGGTCATGTTTCATACAAGCAGCCACAATTTTAACAGTGAGTAAACTTTAGGAAAAAAGTTATTTTTAATCTTCAGGCTTTGCACCTGTGCTCTTCTGTTACAGTCAGTGTTTGGAGTCCTGAGGGTGATGGAGGGCCTGCAGGCATTTGATGACATGATGGCGAACACCAAAGTGAAATATTGGTACAGACGCATGGAGAGCGCCACGCTCAACCACGAGGGTCTTAACGCTGAGCCTTATAAACACTGAACAGTAAAAGCTCCTGAAGGACGGCAACCAGAAGACGACCACCGCCAGGTCTTGTAGTGGTCACTCAACTTCCTGAACCTGTTAATTCTTGTGAGTGGGTTTTTAATTGACTCCATCATTAACAGAGCTGCTTTTGTGGATCAAATCTGCTCGTTTAAAGGTCTGTCATTTTTACTGGCCTCTAGTGGTGAAATAGACGAACTGCAACAACAATATCACTGAAACACTTGATCTTGTTTTGTTATTTTTAAGGAACAGAAAAGTCACATCTTCAGAGTACGGTTAAAGGAGAAATCTGCACATATTCATGCAGCTAGTCTTCTTCATCCACATATTTTTGAATTACTTTAGGTTTTTTCCATTTTCATTCATCAGGCAGTCTACAGTGTGGCTATGAACAAAATTAAACTGATTTCCAGGTCGAGACTGGTGTGTGAAGGAAAGACGTGATTGTTCCCTACACTGGTTTGTCCTTTTGAACATAGGAATTTAGAAACTGGCTGTATAAATTATTTCTTGTAACACTGTTTATTTCTGAGCTAGAGTTTTACGCCTACTTATCTCACATGGGAAAATCTTGGAAATCAAAATCGTCTGTGCTCAGGACTGCAGAGTCTGAGGCTCGTTTCTGCAGCTTTGTGTGGAAAAACGGTTCATGTTCTCTGTATTTATTTCAGATGATTGTTCCTCTGATGCAGTGTCGGTCAAGCCATGACGAATCGATATGTTCTGCGACTGTTTGGGTAAAAAATGTACGAATAATCATCGAGCTGGCACCGAATGTGTTTAATATGCAATATTTCAGCCGCAGCTGAAGTAACTGTAATAAAAACGACTCCGTGTGCATAGATGTAAAAAGGTCAAATAAAAAAGGTAAACATGAAGGTTGTCTCTTTTTAAACCACATGTTGGTGCAGTTAATGTGTTACAGTTTTATAAAAATGTGTGTTTCTGATCTAAAACCCGCAGCACAAGGGCCGGTGTCCTGCAGGCTTTAGATCTCACCCTGGGCCAACACACCTGAATCAAATGATTAGTTCATTACCAGGCCTCTGGAGAACTTCAAGACATGTTGAGGAGACAATTTAGCCATTTAAACCAGCTGTGTTGGATCAAGGACACATCTAAAACCTGCAGGACACCGGCCATTGAGGCCTGGAGTTCCCCATCCCTGGTTTAAGGGGTAAATTAGGTTAGAGTTTAAAGGGTTAAGCCACATGCTTGAATACCAGTTTTTACTGAATTACACTTCAGTCTCACTTCATCTACTTTAGGCATTTAAAATCTTACAAAAAATTGTTTCAGGACATTTTAATGCAAATTAAAATCTTATTTGTAGCATAAGGAATTAAGGTCCTTTTAGGACCATGTCCCCCTATGAAGGCCTTCCTGGAAACCCTAAATCTTAGACTATTCCTCTGTGTCAGCACCTTCACTTTGTCTTCTGGCGTTCCTTTTGGGCTCGCCATATTGGCTTCCATCTCAACCCATCCTAGCAACCTTTTCTGTCACGTCAACCGTCTGCATGTCCTTCACTAAATCTATGAATCGTCTCTTTAGAAGGTATATCCACCATTGTTCCTCTGCACTCATCCAAACTGCCCGGCCTCCGAAATACTTATTTCTGATCCTGGTCACTCCCAGTGAAAATCTAAGCATCTTCAGCTGTGCTCAGCTCTTTTCCATAGTGCCACCATCTCCAAACTACACATGACAGCAGGTCTTGGATCTTTGTGAAGACAAACATGTCGAGCCCCCTACATGCAAAGTGGGGCAGGGAGCAGTCACTGCAGATAAAACACTACAAACAGACAACCTTTAGCCAAAATATAAGAACAGTTCATCCAAATGACCTCAAACTTGGCAGTAAACATACTGTAACCCTCTGAAACACAGCTGCCATGTTTGAAGAGGTTCAGTTAAATGGAAGCTAAGATACAAAGACCACATCTCTCAGAGAAATAGTAAAATAACATCTACAGTTTTGATCTTGTGTGAGAAGACAAGCTGCACATTCCTTCCAGAAATCAAAGCCCCAAATTGCATTCATTCATCTTCATCAGTGCATATAAACTTCTGACAGCTGTACATTGCAAATTTGCTCAAAATGTCATGTCAGACAGTTTAAAATACACAGAACAAGCCCCAAATAATCTGATTTTAGAAGATTAAAGCAAAAAAATAATAATGTGACAGACTTCTACAACGCGATGAGCAAAAGCAAGAAATCCAAAAGGGAAATTTTCCACTAAGTGTTGATTGATTTTATTTCATTTAGTTTGCACATTTTCAACAACTGTAGACTGCACTAATTCTGGTACCAATACATTTGTTTATTCTTCATCACATTCAGAAAACAATCACTTTGAGTTTCACTTTACAAAACAGTCTGCGATCATTTCTGGATCAAACCTTTGGTTTCTCTCATGGACAATGATTTAAAACAACACTTCAAACCATGAATTTTTGCTCCACACAGTGAAAAAATAAATAAAAAGTCCAAATCATTTGACACAATTTGATTTGAACAGAAAATATTAAGGCTGAATAAACAGATTTCTACCTGCTCTGCTAAAACGTTGCAAGTAAGCAGCTTCTCTCTCTTCAGGATGATGAAACTTATGTTGAGAGCTGTAAACAAAACGACGACACTGGAAACCTCACTGACTTGGACGCATTAAAATCAACACGTCCTCATTTTCTCATGTTTTACTCCACTCAGAAATCAAAGCAGGCACATCTGGCCACCTGAGCAGATGACCCGAATCTGCTTCTTCAGGTCGGATGTTAACAGAGCAGCCTTTAAAGGTAATTTTTGTAATTTGCCCTCTGCGGGATCTAAACCCCTCACCACCAGGGGACAGCATTTTACCAGCAGCGTTGCTGAAGTGTTTAGAGACGTGTGCGGCTGCTCTTATTATTTTATCCATTTCCTCTACAAGCTTTGCCTTTTGTCAGGCTGTGTTTACCTGGTTAAATAAAGGTTAAACTTACTCACTGCACCATCTGGTGGTATAAAATTGATACTGCACAGCATTAGAACCCAGCCTGAGTTTAACTTCAGCAGATCTCTCTTCATCTCTAAAATAAAGTATGATAAAGTCAAAGCAGTTCTGCTGGTAGCTTCAATTTTGGAAGGTTTTAAAGCATTTTTAAAAACAGAGGGATTTTCAAGAAGAACCTTTAAAAGCATCAATCATTTGATTTTTACTTCATCGACAAATAATTTTGTTTCACTTTCTGATTTCAGTAGCTTTTAATCCAGTTTTTATTAATCAATCTCACCACATTTTGTTCCAGTATGTCAGAGATCTGAATGATCAAATGTTGCCAGCTGCCTACACAGACTCTGCGTGAGTAAGGCGATAGACGCGTGAGCAGCAATGGTGGAAATGCACCGAAGTATCGACAAATAAGACGACATTCGCCGGTGTCTGCGCAGCTGAAACACTTTAAAACTGGTCAGTTATTTTTGTAATGGAGATTTTGCTGTTTTTGTGCCACAAAAAGGAGAAAAACAAGAAGGTAAACTATTAAAAATTATTATCTGAATCAGCAAAATAATTTAACGTGAAAGTTAAGGCTGTGAAAGCATCTCTCTTTAGGAGGAATGACTCGACACACCTGGGAATTAAAAAAAACAAAAAAAACAAAAACAGAACCCTTAAGAAAAGCTCAAGAATTTCAGCAGAAAAGCAGCCAATGAAGTTAAGGTTAAAAGTACCCCACAGGTGTCTACAGGTCTGCTTCAGGTCAGCAGAAGCAGATGTGACCTCAAAAATGTGACCTCACAAACGCAGAGGACTCGTGAGGCTTCCAGTGTGTGACGTCAGTGTGCTCATTTAGATAAAAACTAAAACCACAGGACAACTTTTTCCCCTCTTTCCACTCACAGATGCTCTCAATTCATTTCTGCCTGACTCAGTCCTACAATGGCGTCGTCACCCAGCGCAGGTCCTCATCGGTCAAGACCTCCAGAACCCGGAGCCCAGCTGGCCTCTGGGCGGACTGATCTGTCGTCTCTGCAGCGATGTCTGAGATAAAACACAAAAACAATCATTTCAATAAAAGCATAACACTGCACTGGTACTGTGTGTAATAACAGACAGCATCTCATCATTAAGCCCCTTAAAATGTTGAGCTGATGTTTAAACTCAGCTCAGTGAGAATACAACTTAATTCCAAAGTTTTAATCCAGCTCAGCGTCACCCAGTTCAGTTCAAATATTACAGAATTTCTCAAATCTGTGCCATTTTTGCTCCGTCTGCTTTCAAAGTCAGAGTCTCTAAAATAAGACTTGTAGCTGAAGTCAAACCTTTTCTATAGCTTCACTTTTAAGTGCTCAAGTAGATTAGGCCACCAGTCTGTAAACACTCCTCATAATGCAGACGAGATCTACTTCACACCCGTTTCTGTAAACAGTACACCGGTTTTAATTATGTTCCCTTTTGTTTTACAATCATTATTTACCCCCCAACTGTTTTACTGTTTGCCATGCAGCACTTTGAATTGTAAATCAACTTCTTTTTGGCCTTTATTTAATTTTATTTCTGAATAATTCAGCAGTTTGAATTATAGGAGGTGCAAGAAGGAGAAAAAACCCAAGCATGGAATTACAGAGTTTTATCAGGGAAGGAAATATTTCTCTCTGGGTTTACAGCAGATCGATATTAAAGCCGTTAATCTGCAGGTTTAGTTTCAGACGCTTCCCTTTATTTGCCAGTTAAATTTCACATTTACCAAACAGCTTATTAAACTCTTACTGTTTTGTTTTTTTATATAGATTACAGTAATGAGCACTGCTGTTGTTGAAGCATTTTCTAACCATCGTGTGGTTTGTTCGCTCAGTCGCAGCTTCATGGCTGCAGACCTGTGATGACCGAAGGGCTCAGCATGGTTCTCGCTGGCAGTGCCTTGGAAAACCGCAGGGAGCCTCGGACAGCCCGTCTACCCGCAGAGAGCGTCTGTTGATGGAGGCTGTGTCCGCAGTATGAGTCAACTGGTCTGGTGGCTACTCTCATTTGTGCCGTTGTCGGTCCATCAGCTCGCCGTGGAGTAGAGTGAAGTTAAAACACGCAAAGAGCTAAAATGAGGGAACCAGTTTAGCTCACGGGGTGAGCAGGCGACCATATGCCAGAGTGGCCAGGGTGTGAATCTGACCCGAGGAACTTTACTGAGTATTTTCCCTTCACTCTCGACCATCTAATATCGGCAAAAAAACATTAAAAAAAAGAAAAAGAAAAAAGAAGAAGAGCTGAAGTGAAGCAGACCATAAAAACAACGTCTCCACTGCAGATACTGTCTGCAGTTTTCAAGCTGGATGTTTATTTGATGCTTTTCCATGTTTTCCTGCCGCTCCCTTCCCTGTTGCGTTTCCCAGAGGACTGCACAGGAACGTGTTTGTGTACACTGAAAAGCCCTCTCTTTAAATAACTACAAACTGACACCTGCTCATCTGCCTTCATCTCACAGCATCCCACCATCCTCTGCATGTCACAATACACCCATGAACCGCCTCTGTAGTCTTCCCCTTATCCTCATGCCTGGCAGCTCCATATTAAACCTCCTTTGTCAAGTATGTCCACTTTCGATCGTGGCTCAAGAGTTGGGAGGTCGCCTTATAATCTGAAGGTTGCCGGTTCGAGCCCCGGCTTGGAAAGTTTCGGTCGTTGTGTCCTTGGGCGAGACACTTCACCCGTTGCCTACTGGTGGTGGTCAGAGGGCCCGGTGGCGCCAGTGTCCGGCAGCCTCGCCTCTGTCAGTGCGCCCCAGGGCAGCTGTGGCTACAATGTAGCTGCCATCACCATTGTGTGAATGTGTGGATGACTGGATGTGTAAAGCACTATACAAATACAGGCCATTTACCATTTCCCTCCTCTCGGATGCAATCGTGGTACCAGAGAACTAGCAGGAGTCACTTTTCATCAGTGTTATCAATCTTTTTATTTGGAAGAGCAGAGACTGCTTGGGATTCACTCACGTACTCATAAATTCCTTTACAGTCTGCACATGTCTGTTTTAAGGATTCATTGAGCTAACATCCAAACCTTCACAACATGTCGGGGGGGGGGTCACATACCTCCAGGAACTGTTTGAGTCTGATGACTGAGCCCATCTGTCCACTGCTGGTCACCGCTTCAATCCTGCACAGGAACACTTCTAGGTTAAACCTCTCACATGACTGCTGCAGGTGAAATGTTTACTGTTAAAACGTGCTTTCTACCTGGGGAAGTATTCCTCTTTCAGTAGCAGGATGAGCTTCCAGAACTGGCTCCGATACTGGTTCATCAGAGCGTTCCCACAAACCTGAAGGAAACAACGCTCAGGAGTTATCCACAGCTGCTTTCAGCGACAAAGAAACTGAAGTTTAGATTTAGGTTTAAAGAGTTTCAGGGACTGTGGTCATTTCACCTGACACTTTTTCATGGTTCATGGGCCGGTAATGCAAGCCGCTGATTGTTTGAAGCAACAAACACACCTGATAATGTGCAGGATGTGTCCAGACTCACCTCTAGAAAGTCAAACAGCAGAGTCGCTGTGACGTCTGCCAGAGGCTCCATGTTGAGCATCTGAGCCAACCAACGCCAGCCGTGGTTCAGACCATGAGGAACGGGCTGAAACAAAAAAATAAATAACTACATTTTTGAAAAAGTGAGGGACTTTTAGACATTATAGACAACTTTAGGTTTAGCCTTGGACAATTCATTGCCATGGTAACTAAGATGCTCCAGAGTAAGTTACGCCCAATGATTGAGACCAATCAATTCTCCTGAAAACCTCCTCGATGCACAGAAATAATATATCTTCTCTTCCCCCGTTATTTGTTTGTTTTTTCAAACTGCGTCTTTAGTCTTTCTCGTTTCCTAATAAGAATCAGGAAGAAATCTCTGCCTCCTCAGTCTGAAGTTTTGCTTGTTTGACATTATAAAAGCAGGAAGCGGGACTGTTTTTACCCCTTGTTTGGAGCTGTAGGGCCACTTCAGCTGGATGATGGCGGCGTAGAGGCGAATCATCCCGGACATCCTCTTCAAGAAACTGTCCTGACCTTCGACCCCAGAGTCGTCTACACGGTAACCAAGAATCCTCTGGTATTCATCCACGGGCGTGCCCTCCTTCATCGGAGGGTAGTGAGGGATTGCATAGGGGCATTTCTTGTGCAGGTGGGCGAGGATGAGGTCTCCCACCTGAGGGTGCAGCTCCCAGACTCCAGAAGCCACCACGGCGATGGGGAAGGCCGCTTCGTGGTGAGACGCCACTTCCTCCTCTCCTTGTTTCTACACAGCCAAAATATAAATAAATAAAAGATATTAAAAAAATAATAATTGAAAAATCACAGCTTCTTCTTGCTTATACAAATACTACAAAATATATCAAATTAACAAAGGATTACTTCACAAACAAACAAAAACAGACTTCTGTGTCGAATCATTCGCTCACCACAAACTTCTCCGCCAGTTTGTAGCTGGCGAAATCGAGACCCTGCGGATGTTGTGAGGTGGATACCGATTTCCCCCCAGACACGACCGGCCGTCCCGACAGAAGCTTGTCGATCTTGTCGAAGATTTCTCGGAGCTGCGATCCGGAGTTGCTGGCGATCTGACTGACAGGGATGGTGGCAGCTTTCTGGAGCTCCAGCTTCAGTTTCTTTGTCTGGGAGAAATTAAACCACTCGAGTCATAAACAGACAGTGAAGACGTTTCGTGTGTGTCAGCTTGTGTTTGAGCTGCTTTTTAAAAATGTTTTAATGAAAGAATTAAATGAAGTTTTCAAACTGAGATGATTTCACACCATCAGCTCCTATGATAAAGTTATTACGGCTCGAAAATGGTAGCCAAAATAATAATAATTATTATTATAATTATTATTAAAAAATAAATAACCCAACTTATTATATTATAAGTTGAGTAATTATATATTAAAAAATAAATAAATAAAAATCTATACTATTAAATCCTCCGAATGTAATTCAGTAATTTTATTACGTGTACTTTTCAGTTTTAGCATCTTTTTTCCCCCCCATTCTCATGTAAATTTTGCTATTTATTAATTCATTTTATTTATTTTTCCTTCCCTTTCAATTTAACCTCTGTGCATTTATTTATTTTTATTTTATTTATAATTTGATAAATATTTTTATTTTATTCCATTTTATTTATTTATTCAAGGACAAACAGCTCTCTAGACTTTGAACAACAGAGTGCTGTGTCCAAGGAGTGCCACAACAGGGGGCAAATAACAAATGAAAGAAATCAATTTTATGAATTCATTATACAAATATTTATGTGAACTAATTGAATTGCAACAGTATATATTTTTTACTTTCTTTTTTGTATTTATTTTGGCAGTTTTGGTCCTTGGGTAATTGGTGAGCCTATAACTCAGATAACACTCAGTGTCAAAGCTAAATTTGAATTTTTAATGACCAAATGCTGTCTTTAATACTTTTCAGCTGAGTGGGTCAGGTGGGAACCCCTCATATCAAACATGGAAACATGCTTTGAGAACAATGGAAAGAGGCCAGTCACAGAGTTATTAAAAGAGGACGAAATTTCCTTTCGATGTCCCTGAGAATTCAGTGACCTGCGGTGTTAAAACATTTCTCATTTGCACCAGTAATGATACATGAACCAGGACTGAGATCTTTAAGGTCATCACTTAAATAATTCCTAGTTCAAAGTCCAGATCCTAAAGTAAAAGCCTACACAGACACAGAAACCATCAACCAAGTCCATCATTTCATAAATTATGGATTAATGGATTCACTACTTAAAGAATTAATCTATTAAATTAAAATATTGCTGGAATGGTCTTTGTTGGGACCTTTGTAGGTAAAAACCTTTAAGAATGTCACAGTCCTTCCTCCGTCATCTCAAAGTCTTTCATCTGAATGTGAACAAACCCACCTGTCCGTCTTTTGCAGAGCTGAGCTGTTCGAAGGACTGAGCGCACCGAGAGGCCGCCTCCTGCAGATCCTTGTACCACTTCAGCGTGACGTCTTCAGCGCTGTTCTGCAACCCTGCAGGAAGAGGTTCAGTATGAAATGGTGAAAACACTCAGCAATATATCTGGATAAGGGGGGGTAAATAAATAAATTAGTCAAAATCCATACTTTGGTCTATATTTATTCTCCAAATTATTTTATGCAAACAGGATGTTTTGTTTTGTGCACAAGCTGCTGACAACACCTCCAGCTGTACAGATGCATGACGCAGCTAAGCCTTCTCCTTCATCACCTTTCCTCTGTGCCTTCTCTTTGGCCAGCTGTGCCGCCTTCTTCTCCCCCTCCTGCTTCGCCAGCAGCTCCGCCTGTTTCCTGCGCTCCTCCTCCTGCTCTTGCTCCTTCTTTTTCTTCTCTCGAACATTGGCCGCTTCCTCCTGCATCAGCCGAATAAGCGCTCTCATCTCGTGCAGGGCTCGCTCTGCCACAGTCATGTCCTCCAAGCTGGGGAAGTTGCCCTGAAATAGGCAGAACACATGCATTTCATGAGTACAAGCAGAAATTAGGAGGAGCATAAACCTTAAAAATCTCGATGTAAACCGACCTCTGCAGTCTTTCGCACCACCTCCGACACCTGGGAGCACAGCTGGTTCCCTCGGGTGCTGTAGGAGCTGAGGCTGGCCGGTGGGAGGTCCGTCTTGGTCTGGGTGGAGGGCTCAAGCAGCTGGTTGAGCTGCAGGATCTCCTCCTGGATGCTGTTGAGGCTACGCAGTCTCTCCCTGCCCTCCGCCTGCCTTTGCCTCTCGAGTTCTGCCTCCCGAAGACGCTGCTGCTCTGCCTCCCTCAGCCGTAGGTTGACGAGCTGACGGACAAACAAAAAGCATGAACAGCACAGGAACGAGATAACTTTTTCTACCCCACTGAGCACAAGAAATGCCCCTGTATGTGCAGGAGATCATTACTACAACAGACTACCAAAAATAAAGAGCATCTACTTCTCCTGCTGCAGAGCTCTGCACATCCAGCATCTCACAATCTGTTTCACACTTTGAAACATGCACAATTTTTGTAAGGTTAACAAGCAAAATTAAAGACTTCAGTAAACAACTTGACAAACAGGGGTTTAAGCTTCACGTTTCCTGAACTTTCCACGTACCGTTATTCTACGCCGCTGCTCCTCCTTCAGCTTCTCTTGACGCCCGATGCTCTCCTTCGTTCTGCAGTACAGGAAGTGGAAAACCAGACCAGGTGTTTAATCGCATGTAACGTTTCAGACATTTTTAAGCATTTTAATCATTTCGAATGAGTCATGATTTCCCTTACTCTCTTTCCATCATGTCCCTCATACTCTGGTACTCCTGCCTCTGCTTCAGCTCCATGAGCTCCTCAAAGCGTTTCAGCTGCTCTGACTCGGCGCTCGCAACCGCCGCTACGAGCTTCTCCTGCATCTCCTGCCGCACCCTGAGGGCCAACTGAGTCGATAGATAGAAGACAGTCTGGTGAGACCCTTACCAAGTATATAGTACGCAGGGGTCAACATGCAAAATATATAACTCTGATCAGCAAGCCAGCAGAGGTTAGTATGAAGAAGTTTAGACCCATTTCCAGTAATGTGTAAGCGTCTAACATTACATGCTTTTCCATAAACTGTAACTGGAAATCCTGAACATATTCATATGTTTAGATTACATGTTAGTTTCTAAAAACAAAAGCTGAAAGCAAACAAACTAAAATAAATACAATAAAACAAGTTGCTACTGACAAAAATCATAAGAGTTAAAAAAAAAAAAAAACAACAACAAAAAAAAAAACAGGTTTGCAAATAAAATTAAATGTAAAAAAAAAGATGATCACTGTTAAGCTGTTTTTCAGTAAAAAAAAAATTAAAATAAAAAAAAACACTGTCAAAAACTTGAACCTTAGCCTTTTCTCGATGCTCCTCCTGAACTTTGATGATACAGCCAGCCATCTCCATGGCTTTGGGAGACAGGAGGGAAATGGCAGGAAGTGACGTAGGACTGGAAACTCCACTGACATCTGCCTCTGGACTTTCATCCTTCACCTTATCACTAAGACTCTACAGAGCATCAGCATGAGGAAAAAACAAAGCAAAAACCATCAGGGTCAGATATTCAGTTAAATTGGAAAACTGTTTTACAACATGACACATAAGAGAGACATTGAGGACTTGCCTGTTCTCGCTCATTCTTTACAGACGCTGCTGCAGAAAATGCAGCTGTCCTGGCGCTGACATCGGCGACAGATCCGGTAGAAGAAATAGAGACTTCTGAGAGAACAGGGCTGGAGTCTCCGGATCTGGAGCCCAGGAAGGATGATGACTTCTGCAGGGGAGCCGAGCTGAGACGCTCCAATATGACACCAGCGATTGGAGACAAGCTTGGGGAGTCTTTACAACCTGATAAAAGAGGCTACAAGAACACAAGCGGGCTTCGTTTACAGATGGTTTATACACAGAAACTGTATGCATCACTTATGTTGCCATATCCTTTCAGAAAGTAGGACTTCTTAAAGCCTGAAATGATTTTAACAAAACAAAAACAAACACACTGGATTTTCCATGTAACACCTTCATGAGGAATCAGTGAGTTCATACCTCTGCTTTTATAAACATGGAGTTCAACAACAGAAATCTGTTTCAAATCACCCCTGACACTCGTCCCCTGCCTCCCCTTTCTTGTGTGCTGTCCATTTCTTTGGATGGTTTAAAGTCCTCTACCTTCACTACCTCTGCTCCTTACATCCTCACTGTTGCACCAGTCTCCTTCTCAAACACACACATTCCTTTTCCCTATATCGCCACCTACTCCCTCCTCACTAGTCTCACAATGTCATCCCTGAACCTCACAGTGTATACAGACTCTTGCCTGACCTCATCTGACAGCCTGCATGTCACCACCGCAAACAAGAAGAGCGGGATTATAGTTGACCATTGTCCACTGCCCTTGTGTGAAAATCTGGAACCGAAAATGGAATTCAGCCTCCCAAACTCGAAAAGCGCCATAAAAATCAACTTTGGTCTTTAAAAAAAAAAAAAAATAATAATAATAATAATAGAATAAAAACCTTTCAAAGAAAGTCCTACTGGTCTTTGCGAGATAGATAGATAGATAGATAGATAGATAGATAGATAGATAGATAGATAGATAGATAGATAGATGCTTCACAGTTTATAAACGGAAGTCACGAAGTCACATTAGTTATCTGTCAAATAAAAGTAGCAATAAAAGTAGTCATTTGATGAAAATCCATAAAAGGATGTCTGAAGATTAAAAATTAAAAAAGTACGCAACTATACTACGTTATTTGCGTAAATGCCTCTTAACACTTTGTTTTCAACCACTGTTTATTGATTAGCTTCCGAGCTGACGTCTTACTGCCTGATCTAAATGATTAAATTGTCACTTTGAATAAAATCCACCCTTGTAGTGATTATTCTAAACAAGCGTAGCGTGCTAACTTTAACTAGCTACCGTTTAGCTAGCTCTAGTTGTTTTTTTTTAGCTACCTGGCGGCAACTCACCTCTCCCCTTTCCAACCAGAATGGGTCGAAGGAGATTTTCCCCTTTGGTGAATTTTTTAAGGCCTGTAAAGTTTCCCATCGTAGACTTTCAGAAGGCATCGCGAAACACAAAAAACTACAACTGATTAGCAGTAATGCTAGTCAAGTTTGAATCCGCCATACGGCGTTACATAAAATACAATCCGAAGAGAAACCACCGGACTTTACTAAGTTCCCATCTGGGACCTTTATATATTTATTTCTTTGCTATCTGTATAATCACACATCACAAAATGATAGAGATAACTCTATTATGCACTGTGATAATTTCTTTATTAGGTTCCCACAGTCCATTTTGCTAAGAAAGATTCCTAACTGAGTGACGTGACCCGAGGTTCACTTTCCTTTATTAAGAAAGGAAATTAGAAAACGCCTTCCTATAGTTCACAGCTGAACTGCTGTAAGAAAATCTGCTTCTTTTCCAGTTGCTTCGCGTGAAGAACATAGATTTATACAAACTCTCTAAATCAAGATTATGAGCTATATTAACTGATCAAAGTATTTTCAAGGTTCAGTATAACTCAGTTTGGATTGATAAGGTCTATTCTTCCATTCGAGCCTGTAGGATTATCATGAATTAATGTTTACTGTGATGTTTGACTTCAGTCATAGAAATCCTAAACAAGGGAGGAGAAAAGGGTTTTACTGGCTCAGTACTCAGCAGGAAAACATAAGAAAATAACATGTGTTTCATTACATGCAGTCGCAGGGTTCTCTAGTAATATTTCTATAATTTCTATACGACTATCCAGTTTACTTAATCAGCATTCTACCAAGAAACAAGTTCATTTCTGCTGCTTCATAAAAATCCAAGTAGTACTGATCATAGGACTGGAAACTGAAAATAAAAATAAAAAACTTCTAGAACCAAACATCATAACCATAACAGGTATAAAACATGCTTTTTAAGGCCAAAAGAAGACTGCACTGCCGCAGACCGTTAGCAGATCAGGCCCTAGATGTTCCTTCTTTTTTAAACATCCAGTCTTTGTATTGATATGTTTCACAGACTGTTCTCGTTTATCTGACACGCATAAAACAACAGGGTAAAACATGCTGTGGTGAACTAAAACGCTGGTTTTTTAGTCCAATTTCTCTACATTGTAGTCTTACAATGTAGATATAATGTTCCAAAAGTACCTCCTAACATAAATGAAACAAGTCTGTTTTTCTTCTTTTTTTTTACATTGACTTTAATGACACTCTGGTGTAAAATACAAAATGCTATAATATAAACCACATAATTTTTTATGTTTGTAAATCTGAAAGAATATTGTAAATCATAAAAACTCTTATTGGAGTTTCTTATCTTGGCTTTGCAGTTGCTAAGTTACTGGTAAGTTATACATAAATAAAATGTTTGGGCTACTAATAACTGAGAATTTATCCATAAATTCAAATTTATTCATTTCATACAAAACATGAAACCTTCAAGTCAAAAGCAGACCTTTAATAAATGCGGTTTATGTCCCGTACGATAGTTCGGGAGGATCACTGCTGGTCAGGCTGGATAAATTTTGCTTGTCAGCTTCCAAGCAGAGAGTCACCAAACACATTTCCGTAGGAGGTTTTGAGAAAATGGACGTAGTTCTGCAGGCTGCGGTTTGTCGAGTCCGACTGCTCCAGCCGGTCCTTCATGTTCTGCAGCTGGCTCTGGAAGCGCCGCTCCATCTGGGAAACAAAGGCAGGGATACACTTCTACATCACAACATCACCTTTTTTTCTCTGACCATCTTTGAGCATCATTATCATGTGATGTATCAGTTTCAGTACCAAAGCTGCCTTAAATCTGCCCAGATTTACTAAAAGGACAAAACCAGTGAAAGCAATAAGAGTCTCTGTGTGTCTTTGGACAAAAAAAAACAGGAGTGATGCGCACATTTACACGTGTCACAGCAACAGTAACTTCTTCAAAGCATTTATGGGTGAGGAGCTGATGGTAATTAATGAACAATGAACCAGAGTAACAGAAATATATAGAGAGAAAGTGAACAGCTGCTGTCAGCCTGCAGCAAAGTTTACAAAGACTTCCAGATTTCCAGAGTGAGAAACCGAGCTGGGAGTTTGTCTTCATGCTTTTTCTTCATCCTGAAACTCTGTGAAACAGCGAGCAGCTGAAAGGATGACTGTCTTCACGTTTATGATTGCTGAACAGGTGGTTTAATGAAGGACCGTGATTGGCTTTTTACCTGCGAAGGTTTTTATAGTGATTATAGTAACGAGCGCTGCTGCTGGAAATTTGAAAACACATTTACGTTCACAACACCTGAGCTTGCTGTCTCCGTCATGTTGCCACTTGCTGCGCGAGGCTGGAGCTCCTCAGTGAGCTGTGACGGAGGAGCTGCTGTGTTTTAAACTTTTTTTTGAAAGGCTAGTTGGCCTTAATCTTAAAATATTTTACATGAACATGTGGTCCTAACTATGTTTTTATTTGCAAATGAGCGAAACGTGAAAAGTGGCTCCCGCTCCACCTTTCTCCATGTTTGCCACAGGTTTCAAACACCTCCTCTGCTGACTGCTGTAGAAAGTTGGTGGAACTGTTGCCACTGACCCAAATGGGCCAGAAGGAGCTTTCCTGAAATACTTTTGTGCTGGCCTCTTGGTTTTATCGAAGCCTGCCTGCATATGTAGAAGCATTCAGCGGTGACTTACTTCCTCCTTGTTTCGCTGCAGTTGGCTCAGCTCCGTTTTGGCTCGGCTCAGCTGGCTCTGGAGGTCCAGGGCTTTAGACTGAGACGATCTCTCTTTGGCTAAAACCCTCTGCATGCTGTCGTCTACCTGCAGGCCGAACGTGAAAAATAAACATATGAGCACCGAAATCCTTCAGGGAAAAACTGATGATTTAGTTTCTTTGACCTTATCTTTAGTGAGTGTGTACAAACACCTAAATCAAAGCTTTAGTTTTTACCCCAGTTTAACTCAATGATCAGCAGTCAGTGTGGACGTGGACACAGCTCACATTGAGGAGGTGTAAACTCTGGATCATCAGTTTAATACAGAACAGAAACACCAACCAAAGTTTTGAGCCTCACCCACATTAGCAGCACTAACACTTTACTAACAGGATTAATCGCGCAAATATATAAAAAAAAGTCTGATTTAATTGACTTAAGGACAATTTTGCTCGATCACAAGTTAACACATTTGTTTCGCCATTTAAGTTAAAGATTGCCTGCTGTGTTCAGCTCTGACTGACCCACAGACCAATGAAGGAGAGATGGAAATCATTAGATTTTTTGACCACATCAATGTGAAATTAAATGTACTGATTTATATTGCCTGCAATAAGTAATGTATGTAGTAACAAAGTCGACTGACTGATTTTCTAATCTCAATTGCAGTCTAAGTTTTTACTGCTTTAATTGCAGACTTAACAGCAGTCTAAACACCTTCTGCATCACCAAGTTAATGCGTGCAAGCTGTGTGTCAGTGTTTGCACTGCAGGACTTCACTCAGTGACGTTAGTGAGATACAGATCAGCAGTGTGCATAAAACATCCATCCCTCCCTCCCAATCCGGGGACAGGTATAAAAGCTATTAAATCAAAATAAAAGAATTAGTGACACTGTGGAGCCTCCAGCTGATTTTAAACCAAAACTCCAAACGCAACCTGCTTCAGAAAAGCTTAAGTGTTCAGCACCAGTAACCATGGCAATCTCTTAACATCCTCCAGGTCACTGCTGAACACTTTAGAGTTTGGGAAGTCCAGGATCATGAGTGATGCTACCTGTCAAATCACTTCTCTTACATGCATTTCCTTTTACAGTTATTCTATTAGGAGAATTTTATTGGGTGAGGTAGATGTGAACCAAACTCCACTTCTAACCAGTTCAGCAGCATCTTGGTAGCTGTTAAGAAGTTGAAGGAGAGCCACCGTCTTGATGCTGAAACCTCTGGCTTTAAACTCATCGCAGATCGCTAACCCATTCACCCGTCTGGTGTGTGATGTTTTGTGGAACTGTGAGACCTCCGTGACTCCACGTGTCTGTACCTGTTTCTGTACGTCGTCCAGAGTTTGCTGCAGTTGTCTGGACAGGACGCTGCACTCGTGACTCTTCTCCTCCAGCTGCTGCTGGATGCTGTGGATACTGGCTTCCTTCGAAGCGAGAGATTGAGACATCTCTCTGTTTTCTGCCTTCAAGCCCTCCAGCCTCCTGCAACCAACACACAAATCTAGTGTCTCAGCTTGGAAAAGATCAGATATAATACAGATTTATCTGTATTACTGTTGTTGTGATTTGGCTCTGCAGTATATAAATAAACTTGAATTGAATAACGTCCATTAAATGCAGTTTCTCTGTGACTGTTACCTCTCGAAGTTGTACACTTTCTCCTTCAAGACGTTGTTTTCCTCCTGCAGCAGCAGGTTCCTCTGCTGAAGCGTCTCCAGCTGAGTGCCTTGCTGCTCCACCTGCAAAGGAAAACGTTTAGTGGAACATGTCAGCCATGACGGGTTCCTGGGGACACTCTGCATGGATTATATTCATCAAACTTGTTAATCTTTCCAGATTTTTAAGTATGCTGGGTCTTTTGGGTCTGAATGAAACCTCTACCTTGTGCCTGACTTCAGAGAGGGCGGAGTTATTCTCCATGTTCCTCCTCTCGCGTGCGTCAGCCTCCTGCTGGGCTTCTCGGAGCTGCTGCTCGGTCTTCCTCAATCTGTCCGGTAGAGTCTCGAGCTCTCTGAGCCGCCCCAGCAGCTCCCGCCTCACCTGCTCCTTCTCCCTGTCCAGGCTGACGTGCACGTCTAGCGCCTCCTTCTGCACCGCCTCCAGCTTCAGGCAGTACTCCTCGGACTCCAGGCGAGCCTGCTGGACCTGCAGAGAGGTTTATCACCCCGACACGGGTTCGATTTCAGCACAGAGACTTTAAAGTCATTTTTAAAAGTTATAATATGTAAGAACAAAGTACCATCTGACTTTCATGTTAAATCTGTATTTAAAGTGAGCGTATCTGTACCTTCTTCTTGTACTTCTCCACCAGGTTTTCATACTTCCTGATCGACGCTTTCAGCTGACGAGCTTCAGACTGAAGCCCTCGCTGTGTCTCCTCAGAAGACGTCAGCTGACTCTAAATGTGAGGCATGTTTATCATAAACTACACATAAATACATTTCCCTTAGACCACAGAAGCTTTGAAACAACATTAGCTGTTGGTTTTTCTTTAACAGTTTTTATTTCATATCAACCAAATCCATAGCGTGCTGCTAACTCTCCTGAACATACCTTGAGACTTTGATTGTGCAGCTTGGTGGAGGCGTTTTCGGCACTGAGATGATGCAGCTGATCCCGGAGCTCCTCCCTCTCTGTCCGACTCTTCTCCTCCGCTGACTGAAGCTGAGCGTGCAGCTCGATCACCTGACTGTGACATAGACAGGTATAAAAGGTTACTTTACTCAACAACCACAATTTTCTAAGTAACATTGTTTCAGTTTCTGGCCATAACACAGATGCTGCAGCTCCAAAGTGTCAGTAGCCTCAGTTTCAGTACCAGTTTGTGTCAAGTGACACCCTCTGGGCCTGAAAAATGGAGCCGATACAGAAGTGCCAAATAAATAAAAGTAATAAAAAAGCGCCGGATACAAAGACGTTTTTGTTTTTTTCCGGCTTTTTCCCTCCTTTATAAAAACTGTGTGATGGGTGATTTTGTAGGGTGGGAGGGTTAGTAGTCATCTTACTGCTAGTGATTTCAAGAAGCAGAAAAAG
This sequence comes from Maylandia zebra, assembly GCF_041146795.1. NCBI lineage: Eukaryota > Metazoa > Chordata > Actinopteri > Cichliformes > Cichlidae > Maylandia > Maylandia zebra. The sequence continues at coordinate 35,259,284 of NC_135178.1, forward strand.
AGACACCAGAGAGCTGATTTCCCAAGTCCAGCATGAACAGGAGGAACATAGATTATACCAGTCACAGATCCTTGTTTACCTACAGTAATGAACAACCTTAAGTGAACGATATCAGCTGCTGAGGTGCACGAGTCCGCTGCCACCTGGGCATCTCTACGGCCTCGTACACGTTCTGCTGTGGTGGGATTTTTCGACAGGGTTACAGTAAAAAAAACACAGTCAAGAGTCTGTGGTCCAACCAAATGACCCCACGCTGCCCACCACTTCCACATCCTTTTCTCCTCATTTCTTAAATTGGGTTTCCATTTAACATATGTTAAGGGAAGGAAATTCCCTGTAAAAAAAAAGTTTAAAGTCCAGTAAATGTATGCTTGTCTGATATAAGCACAGCTGGTTTCACCTGCCTTGCACACTGAAGCATCTCCAAAAGTGCTACAGACTAAGCTGCAGGGTTGTCAGTGTGTTGCCACCCCTCCCCCACCCCCGAGGTTTCTCCTTTAATCCTGGAAGGTCTCGGTGTGTCGGAGCAGCCCCTGCGGCCTGTCCTAGGATCCTCATCCCACAACATCATTCCTCCACAGACTACAGCTCCCCTGCTCTGGCTCCTCTGTGCGACCTTAGAGAGCTCTCCTCCTCATGCGACCTGTGACAAAGACATTTAAGAAACCTCTGCATCCATCTCCAGCTGGAAAGGTGAACGCAACTCCACCCTGTTTGTCAGCATTTGGCTTTTCTCTCCAAAGCCACTTCCATTTCCTCCTCCCATGGAACAGTCGGCTCTGTCACCATGGCTTTTCTGGAGGACGTGGACCAGACCAGGATATCTGGCTGATATCTGGAGGAACTGAACCAGCTCAGTGCGAGCTCAGCCGTGCCTGGGGAATCCTCCAGATATGGACCATGTGATGGCCCCGCTGCCCCCAGCTCTCTTGCTAATACTGGCTCAAAAAAAGTTCTGTTTGTTGATTCCCCAGACTGTCCCATAATTATAAAAACAACATTTCTTACATATCAAATAAGGAGACAGACATTTCTATAGTAGATAGTGAAAAAGCAGGGACTTTTTGTCATGTAATTGTTTATCTGTTACTTAATTACTTTGGTGTACTATGAAATAGAAATGGGGAGGGTTCCTTTATCAATAAGAAAAGTTGTCCAACTTATGAAAATACAGTTACAAAGTCAAAATCTATGTACTCCTTCATATTTTCCAAAGCTGTCTAGTGGGCCGGATTTGAGTCTTTGCAGGGCCGATTCTGGCCCTCAGGCCTTATGTTTGACACCCCTGCCTTACACATCTCATTGTTGTCATCTTCCAGGTCTCCAGCAAACCAGACAAAGTTGGACTTGAAATTCCTTATAAAGACATAAATTTCAAACTGACCACGGCCGCCTTAATTTTCAGGGTGACTCACATTTTGTCCGATGATGCTGGGCTACATTTATCGATTTATTTACAGAAACAAGAACTAAATGAGTGTTTCCATGAATGCACTCACTGTTTGAGAGCAGAGATTTCCTGTTCTAGCTGTCCTTTAGCCGCTGCCTCCTTGGAATGACGGAGGCACCAGTCACTGGATGTAGAGAGAGCCTGAGCCAGCTGGGACTCCTTTAAGAAAAAACAAAAACACTCACACACTTTCTTCTTTTGTTTTTGACCTTATTTATTATTTCAAGTGCTCCTCATAAACAAGTCACCTTCAATAAGGTGAACAGGTGAAAGAGAATGAACAGAGTAAGCAGGAAGTGTCTGTATGCCTGTTACAGGCTCAGTCAGACTGCTGTTCCTTCAGCAGGCAGTCCTCACCTCTGTTGCTTGCGTGTTTCACTGGAAACTTGCCACTTGGCCAAGCGGCTCTCCTTTGAATCAGATTTGCATAAACCACATGATCGGACAAGACACCGCAGAGAAAACTCATTTGCATGCAGAAGAAACCACACAGAGGTGTGACGGTCACACAAAGGAACCAACATGTTTTCTCCACCACCTTCTCCATCTATAATCTACTGCAATACCAGAAAATGATGAAATACTGTGAAAAGATTTTTAAAAATATGGATTGGAAAATAGCTTTTAGTTCATCACAGGATGTAATGTAGGTAATGTGTGACTTTAGGAAACCAGTGACCAGGTTTAATCACACGAGCTGCACATACTGACCTTTTCCTGAAGTTTGTCCGCGAGCCGCCTGGCGGCCTCCTCGGCTCGCTCTCCCTGCTCGGTGAGCAGGGCCAGACTTCTCTCCTCGGCCTCCCTCTGCTCCCTAAGAGTTTGCAGCTCCTCCTGAAGCACCTGGAGCTCCTTCTGCTGCTGCTCCTGGCTCTGATGCATCCTCTACAGAGAGAGAGAGAAGCAGGAAAGCTGGTTTAAAGAGTAATGAATGCTAAAGGGTGAGTTTAGGATTCTGAATTACCTTCACTGGCAAAGTGTGCACATCAAAAGACTCTTGTTGTTACTTATTTGACATGCACTGTTATGTGGACAATTTACAACAGATACATGAAAGAAAACATATGTTCAGAACAAGGACGAGAGAAACAAAGCAGCTAAAGTGCTGCTATAAACTTTAAAAAGATTGTGCCAGACTTACTTGTCCTGGGAAAAGCCTCTTTTGGCTTAAAGAAAGAGCTTCAGTGTCTGTTTTGTAACTGAAAGGTGTGAACACTTGTATATTTGTGGCCAGTCTAAACCCATTACTGAACCACACTCATGAAACCTGAACATGAGCGTAGTGGAGGCTTCATTGCTCCAGGTTTTAGTCACATTTCCACAGAGATCATCCATAATGAAAACTGTAGTCGCACAAGTTTCCCTTCTGTATCAGATCTGTGTGACTCAAACGTTCACAGAGCGTGTCAAGATATCTCAATCGTACAACATGTAATACATGCAGCCTCGCATGCCATGCAAAAAAAATACAGGAGCAATGCACACACTTGGCACGATAACTGAGAGTCAAAGAAATATTGTTTCATGTTCTTACACATACGTAAGTCAGCTCTTACTCACAGATTTCAAGATTATGCAGCTGTAATAAATCAGCCCTCCTCTTTCTGAGCTGTGAGATTGATCCAGAGCCTCGCATTTATCCGCACACAGTCCCAGAGGAGTTTGCCTTCATGTTAGAACATACTGATTCTCCTTCAGCTGGCGCTCACTGACCCTAACTGCTGTTTCTGGGGAGAAACATGTGCCAGTGCCTACACTCCATTATTATTTCAGTAGATTTGTTGCTCCCTCATTGGGTCAATCTTTTTTGACCTGTTAGTTTGTGCTGTTTTCAGCAGATTGCAGATTCCTCCAGGAATTGCAATGGTCATTTGGTGTTAAGTTGGTGTTGATGTCTGGAACAGTGTAAACACTGGATGTAGTAACTTCACCCTGGGGGTACAGGTATTAAGATTAGTCATATATCCTGTTTACTGAAGTTCACAGCTAAACAGGTGGAATGAATTAGAGTTTGGAGGAAGCCACACAGTGGCTGATGGTCTGGTTGTGTTTTTACTTTTACTTTTTTATTCTTTACAACCTTCATTTTATTATATATTGTATATTCATTCAGTGTAACTTGTTTTCAGGCATTTTTAAACGTAGATGAAAATAAAGTGTTACAAGTATTTGCTATGGCACACCCCAGGTTTTGCACCAAATATGTCTTTAGATTCCTTCATGTGGCATTTTTGGCAGTTAAATTGCAGAACTTTGCACTCTCACTTGTGCATTTTTTTGCGATCGCATTAATTGCATTGACTAGTAAATGTGGCCTGAGATATCAAAAGGGTTTTTAAGTCTTTGGTTGTAGTCTATGTCTGCTTGTTCCAGTGTGTTAATGCATATGATCGCGTTCTGTGTTAACAGACCTGAATCTGAGCGGCCAGTCGGGTCTTTTCTGCCTCTGCTCGGCTCAGCTGAGACTCCAGGTGGCTGCGAGTTGACTCCAGGATTCTTGAAAGCTCCTCGGTTGTCTTCACATTGTCCTGCAATGAGAGAGGGAAGCAGAGGATGAGCGGGAGAGATCATTAAGGGTGCGCACGTCTGTCTGAGAGGTATCAGTTAGTTGTGGAAAACCTTTTCAAAGTCCAAATGCTCTGCAAGCTTTGAGGCCTCTTTCTCCTTGTGGGTGAGTTTGGCCAGAAGGCGCTGCAAAAGAAGAAACGTCTTCTCAGAAATTTTCTCTGATGTAAAATGAGGTAAAAAGCGGGTGATAATCACTCACCATGTTGTCTGCTTCACTGTCGGCCAGTCTCTTTCTCAGGGTGTCTGTCTGTTCTGACCTCACCAGTGATTCCCGCTGTGGATACAGTAAAAGTCAGGAGTGAATGAAGGCACGCTGACAGTCCCACTCCTTAATCTCCAAAAGTTGATTCTGTTCATCTGGATGTAGCGTTTTGTGGGAGTTTCGTCACTCATCCAAGTGACTTCTTCAGTCTCAGCTGACTGCAGGTTTCCCCGATCTTATAAACAGTACATTTGCATAATGACTGAAACCAGCCCACTGAAGGAACAGTGGGCTGGGAATGTTTGTCTTCTTCCTGTACCTCATGTTCACTCCACTCTCTGAGGAGCTGTCGGAGGCCGTGGTGTGTGTTATCAAACATCTCGATCTTTTCCAACAACAACTTCTGCTGCCGTTCCAGAGAAGCTGCGTGCAGTTTTGATGGCGTCTTGTCCTAAAACATAAATAAACATGCACATCCAAACATGTCCTAATCTATTCCTTCTGCCTCATTTCTTCATCCACTTGATTTATCAGTAAAATATCTTCCAGTGCAGGTTTTACCTTGGCAAAGCTGTCCATAGTTTCCTTCAAAGCTGTCAGCTGACTGGCTACAGCTACGCCGTCAATTTCTGCTTCAACGAGGGCTCTCAGGAGCACATCTGCCCCTCTGTGTTGACCGCGAGAATCTGACCTGTAAACAAAGCAGACCTGAAATATCATTGTGTGCATCAGCAGAAAGTATATTGGAGTAAAAGTTGGCCTTATTATTCTCGTTTCCTCTACTAGAGTATCGTTGCAGGAGTCACTGAAAGCTGAAACTTGTATTTCCTTGTGCTAAATCCACTTGTTCTCCTTCTCTTCCCCTGACTGCCAACACTGTGTGATTCCTCTGGTACCCAGTCCCCGTTCCAGTTGACCTGCATCAATCACACCACCTGTTTAAAGGTGCAGCAGTTATTCAGGGCACCCTTGATTCTGGGTGAGCAGCCTTCTGCTACGCCATCTTTCTCAGTGTTGTGCTGGTAACCATGCACACTGGTAGTTTATCAGGCATTTGACATACTAATCTCTACCAATACAGGTGCGTATAGTTCATTAAGTCCACAGGTGTCAAACTCCAGTCCTTGAGGGCCGGTGTAGTGAAACTTTTCCATGTGTCCCTGCTGTAACACACCTGAATAAAATTAGTAGGTCATTAGCAAGACTATAGAACTTGACTGCTGGCCCCCGAGGACTGCAGTTTGACACCGCTGGTCCATTAAATTGTAAAATAAATAAAATTAACTAAAACACCTTAATCTACGAACATTAGCTCCCAAGAGGTAACTAACTCACTGTTAGTTCTCCTCCTTTTATTGCTTTACAAAGATATGTGTAAAAACTTGTTGCCACCCATTAAAGAGACTTCTGCAACGCAAAGATTACAGTAGAAGACTTTTGTAGTAAAAAGTTTTTTTGGCAGATTTACCAAATGAAAAAAAATCTGATTTAACTGCATATTCTTCCATTGCAGCTTTTACATTATAGGAATAGGAGAAATGGCACTCATCATCATTAATTTCATTATTCATTTTGCCTAATCATTGCTATAACATGAATTCGTTCAGCATTTGTTTCGTGCTCCTGTGAGAAGATTCAGAGAAACTGTACAACTAAACCAGTTTGGTTAAACTTCCTCTGGATATGAGGTCAGTAGTACAAATGTTTGTGTGTCAGACTGCTGAAGCTGTACGTACTTCCTCAAACGGCGAAAGCTCTCTTGCTCTCTAAGTAGGATGCTGAGGTCCTTGGACACTGCATCCAGCTCTTCCTCCTGCTCCTCTGCTTCGTTCTGATGTCTGATCCCATTTTCTGTCTGATGCCGCACTCGGCTCGTCTAATCACGACAAACAGAAATACGGTTCAGGGATCAGCCTCAAAGAAGACAGAAATAAACTGAAAACAGCTGCACCTACCAAAAGAAACAAGGTACATGTTCATCAAAGTATCCTCGACTGTGTCTTAGAAAAAATTTAATTATGTTTAATCCTCAAATTAAAGCCAAAAAGGTGGTCCTGTCTTAGGCTCTCTATGATTAATACATCCCAGTCAGTGAGGGGTTGACCAGATGTGTCTGTCATATGCAAATATTATTTAGGAGGGGAACTCCTTGCTCTCTATGATGTGCAGGGTGTTGTGGGAGTTGAAGTCTTTTAACGCCTGCTACGTTAGCCACTGTAGCAGTTGTTCTTTGTGTGATTAAGTGTTTGTGGGTTAAAATGTATCCAACTCCTTTTATTCAGCTCACTATTTTTATTTTTTCTATGTCTGTGGATATTTATGACATTTTTCTCTTGCTCTGGACATCATTTTTAAAATCCTCAAGTCCCATGGTTGTAGTTTTTTTTATGTCTTGCTTAAATTCTACTTATTTTACTTCATTTCTACTTTTTCTTGTAAATGGCCCTATGTTGTGCATATTGTGCCATCAGTGGCAGGTAGACAGCATAACAGAAAAACATCGCTCGAACATGTCAAAATAAGGAATATAAGCTCAAAGTGATATGTGAATACTCTTTGCGTGGGTAGTTCGGATGGTCCATGGTAATGGATATCAGCTACCTTTGTTAATTTGTAAATCAGCCCTGAAATGAGAGTATAGGTTCTGGTTGTAGTCTTTTTGATACTTTCGGTACATCTGTTTTGTTAAAGAAACAAGCTGCTGCCAGAAAATCTTTCCTCTCCACAGATCCCAGTACATTTAACAGAGATGAACAGTAATAAGAGACCTGGCACTTGTGGGAGTCCACATCTCTTCTGCAGGACAGCCTTCCCGGAGGAATCCACGGCTTCCGGACCTTTGGTCTACCTCCGTCGCCCTTCACCTGGGCACCTTTTTCCCGACTCTTTAGAAAAGGTAAACAGATTCAGGTGAAACGCTTCAAGACTTAACGTAGCGTCCTGTTCCTCTGGAAACTCTTTGAAAGCTTGCGAAAAGGTGGGGCGAGGGCTGTCTAGAAGAAAACTAACAAATCTTTGCAGCAGAAATACGACATGTGATTAACATCAGCAGTATTTTCCCCGAATCTATAAAGTACAGTAACCTGTGGGGTTTTGCTGGGACTCCTCCTCATGTGAACATGTATAGGTGTAGTCTCCAGTACGTGGAGGTGAACCGGTGGCGGCGACGGAGGTGAATCCCGGGTTTTCATTCTCATAGACCCCGTTTGGGCACATTAATGACCCGTTAAAATAAGTATTAAAAAGCACATTTTTATCATGATACACAGTCTACTTCCAAGATGAATCTCGGCTTCTCCCAGTAAAGAAAACGGTTGTTTGGCTTGACAAACGACCGGCCTGATGATTGGCTCGGTTGCAAGATCCCGCTTTGTGATTGGTTGAGAGGAAAGTTTTGTGCAAGCGTTGTCCGTGGTAACCATTAAAAGTAATCGTGAAGTCCACGCTGCCTTTAGGTGGTGTCGGAAAAAATCCAAATAAATTAATACCCTTCTTAAATGGTTTCACGCTTCAATTCTAATAGGAATAATCTATCTCTTAAACTTTATAAAATGAGATCAGTTGTTACATATTTATAGCAACAATGGAGCTGCAGCAGATACCTTTGTTATGACGGTTTCGGGAATTCCGTTTGAAACCATGTAACGTGAACGCAGCACAAAACCGTTATAACAAAAAAAAAACCCAGACCAAAAAAAATGAACATATTGTTAAATGCTTTACTTTTCAAATTCAGATCATGTATACTGGTGGCTTTCCTGCTAAAGTAAATAGCCGTTTTCCAGTTAAATAACACCGCAGTGCTCGACGTCTGAGATGAGCTAGAGATGAATCCACTTCCTGTTTATTTCTGTGGCACTTCCGAATCTTAAGCTAACACGTTTATACTAGCCAGCCGCTCCAAAGTCCACCAATCGAAACGATATAATAAATGTACACAAAAATTTAGTGGTCAGAGATTTATATGTTTTATCATTTGTGCTGATATCTGACAGCCAATTATTGATTCTCGCTCCATGCGCCGTGTCAGCTAAAAACAAAGCTGCTAAGAGTTTCAGTTAGCTTAGCTTGTGGTTAGCCTTCCATGTGCGCGTGGCTGCTAACAAACATGCTGGGGCAGTACGTTTTCTTTATGCTCCTGTTTTACCCCAGTGCCCACAAGCTCGGTGAAGCGTGTGTTGCGGCTGCTGCAGCGGAGGCACAGGACCGAGGAGCTAGCAGCACGGACACCCTGATCCTGTGCAGGGCTTGCGGACACGAGTTAGCACTCGGGACGGACATCCGCTCCGTGCCTAGCCGGCTGGCGCTCTCCAGCCGCAACGACACGCTGCTCGGGGGTCGAAGGGTTAACGTTCAGCTGTTTGAAAATCCCCACGGACACCGGTTTGAGGTGATCACGTTCAGAAAAGCCGACGTTACTCAGCACTGGCCGTCAGACAAGCGCTTCTCCTGGTTCCCGGGGTTCTCCTGGACCGTGGCCACCTGTCCCAGGTGTAACACTCACCTAGGTGGGTAAACCTACACATCAGGGTTATTACAGTTAACTAAACTCATGTGTGAGAAAGCTAAATCGAAACGTCGATCTACTGATCGAGGAAATAAAAACTTAAAATAAATTAGAAATAAACAACTATAATAACTCTGTTTTACGTCTTTATATGTTAGTTGTATATTTTTGTGCTTTACAGTCATATAAACAAGTTAATCCAATATATTTTAACTGTATATTAGTAGTAAAACCTTATCTAAACAGATGAAAAATTATTGTTTGCAATCTGCCAAACTATTTCCTATCTGCGTATCCTGGATAATCTTGACATTTTGAATGACCCGTTTATGAAATGTTTTATTATGCCCCAAAATGAGCGACTGAGCCATTAGCGCACCACAAAAAAAAGTTTTCCAGGGGCAGAGCAGAGGGTAGTTTTCCCATAGACTTGTAAAGGACCAGAAGTCCCGTTGAGGCCACAAGATTTACCCCCTGGTGGCCTTTGAAAAGAATGCAGGTTTAAGGCCTTGTGTTATACCATCTGTGCCACAATCTGAAACATGAATTTGATCCCTTAGATGACTGCAACTCAGTCACATATAGAGCCCTACCTGGCCACAACTTTAGAGATATGACTAGGCCTTCTTTTAAGATGCTTGTTTTGAACAAATTTATATAGGTTAGATGTTTCCTTAGATACTCACCCCTTACTTTTTAAAGGTACGGCTGACTGCATTTGTATGTAATGAACGTTGAGACATGCACATTTCTTTCAAGTGTGTTTTTTATCCAAGCTAAAGCACTTGAAGTTATTAAATACAGATCTGGAAAATAGTTCATTTTTAAGTCGGGATTTAGTACATCTGAATTCAGGCTTTTATGGTTAACCTGCACTGACATGTATCCCACTTCTCTGAAACACCTGAACAAGTTACATCTTGCTTTCAGGTAACTGATTTTGTCACTTTTCTCTAGGTTGGGCCTTCCAGCCAAGTGACTGGCCTGACAGGATAACAAAAAGCAAATTCAAGGAATCGGAGCACACCTTCTTGGCTTTAATCACCCATCGCCTACTAACAGAGGACTTTGCTTCCAGCCTGCTTATGACTCCAAAATCCTTCTCCAGCTGACAGACTTTACAAGTAGTTAACCCTGGTGCCTTTGCCACTACCTGAATTATATTTTCTTAAATTTGAATGCACCCACACATTTATACACAGTAAGTTTTATTATCGTAACAAAGCAAGTTGTACACCTCAAATTTAAAACAATTTCTTCCCCCCCACCCCAAGCGAAAAAGGAAAAGGGGTGATTAAATGTAAATTCTGAGATAACAGGTCCATTTTTTAAACCCATGAAGCAGTGGGGGGCAAAATTTACAAGCTTGTTTTTTTTTCCATTTTGTTCTTTATTAAAAATGTCATTTCAAATCTCATGGATATCTGTAAAACAATACAATGAAAAAAAAAAAGTCCCATAGAAATGGTGTCAAAATAACCACTCTCCCCAATATCCAACATACTCCTGCCCCACCCTGCCCTCCCTCTAAACATTACAAGTCAAAGGAATGAGCTGGTACTCATTAAGCACGTAGGGGAAAATAAGTTTTAAGGATTCAACATCCCAAATGAAAAAAAAATAAAATAAAATTTAAAAAAAATGAAAGAAAAGAAAATATTTAGAGGTCTGCTAGCGCTAGGTCACTACACCATGGCTTTAATCAATTTACCACACAACCTTGAACAGAAGAACTTCTGTGTGAATAGTCTTCAAATCTACTTAGGATGCCGTGCTGATTCTATTTTTTAGACTTTTTTATTATCATTTTTAGATGACTTGAGGGGGATGGTACTCAAAATTCAGGGCAAAGTGCCATTTGCCTTAGATGAGTCGAGGGATAACAAAAAATGGCACCAACAAGTGAAAGAGGCTTCAGAATGGAAAATGAAGCACACACGGATTAAAAAAAGAAAAGAAAAAAAAGTAACAAAAAATAAAATAAAACCTTTGCTCCCGAACATGAGTGGAAAAACTGAACAGGGAATAGAAGGTTGAGGGTCTTGGTAAATGGTGGTTTTCTTAGTCATCTTCTCCCTCGTCGTCCTGAAAGAGCGAGACATCACGCAGTTAGCAAGTGAAGAGGGAGGGGAGGTGACCCCGCACCACTCACATCAATTTTCTCAGCTTTTAGTAGATTACCTCTCCATCTTCTCCATCATCCTCTTCATCTTCCTCGCCATCTTCATCTCCTTCCTCATCAATGTCCTCCAGACCCTCCTCATCCTCTTCATCTTCCTCACCTTCACCCTCTTCATCCTCCATATCAGGAACCTAGAGATGAGGAAATCTTAAGCATTTTCTTGCTCTGGTTCTTACATTGTTATCATTTCATGGATTGATGAAAGATGTGAGAACATTGTAATACAGACTAAACATCATAAACATACCAGGTAGTACTGCAGAGGGTTTGGCCAGATGTCATCCTTGATGACCTCCCCGAGCTCATCAGCGCCCGCGTCGGCATGATCAGTGAACCAAGTGAAGAAGCTCTCTGGTTCTTCGTGTTGCCTCTTCCTTCCTGCTTTGTTCTGTGTCTGGCTGGAGCGCTTGGTCAGGTCCTAAAAACATCAGGAGTTACCAAACAGTTTGTGACTGGTACAGGAAAAAAAATTCTCAGCACTACCCATTATCAGCACATTACATTTAAAACTAACAATGTGAGATATAAAAGTCACAAACTCACTACAATTCTGAATAAAATCTATAAACTGTAGATTTAATAGCTCTGGGTTATGAAAATAGAGTAGTCTTTAACCTGCATTACTACTTCTTTGCCAGCAGAGGGCAACTCCTTATGATCACATTTCTGACTTATCTCTGGTCTCTGTAAACACCTCACTGATGAGTCTATGGTCCCAGTTGTAGGTTTAAAGTCTTATCCAAAACAAAAAATTAACTTCATTATGTCAAACAGGAGTACTGTCAATCGTGAGTGTTTAGTCAATGAGCTTGCTCTGGCACTGATAAACATGATAGGTCAAAGTGGTGATCCACTCATTTACTTTGGTTGACAAACTGAAAGCTGTGCATACCTTTCCTGATTTCCATTTGATTTCTGTTGACTTTGAAGATGGGTCTCCGCTCTCATTCAGATGGAACTCTTTGGAAAGAACTTTGTTTTCGAAGTACGGATTTTCATCAAAATACTAAAAAAAGGAAAAAGAAAAATTAAAAATGCACCCAGGTAAGAAAACTTGCAAATAAAGGAAAAAAAAAATAAAATAAATAAAAATAGTCACTAAAGTGTTACGTGAAACCATTAAACACTTACAAAATCTATTCTGTAGCCTGACTTGATGTCTTCAAACTCCGTCACCTCCACTCGGCTCAGGTAATGAAGCGCTTCCTCATCTTCCTCCCCCAGTAGGGCTGATACTGTAGGAAGAACATATGGTTATACAGATTTAAAACTTGATTCACTGTCCACATCACTCACACTTGGCACTGTGATGCCATTTTTAAATATAGACAAATTAGAGTAATAAAATTTCTTAGATTATCTGCTTACCCTGTGGATGGTTGACAAATGTGGTGACCCAGAAGTTGGGGATTTTGGCGATCAGTTCTGACCTCTTTTGAAAGAATGGCTGACGGAGTTTGTTGTATTTCTGTTCTACTTTGAGGATCTCCTCACTTGCTTGCTCATTCAACCTGAACAAGAAAAAGAGAAGTTTAAAATTTGCACAATCCAGGTAACCAAGTGTAATGTCAACATATAGATAAATGCTATATTTATTTACATATGCGTGTCCAACAGTGGACAGTGTTGTGCCCAAACTTTATTTGCATTTTGGATTTATTGATTATTTAAAAAGGGTTTATTGTCTCATATGCTTTCAGTTTACCTTTTGGAACATCATCCAATTTAGCTCAATTCACATTCATTTGAGTTGTACTTAAAATTGAAGGAAAACCATTCAATTTAAAAGAAAAGTTTCATTTTTCTTCAATAGAAGAAAAGCCCAAACTCTGCCTTACACCAAAACAACCCAATTTACATTTCGACATATGCCTATTAAATCCCTCACTAAATTATATTTAGATGTTTAATTATATTTAATTGATATTTTACTTTATGCTCTAGTGTCATTTTCACCACAATGAACAATGCTGCCTTGCATTTCAATTTATTCAACCCTTCCACTTTAAGCTATGTCATATTTAATATTCTGGCTGTTCACTATAATAACTGCATCTTAATGCAGTTCAGTGATTATGCAGGTTTCCAGATTGTAGCATGTTAATTTAGCGACATAGTTCCTCTTTTCATCAAAACATGTAGCAAACATCACCGAGATTTCTAAAAGGCAGAAAATCTACCCCTATATCTAAAAGGCAGAAAATCTACCCCTATAAGGACACGTTTAGCTTAAAAGGTTTATTACCTGTCAATTTCATTTTGAACTTCATCAATGTGTTCAATAGCTTCTTGCTGCTCTTTCTCTGTGGGAAACAAAAAATTGTTAAAAGATTATTATATGCAAATTACACACAGCAACAGTCAAGTAGGACCTCGATTATCCATTTATTTATTTTTTACTTTTAGTCAGTCCTTCATACAAACTTATTTTACAGAGAAACTAAGTTTGCCATTATCTGAAAATTCTTTTTACACCAAATGTAATTTTATACCAACACCTACCGGAGCGCAAATAAAACCCAACTTAATTCTGCGTTAGTACAGTGTAAGTAAAGATATATGCCTGATTAAATCCCCCGGAGGTTAACGTAAGGTAAGCGGCCAATAGCTGCAGCTCTAGCGGCTCAGACACTCACCGTTTCCTGCCGGCTGCTACCTATAAGGCCGCGTGGTTTAAATGTGGGACATCTGAGTGCACACACACACACAGAGCCGCGATAACATGAGGGACCAAAACCGGGGACAGATGCCAGAATACCCCCCATTACTGTGAAACCGTCCCCCATACAGTAGAAATCCTGTGTGTTTTCGTCCACATAAAATAATTATCCGGTTCACCTGACTGCGTGACCAGTTGATTTAAATGCATCTTTAGCGGTAACAAAACACAGCGTCGTCTGCTAGCATTAGGTAACGTTACAACAACAACACACAGGCTGGCTAACTGCTAATTGAAACGGCCAACTTTAACCCTTTTAAAACAAAAAATAATTAGATGCAACCCTTTATCGGATAGTGTGGAGTGATTTTACTCCCAAACACAGAAAAATATTCTTTCAAGATTACACACGGACACTCAGTTAGGAGCCTTCGACATCACTGGCCACGCTGATGATGCTAAATTAAGGAGCTAACATGGCCTCTCAGCACCGGTCTGAATTGAACAACAGAAGGCAAGAGAAGCGGCATGTTAGCTGCGGAGCTAGCCACCGTTAGCGCAGCGCGAATACACGCAGCAACCGCCGTGGCCAGCCATGAAGAAGCTCCCGTGGCGTGATGCAAAAATCAAAGCAGTGCACAAAATAATTAGCAGGAATAATGCACAAAGTGGCAATGCAAAAATATGTTAAGAGAAGAAAGTGAAAATGGCGGTGAACAGGAGGCCGCCATTCCCCTTACCGGAGGTCTCATCCGCTCCGTCATGGTTTGAGTTCAGCTCCTTTTTACTCACTTTTGCCGCCGAGGCCGACATGTTTTCGCAAGCTGGGGTAACTTACAGACGTCTGAGAAAATATCTGGTAGCTTTGAATCCGGTTTCTCCTTAAACAGGAGAACGTTTATTCGGCGTAAAGTTCAGCGTGCAGAAGCCAACAACGTGCTGCTTTCCACACAATGTAGCTGCCGATGAGCGAGGAAGTCAGAGCAAGCGCCGCTCACGCGCTCCTTTCATTACGAACACGCCTCGCCGAATGGAGAAGACCAGCTCCGCCTCTCAAAATAGGTCTTACTACTTGGCTCCAATTTGCTGATTTACCGCCGTCTCTTCTCTTAAAATAACACCAGAAATGAGCAAAACCTGCAATTATCACTTTTATTAATGTCATATTCGATTATGAAATTAACTTGTTGTAATATGTTAGATTTACTCAGGCCAGGCCGAAGCTGCCGACTCACACTTGCGCACTTAAAAAAAAAAGCTGAATGTCAGTTGGAAGAGCCTCATTCTGGTGGTCAGTGCTAATTAGCTGTTAGGAACGATTTGACTCCAGTTCAATTGTTTTATTTAGTTATGAATACAAAATATATTTTGGTTGAGGTTATGGCCAGAAGGTTGCTTAGTTCTCCACTGTGCTTGTAAACGAATGTATGATAATATATTTGTATTTGCTGGTTTAGTAAGGAAAAAGACAAGCTAGTTGAAGTGTAACTGCATAATTACATGTCTTAGGTTCCTATTTGCTCATCTACTGCCATATATATATATGTGTGTGTGTGTGTGTGTGTGTGTGTGTGTGTGTGTGTGTGTGTGTGTGTGTGTGTGTGTGTGTGTAATTTCAGATGATCAAATTAACCGGTCATTTGTTGTGTGTACTTCAGCCAGTGCTAAGCTTCTAACTTAAAACTAACTGTAAGTTGGAAAAAGGAACCCCTTACTGGTGATCTGTGTTAATTAACTGTTATGAATGGTTTTGACTCTAGCGCCATTTATTTTATTTAAATTTGGATTTGAATAGAGAATATATTTTAGTTAAGGTCATGCCCGGGAGCTTGATTAGTTTCCTACTGTGTTTACAAATGAAGCTATGATAAAATTTATTTGTATTTGCAGTTTTGGCAAGGGGGAAAATAAAATACAGGTAGTGGATGTAAGTAAGTAAGGTCCCTATTTACTGATCTACTGCCATCTGTTCGCTTTGAATCCCAACCAAATAAAAGTGTAAAAAACAAAAATGAATAATAGCTTAATAATATCATATTTGATCATCAAATTAACTACAGTCATCTGTTATATTTACTCAGGCTACGGTTAAGCAAACTTAAAATAAAGCTGTAAGTTGGAAGAAGGAGCTAGTCTGTGCTAATTAGTATTAGAAAATTAGCTACATTTTTAAAATTTAAATTGGAATAAGGATGATATTTTATTAAGGCTATGTCCAGTATCTTCCTTAGTTATCCACCACATTTATAAACAAATCTATGATTAAAACGTATTTGCTTGTTTAATAAGGAAACATTAAAGCTGGTAGCGGTGTACCACACCTATTAGTGTAGTCTCTTCTTCTTCTGAGCTATTTTTTGTAAATGTTTAATTTGATAAGAATAAAGAACATACTTTAGGTAAGGTTATGTCCAGTAGCTTTCTTAGTTATTCACTTTACCTATAGACAAAGCTATTAAAAAAATAAGGTTTCCATTTGCAAGTTTAAAGAGTTGATAAACAATGTACCATGTGTAACAGCCTGATTACAACACGTGTATGGTCCCAAACTGCTCATTTATTGTCATCTCCTCTACAGATCACACCGCAAATGAACAAAAACCTCCAAAGAATTAATTGTGGTCATCAATTAGGTTTATTACATCTGAATGGAAGTGGAAAGTAGAAACTTCATTCTTGTATTCTTGTTAGTTATACCCAAAGTAATTTTGTGATTTACGTATAAAAAAATCTTACAATGTAGTGATGGTTTTGTCGAGTAACTGTTGTAGTCTTCACTGTATAAGCAGGGTTTACGACTACAAACACGTTTGGTATGCATGCCAAAAAGTGTCTGTCTGCCAGAAAGTTATTGCCAATGTTTCTGTTTGTTATTTATGCCTAATACCTTTACTGATATTGGTAAATAGACTGTAGTCGACAGGATTTATGAAAGCTTTACTTATAAAATGAAGAAATTACCTGTTTAGTAAGTATATTTAATACAGAGTTATTGTACCTTCTATTGTTCTACATTATAATTAATCCAGTCCTTTTTGGCTACTTTACTTAACTTTTTAGAACTGCTATTTTATAACTTTGTGGCGCCCTCTTGGACAGATCTCTTTTGGAAAATTGATTTTTAATGTAATTTACATTTTATATTTGGATAAATAAGGCATATGAAATAGTTACTTTGCCAAAAACCTACCTTTTGATAGGAATGTTCTTTCTGGCTCAGAATGACTCATTATAATTCATGAGACATATGTTGGACAAATTATAGGCCAACAAATCATTTACAGCACTTTAAATACTCACAATCTTTTTTAAAAAAAAATAAAAAAAATACTAGAAATCACCTTTTGGCATGTACACGTTTTAATGAGACAATTTCAAGCTGGTGGATGTGTAACAGCCTAATTAGGGCAAGTGTGATGGATTGTCTGTTCAAGTGTGTTATTGTGTAGCTACGTTAATTGCTTTCAATTTGACAGGCAGTAAAGTGGGAGACCACAACCACAGAGCTGTCATGCGTGACTGTTAATCCACGCTGTCAGTAAAAAACAGCCAGACAGGCTACATCATTATATCCAGGAACTCATTTCCCACCTCCTGCTATCAGTGTAGTTATTTAAGTCTCTCATCTCATTCTTGTTAGAGGAGGTTAAACAAATCTCCTAAGCACCGCAGGCTCTTCTCTGCTTTGTCCCAAAGAGAGCACCAGCAGCTCTGCTTGCCTTTTGGTTGGTGGCAGAGCAGGAACATGTGGTCATGCAACGGCCAATGCCGAGCCCTGAGAAGGCAATCGGTGCTGTCAGAGCAGCAGCAGCAGCAGCAGCAGTGCTGGCACTGGAAAGGAACTCTGCAGAAAGAAACCCATCTAAAAGAGACAGGGGAGGGGGGGTTGGATTTGATTACAGACCGGAGGATGAGGATGCAGTGGGAATGGCATGTTGTAGAGGAAGAAAGAAGAAAACAAACAAGAGGACAGGCTGTTTGATCAAGGTCTAAAGATGTAGGAGCTGCATCCCAGGAAGCAGGCAGTCAGTGTGTCTGTGAACGCACCATCACATCAGGGGACTTGTTGTGGTTCAAGGATAGTGAAGGTGGAGAGGCGCAACCTGAGAAGTCCCCTCCCGCCACTTCCACAGAGGATGACAGATTAATCCTTATTCAGCAAGGAGCGAAGAATCACCCCGAGGTGAGTGAAGTGCAGAGTCATAGTGTTTCCATCTGATCTGTGCAGGTTATTCACACTTAATCCATGTCTACTTTCGCTCTTGTTTTGGTCCAATATGTAAATGAGTTGTGTGTGTGCAACCCTCTCTCTGGTGAATTCCTCACGTTACACCACACGTTCCACTAAACTCTGTCTGTGTTCAATCAGCATGCTGCTCCAGTCCCAGCTGACCTGTCTGTGATGAAGTGAGGCTTGTTGTCTCTTGATGTGATGTTGTTATCCAGGATCAGATGTTGTCCACGGCTCAGCAGATGCTTCAGGATAGCCGCTCTAAGATTGAGCTGATCCGACTGCAGATTATAAAAGTCGCCCAGGCTGGAAGCAGCAGCAGCAGTGGTGTTGATGGTGGTGGAAACCCTAACAGCTCCACTCATGGAGGTCAGAGTGCTGGGACAAGTGAGTCCCCCTATAATACTCTGTTCTTCTACTTTATTTAAGTGTGCAAATTACCTTGAAAGAGGCGTGAAATCATCTATTATATTGCCCGTGGCCAGTCACAACAATTCTGTCAGATTTTCAAATAACTTGTCTCGTTAACCCAGAAGGAGCAACCGAGTTTCCAGTGCATGCAGATATGTGGTTTGAAAATTTAGCGCTTTAATGAAGGTTTTGCCAGAGCTTCCATTTTTTGAAAGGGGATTATCTGTTTGACTAATGTTTTCCAACAACAGATCACAATTCAAAAGCTTTTCTTGTAAGTGAAAAAGTATGCATTTTTGATCCAGAGATACTGTGACGTGAGTACTTTAACATTTCCTGCCAACAGTCTCCTGTCCCAGTTATGATGAGAGTATATTGCACTAGTGAAACTGCTCTGACAGGATTATTAGAGACAGAGTGTAAGTGTGACATTTAATTCTAAACTGGCGATACGTGCCATTTGTGAAACTCTGAAAGTAATGTTTAAAAAAAACGATTCCTGCCTGACGGAATATGAGACAAGTAACTCTATACCATGGCTCCTCAGGTCCCATTTCCTTTCTTGGACCTCTGACCTCTTTTCCTCTCATTGATTTCTTAAAATGTTATCATCTACAGCTAATAAAGGCCCTCTTTACTACAGCAGGCAGTTTCATTCACTGTATCCAAGTGTCAGCAGAATGTGTAAAAGCAAAGGCTGACTCTAGCAAATGATTTTCTCAGTCCATCCATCCATCCATCCATCCATCCATCCACCCATCCATGCGCCTCCTTCACCTGTTTTGATGGGAGACTGATGGATTTCCAAGCCAGTCAAGAGACATAATCAAGTCCGGTTGGATATTCCTAAAACACCTCATAGGAGACGTCCAGGAGGTATCCCTAAACATTAGCTCCTTTTGATGTGGAGGAGTAGCAGCTCTACTCTGAGACCCTACCAAACACCAGACACCCTTTGTAGAAAGCTTGTGTTCGTCATTTGAATCCGTGACCTCATTATTTTGGTCACTGCCAGCAGCTTGTGGCCATAGGTGAGGGCAGTAATATAGATCGACACCTTTGCTTTCAAATTCAGTTCCCTACAGCAGACCAGTACAGCATCTGAAATAATACAGCAGCTGCACAAATCCCCCTTTCAACCTCTATTTCCCTCCTTCCCTCAACCAGAGCCCCAAGATACTTCAACTACGCCTTCAATTAAGACAGCAACTCGTTCCCAACCCCAAGTGAGCACTCCTCACTTTTGACTGAAAACCATCACCTCAGACTCAGAGGGGCCAGAAAAAGTGTGATTCACTAAGTCACAGGCCAAACCCAGAGACCAAGACAATAATAATTCATTGACTTATGGTTGAGTTGAGACCATACATTACATTGGCATTATTGTTGCGGTAGCAACCTTTCCATTGATGTTGCTTTGGTTAAATTTATTGATACCTTTAATTCTCAAAAATATTCCTAAATATATTTCATGTTTCAGGTGACAACAACAGTCATCCGAACCAAGTTATATTGTTAAGTAGACCTCCATATGTATCCATATTAATTAAAAATACCCTTTTACTCTTTTTTTAAAGCACTTCCTTGTCTCACTCCAGTGTATATGTCAGACATGGTGACAGCGAATGAACCAGTACAACCCCTCTGGTCATCCAGCATAAATCTACTAATAGTTAGGTACTCCTTATTCACAGTGGGTCGCCACAGCGTGCAGCTCCACTTTTTGAGTGTTGTACAGTTTATTCTATTGCACAATGATTCTCTCTGTTCAGTATTGTATTTTTTTTTTTGATTGTTTACAGTTTTATTTGGTTCACTTTAATTATTTAAAATGTCTTCGATGTTTCAACCACTGTTTTAATTTGCCCATTTTTGTTACATTTTGTTATGTCTTATTATCAGTAATTAGGTCAGTCATCCGTGAAGTGTTCTGAACTGCATTTACCTCTATGCAAGGTATATAAATAAAAGAGAGAGATCTCTAGTGATCTGATGATCCCTGTCAGCAAGCATTTGGTGAGAGTGGGAAGAAAGAACTCATTTTAATAGGAAGAGAACCAGACTTGTAGGGGTGGGGGCAGGGAAACAAAAGAAAGAAGAGAGAGACAAGGACACAACACCAATTACAGGAGAGAGAAGACTCGAGTTAATGCAGTAGTGGTGTGTAAATGCATGGGCATGGTAGAATAAATGCTACCTAAGTGCATCATGGGAAGTTCTCCAACTGCCTGAGCCTATAGCAGCATAACTAATGGATGATTCAGGGTCACCGGATCCAGTTTGCAAACATCTACTTTTAGTAGCAGACTAATGAAAATTCAAAACAAAATAAAATCAATTGAATAGAACACAAGTGTAATTACTCTGCAGCTCTTGTCAGTCACTGGTTTTGATTAATTTTAAGAATTACGTTTAAACCCCCACCCCAAAAAAACAAGCAGCAAGAGAAAACAGGATTCTTTCACTTCTGGGTTTATTTAGTATGCAGTGTTCTTCTTCTTGTATCAACATAGCAACATTTGAAGGGTCTTCCCTAGCTGCGATGTTTTAATCCTTCCTTTTAGAGCTTTTCTACATTTCAAAAAAGTGTCAGCTGAATGCCAGACACATAGAAAATGTAGTGTTTTTAACTCAGTGACATTTAAGACAAAAGGGTTTACTTCTTATTTAGGAATACTGATAGCAGGTATCAAGACTCTCTCTTTCTCTTCCCTCTCAGGGATATCTCCCCTCACTGCGAGTCTCGTGGATGCTCGCTTGGTAGAGTTGCAGCACTATGTGCAGAGGGAGTCAGATGCATTGGTGCTGGCCAAAGATGTGGTGAAGGAGCTTGAAGGGATCTCATCGTTGGACCGGAAGGCCCTGGCTGAGGTAGGACTCTCAGTCACATTTATTTTAAAGTACGTCAGAGGAGAAAGGAGTTTGTTTTAAGGCATGTCTAAAAAATCTGAAGAATTTTCTAAAAAAAAAAAAAAAAGAAAGAAAGAAAGAAAAAAATTGAGACTGGCTGTACTGTGCAGCTAAAACTGCTTTTTCAGATAGAGGATGAACTGAGGGGCGGCACCAAGGTCCAGTATCAGATAAAGAAAGATGATTTTGAAGTGTGATTCATGCAAGACTATTATAGTATAGGGTAAGAAAAAACATGGGGCTGGAAATGTTAAATATTAACTTTCATGTTTGCTCTGGTTTGTGTTTAGTTGTGTTGTGAGCATCACTTTCACTGATTAGCTAATATAATAAAAACACAAAATAAAGCAAAATAAATAAAAATATAAAATATAAAGTCTGAAAAATATATTTATGTTGGAAGTAAAGCAGCACAAACAATATCCAAAAATACTAAACAGCCTATATTTAAAAGGCCCAAACAACAATATAGTCTTTATCTTCTTTGCAGGCTCAGGCTCGGGTGCAGGAATCCTCCCAGAAACTGGGTCTTCTGCAGCTTTCCCTGGAGAAATGCCTGAAGGAAAAGAAACAGGAGCCTCTACAGCAGCCTGCAGGAGGGGGACCTCCTTCTACCCAAAACCCCACAACTGGGTGTCCCCTTTCCACCTCGCCATCCGTCTTCTCCATCAGACCTGCCTCCTTAACCGGTACCAGCACAAACTATGCTTTTTCTGAGCAGTACCTACATTTAAAAGTGTACTTTTAGAGACAGCTCTGTTTGCAAATTAATTTACTAGATCATACCTCAGATATAGGTATAGTCATGGGTCAAATGTTTCAATAATTTGACCCCAAAAATCTGTAAGAATATACATAACACAGTTTTTAGTGAAGGTTGCACAGTGCATTAAGTATGAATTAGCCTGTCAGCATTATCTAAAGCTAAAATGGACAGTGCATGAGAGGGGGGAAGGAGAGTGTGTCGGCAGGGTGGAGTGAGTGAAGACGTGTGTCAGGTGGGTTTGTGGCAGGATAGAAGCGAGCGTGAGAGGGAAGGTTTATAAGATGGTAGTGAGACCTGCTCTGATGTATGGTTTAGAGATGGTGGCACTGAGAAAAAGACACAAAGCAGAGCTGGAGGTGGCAGAGGTGAAGATATCGAGGTTTTTTATTGGGAATGACCAGGATAGACCGGATTAGAAATAATGACATCAGAGAGACTGCTGAGGATGAGCGGTTTGGAGACAAAGTTAGAGGCGGGACTGAGAGGATAAACTGGAGGATAAACTGGGCAATGGATGTTGAATGTGGAGCTTCCAGGCACCTGATGTAATAAAGGATGACATGTAGAGGTTTGACAGAGGGGATGCCAGCGAGAGGCTGAGATGTAGACAGATGATCTAAATTGCGACCCCTAAAAGGAGCAGCTGAAAGGAGGAGGAGCCTGTCATTATTAATGATGGTTTAAATACCTGAAATTGAAATCTCTCTCCATGACTACTTTAAGATTGACTATCATACACGTCACATCACCAGCAGCCTAAACCATCAATACAATTCTTGTTTATGTCAGATTCTGATCCCACCATCTACTCATACAGCAGACCAGGAAACGTTGCTCCAATCTGGTCATTCTGCTCTTATCGAATTTATCATAATCAGGTTGTTTTTAATCTTTATTATAGTCTGTTGGCCATGGTTCACTACTAAACATAATGTGGTGATCAGAAGTGGAAAATTACAATAAAAGAATGTTAAAAACAAAATGCGTGCATAAATGAACCCACTCAGTCATTTGGAGATTATGAGACAGACCTGATTTTCACGTTTTAAGGGATTATTCAGCTTCTCGTTTTATTTTCTTTAGCTCCATAATAACCTCCTGCTCCTGGAAGAAACTAACAAACAAGCTTACAGAGGAAAGTGAATTTCATGAAGGAACGGCTCTCTTTAAACACAAATCATTCACTTATTACAGAATCATATGTTTAATTATAGACACATTTTATGTGTTAGTACATTCAGAAGACCGGAAGATAACTGGATTTAACTAATTGCAAGTCTACTAATTAAACACTATTTTTAAGTAGTTATTCCCAGGAACCTTTAAAAATCAAACACCTACATCTCAAAGAAAGCTTTGTTTTTTTCCTCTCTAACACACAGCTCTTTCTAGCGGCACCATTCCTGCCCAGTGTTGGAACATGGCTAACCATACGCTGACCTCTGGCAGTGGATAATCAGACATGTAATCTGCTGGTTTTGGACAGTTCACTTGTAAGCCCATCTCTCCCTGCTGGAGACTAAAAAGGCAAAAAAAAGCCTCATGATGATGATGTAACGAGGAGACAAATCCTGGAGTTGCTCTGTATGCGGCGAGCATTCAGATCGGGTCTCACTCGGGGTGATTTTGTGCTTCACAGCTGTTAGCAGTACGGAGAAAGGGAGAAAATGAGGATGTGAATGCTCAGCGAGCAGCTCCAGACAGCGCTGATTAGAAGCATGAGAGATTTATTCATGCAGAAAAAGAAAAGGTTTTATTTTAAAAGGCTCCATTCATTTTGGTCTTAAATGCAATTCATTACTAAGGACTTGGGAAGGGGAGGCATTGTTACATAATGTAGTGATTAAGTATTTTGTGAGAATATAATCGTTTAGTGATCATTTCAGGATGTTTTTAGAATCTTAAAGTTTGTTTTGTTTTTTAAAAATGTCTTTAGGCAAACTTGAAGTCCGGCTTCTTGGATGTGAGGATTTACTGAAACCTCTGGGAGATTCAGAGCAAGAAGACCATCCAAACCCTGCAGAGACACCAGCTGCTCACAAACCAGACGGACCTCCAGGTAAGCAGACATTTTGCATTTTTAAAATGTTTCCTTGGACACGAGTGATTTCATCTTAGTTGGAACAAGGAAATAATTAAATTGACGTTTTTATGTTCATTTATAGTGCCACATTTTTGCTTTTGCACTCTACTAGGATAGCTTTGCATCATTAACAATTCAAAATAATTTTTATTTAACTTACACTGAGCCTTTGTGCAGCACTTCAGGTCATCTTCTGACTCAAACAAGCTCAAACAACATCCTAACTTCTCCAACAAGCCAACTTTCTTCTGATTGGCTGTCTCTTGCAAGCAGAAGGTTTGACAATCTGGTCACTTTTACAGTGTTTTCTAAATGGATTCAGTAAATGCAAACACTTTAGAGCATACTCTGCACAATAAAAGAAAGATTATTAAACAGCTTTATTAATTCCAGCTCACGTGAGATTACATTTAGCTGCATGAATAGTGTGACTCCCGGTCTCTGTTTTAAAAAGACATTTACATCAGTATGAGAGTGCCACAGTGTCACAGCCGAACACTGAAATCTGGTGCCGTGCTCAATGGGTTAACCTACTTTTTTGTGAAGTATGGAGTGCTTTTAAAGGTAATCTATTACAATAAGTGAGCTTATTACTTTAAATTATATCATATCCTCTGTCAAGGATGTTGAAAGGTCCTTTGTTAAATGCCCTGACATTTAGTTGTTATTTTCCTAAAATAGAAGATAAATAAACCAGCATGATTTCATAAGCTTGATCTTTTGGAAGGCGAACCGTCTGGCTCCAGTCAGATTCACATGATACTCTCAGAAAAGTACTTTTGTACCATTAAGAGTACGGTGGATAATTACTGGGAGGTACCCTCTAAGGTAGTGCTGCTGGACCATTGACAGGTGTTTCTTATTCATTAAGGTACAAAGCACCTTTATGCGTTGCAGCTGCTCAAAACCAGCCTTGAACCTTCAATGTAAAGGTACAAAAAATAATATCTAGAAAAAGTTGCGTGCAGGGGTACGCATTAATTTATTGTTTATTACTCATTCATCCATATTCTACTGCTTTGGTGGGTCCAGCAGACTAACCCCAGTTTCTGAAAATAAAAACCTTTTATAGAAAGCTCTCAGGTTGAATGTTGGATTTTCAAAATTTAAGACTTCAGTTAGTAATACAAAATTTATCAGGATGATTTAGTGTCATATTTTCAGTATAAAAGCCCCTGATTAGTTAGACAAAGTTGTCAGAATTATTAGAATTATGTTGGATTTACAAATTAAAAGCACCTAGTAAATAAAATGAACATTCATGTAAATCTTCACTGCTGTAAAAATCAAGCCTGTTCAGGACACAGCCAGTAAAACGTAAATGTTTGTCTCACCGCAGAGATCAGTGGTGTGCTCAGGCTGGACGGCAGAGTGGTCGGCCGGACGCGCTGGGCATCCGTCAGCAGGCTGAGCTGGGACCAGACGTTCTACATCCAGCTAGAGCGGGTGAGTCCCTACACACCATCAGATACTTAGTTAACCACGTTAACTGAGGAGTGGGAAAACAACAAAGTAATAGTCCATTTTTATTTCCTAGCATAAATTATGTCAATTTATCAGACTGTTGCTCATCTCTTTTGTCATAATGGGTCTCATTCAGTGAAATGTTAATACACTAAACACAAAGTGCACATTCAAAATTACCATCAGATTCATGAAACATGTTCACTAGTCATTTTTGTTCTGACCACAGAGCTCATGTTAGTGAATCAGAATCATGTTTCTCACCATCTGCAGTCTGCCACGTCACACAATCAAACATATTTACCTCAAGCTGTGGAGACGAAAGCAGTGAGGATGGTTTAAAAGAAGCCTGCACCAGTAAAACAAAAAAATTCAATCAGAATCAGATTTTGAACCAAGGAAACTGAAACAACAGGTTGGCATGAATTAAAGCAACTGGAGTTTAAGCACCAGGGGACTGTCAGAAACCTGGGCTTTGTTCCAGAAGCAGGTTTAGTGAAAAGAGTTTATTAATCCTGAGATCAGGGAAACTCTAGGTTTTCTGTTCCAGAAAGAGAATTAACGTAAACTCTGACTCAGTTACCATGTAATCTGTGTGATCTACACGTCTTTACTGTCAGGCTACAGCTGAATAATTTGATTTACAAATGAAATGTAAAATCTGCTCAAATTCCAGTGGTATATATTAAGAAGTGAATTCTGTAAAACCAGGCTTTCTTTGTGTTAGCTGGCTCGACAAAACGAAAAACCCCAGTTGAACATGGGTTATGAACGGTCTGTGTCAAACCAGGATTCTGCTTCAGGCTAAAAGGGGGCATTTCATGTTTCACATGACTTGTCTTCTGCAAAAAGGGATCGCTCTTAGATCAATCATCGCTCAAACATGCTGTAAATACAAGAATGAGTTAAGAGGAGACGCTTCCAATTTTAAACTGAAAGAAGCATAACTTACCGCGGCCACCCTTGTAAAACTGACTTTAAACTCATCGTTGCTCCCTAACCCACCAGTCTCACTCCGTAGTACACCCCTCGGCTTCATCTGTTAATGAAAATTTGGGTAAATAATGACTGGACAACGCAGAAAAAATAAAAGGCCCTACCCTTTAAATACTTGCTGCCGTGGTGAATTAAGTTACCCGAGCTCCACTAATGAGGGCTTTCTTTCATTACTCATGGCCTTAACTCAGGGTGACGATACTCAGAGTTGATTGAACTAACTCTGATCAGCATTTCTGCAATCAAAAATCTCAGGGCTACCAGTCGCAGCATTAATTAGCTCCGAGTTTCTGGAACATCATGTCAGGGCACGCTCATGTTTGGCAGCTTTTACTAAACTTTTTGATCATATCAGTTATAGTGGGAAGTTAAACTGCAGAAAAACAGAGTAGCACATATTTTCCTCTCGTTTTCCCCATGATTTAAACCGCTGCGACGGCGAGCCAGCTTTCAGCATTTGTGAGTCATTTTTCATGTTCGCTCTAATCCACACCGCCCACGTTCAAACTGGCCTTCCTGCCCATTTACTTCCCTCCCAATCATCCTGTTTCTAATTACAGAAATGAGGCGCTGTTTGAATACTGTTCAGTTGCTGTGCAGCACACTTCAAGGAAACAAGATCCATTACAATCTGTTCTTCTTGTTATGACCTTTGTCTGTGTGACATTGATGCAGATAAAAACAGCATCAGCAGCTTAGTACATGCTGTAGTAACACTTCATGTGCTGACAAGAACAATATAGCAAGCACCCAACCATATAGACTGTACAAGGGCGCTGTGCAGGTCAGAGAGTAATCAGACTACACACATGTATCGCAATGAGCAGGAATAAGAACCCACATGTAGGAGGCAGAAGTCAGAAAGCCCCAACAAATAGCATGCTTTGATGGCCAATGAAATGAAGTCCAAATGAGAACAAAATCCACAAAAGCAAAGAGGTCAGCAAAGGGCAGGCACATCAAAAGAGGGAAGATACACAGATACACAGAGTGCTGATTAGGATCAGACACAGGTGAGGACAATGAGACAGACAGACATCTATCAAAATAAAACAGGAAAGGAACAACCAACCATTTCTGAAACAAAGAAAGACTAAACATGAATGGACTAATTCGGGGGGAACAGAAGGACAATGATAAAGAAAGCTGGACTAAAGAGAAGAGGGTGGAAACAAGAAGACTAAGAAGAAACGAATAACAATAAAAGAAACCAGAAACACCCAAAGTCACTGTAAGAACATGAAAGTTAAAGAGGAGCCAAAACACACAAAACAGAAAGCTATTACCATGAAAACCTTAAAGTATAAAACTGGAACCAAAGACTGAATAAAGATAATAAACAACAAACACAGAAATCTAAAGTCCAGTCTATAAACCCCAAAACAGAAACCCAAATATGTTAATTAAGAATTCAAAACCCCAAAACAACACAAAGCCAAAGACCATGACAGTATGAAGAGGCTCCTCTCAGGGACATATGAACTGGGAGAAACAACATAAAACCAAAACACAGCCCCAAGGTCTTAACGAGTTCCTTTGGAAAGAACACAATTAATTGAAGCACACTTCTTGACTATTTTGAGTTTAGTTCAGAAGAACTGGGACAAAATAGACAAAGTCAGGAGTAGAAGGATCTCGTCAGATTCACCTTACACTGTGTGCCCTCGCCCAGCCCAGCCCTCTCTGTTTTTCACCCGGCACGGCTGCAGTAGGTAAGTGCTTCTCTGCACAGCACATTAGGCGACTTCCAGCGTAATGGATGGTCAAATGAAAAGTGGAGATGAGAGAGGGGGAATAAAAAAATAGATGCAGCTAAATGGTGAAAATACATCTCAGAGAGCAGGTCAGTCAAAAAGTCCAGTTAAAACAAATAGATTAAGCTTTTATGCATTGTTGTAGTTTAAATTCGGTGAGTGTGAATGAAGTCTTACAATACTTTGGCTGGATGCTTTACTATAAACATAACCATCTGAATGCTTATAAGACGTCGGCTGATGGTTTTGCATGTCAGTGTGGGACTGATGTGTTCCTGGTGAGCTTTTGATTGGCACTTTCAGCCTTAGCACACATTGACAACTCAGTCAGTGCGATCTTTTCTGCAGTTATGGATAGAGATGCTCTGCACATCCTCTTATTTTGAGTGCAATTCTTTTGCCATGAGGAAGAAAGAGAAAATCTGATGTGGTTGCAACCTTAAATAACGCAGAGCCAGTGATGGAGTCGAGTTACCGTATTGAATTATTGTTTCACTCCACCCTTGGATGCTTCTTTACACTTCTGTGCTGCTCTGAGATTTTACTCTCAGCGAGCGCCTCATTTTGCCTCAACCATATAAGCCACGAATCCCAGCTTAAGAGATTAAAATATCACCAAATAACCATGAAGAACGAGAACAAAGGGGTCTGAAAATAATTAATAAAATTCCAAAAACCATCACAAGTCCAGCACCATGAAAATTATATCTAATATAATAGTTATTCAATAAATGCTTAACAATTACAGTTAAAATCTACAATCTACACATGTATAGATATGACCTTTAAAATAAAGTAGCTGATTGCCTGATGAAGGTCTTGTATTAAAATCTTGTAGATGAATACAGTTTTGTGGGCAGTGAGTAAAGCGACCCTGACGTATCTGCAGCCATAATAAGAGCTGCTTGTAGCTTCTTAAATATGCAGGAAAGGTGCTTCAGTGCTTCATTTATTATAGCAGAGGATACACTGAGCCATCATTAATGTGTTTTCCATTTCACATGATAATCTGAACCTACAACTGCAGGTAATAACCACAGATAAATTCTGAACATTACTTTGCTGTGACAACATTTTTAATGTATAAAAATCATGATATAAATAAAGATTAAGAGCTATAATTGCAGTCTTTAGGGTTATAATGGAGTTTTTCCACTTTTTTCACTCATCTTTTCACTCTATAAGCTATTTCATTCTTTCTTTCTTTTTTTTATTACAGCCTTTGTTATGTTCCTTCACGTCTTTCCTTGTTTTTGCCACTTTTTCCATGAAGTTAAAGTGACTAGTAAAATGAGTTTTTTCCTCATCTGCTGAGCCCTACTCCATGTTTCACTGGCAGGAAGCCATTAAATTCTAGTGTATCGTGGGTGCTGTTGTGCATCATGATGAACCGAACCCTCCTACCCATTACTCCAGCAGTGAACATTCTTGCGCCATAGACTAAATTGTTGTTGCAGTTCAGTCTGAGAGCAGCAGGGGTCGCCCTCTACCTGCAGGTATTAGTTCATCACAGCCTGAGCTAAAGACATGCTTAGTACTGTAGATGCTTGTTTGTTTCAAGAACTTGGTTTCCAATTTGCAGTACAGTAAGAAAAAGAAGAACATCCTGAAATTAGCAAAGAACAATTAACTTTGCTGAAGATATTGTTTGACATTTTGATTTTTAAAAACATCAACGATTTATTCACTAACAGCTGCAAACAACCTTTGGCTCTATTAATTAGAAACACTCAGTTAAACTGAAATATAATAAGTAACTTTACTCCTCTCACCAATCCACAGTGAAACTTTAAAGACTCCAGCAAATACTCACAGGCTTCCTTTAATCTGATAAAAACAGCCTCACAACAATGAGTCAGTGATCACAAACATGATTGAACCTCTTCTAAAGATTCTCAATTGCAACAGAAATGAATCACAACATGTTGCTACTACCATTTCAGTCATGGTGGTGCTCACTTCCCGCTCAAACCTTCAGTCTGTGTTTTCTCTGCTGGTCCTCGCTCTGCTGGCAGTCCCGGGAGCTGGAGGTCGGTGTCTTCTGGCGGGACCAGAGGGCGATGTGTGCAGTCAAGTTCCTGCGACTGGAGGAGATGATGGAAAACCCAATCATCAACCAGGGGATAACTTTAGAGCCACAGGGCCTCCTCTACACTAAGGTACATACAACCACCTGCCTTGTGTACGGTGCAGTGGCAAAGAACAACAAAACATAGATGCACACATACAGCATAAAGAGAGCAATCGGCTTAATCATATTATACTAGATATACACCAGAAAAAGTTGTAGTAAATGCCGACATTAAGCCTGATAAGTCATCCACTAAAGTTAGCCTCAGCATCAAACCAAGTTCCTACAGGTCACATCCAGAAAGGCAGGAGATTTTAAGATTTTAAACTAAACACTAAACCTGACAGGAAGTCAATGCAAAAAGACTGGAGGCGATTAACAGATGAAAAAACAGTGGATTACAATAATCCAAGTGAGAGGAGATGAAGGCATGAACAAGCATCTCCAAATCACTTTTTCAGACTAAAGTTTAACAAGATTTACTAACTGGAAAAAACAAGAGTGGGTCAGAGACTTTTTGTGAGCATCAAACATCAAGGACTGATCAAAAATGATCCCACGGTTCCACATGTTAGAGTTTACTGTGAATGACAGGGACCCCACTAGCTGCTTGAGCACTGATGTTCTCAGGAGCAATTATTTGTCACCTAGCCTTGCACCCTGATTGCATTAAGACAGTCGATTGAGCTGGATATCCAGTTCGTGAGGTTTCAAAGAGAAGTACAGTCGAATGATCTTGGCATAAAAATGATAAGAAACTATTTCAAAACTGCTGATAATATGACCTAATGAGGATATACAGTGAATATAAAAGAGAACTTAACCAAGAAAACTGAATGATAAAGAAGCAAAATCAGACCAAAACTCACCCACCGAACCCAAAAATCAGTAAACCAGTGAGGTAAACCAAAATCACTGCCATGCTGTTTGACCTGTGGATCAAAAGCTGATGATCAGCGGTTTCAAAGGCTGATGAAAGCAAAGACTTGGAACAGTCATTCTTATCTGCAGCCATCAAAAGGTCATTGGAGACTTTAATGAGAGCTCTTTAGTGGAGTGTAACTCTCTGAAACCAGACTGAAAGAATACTGTGCATCTCCAAACCTTTTCTCTTGTTCTGGAAGGGTTATAAAAGGAGGTTTTTAGATGTGGTGGCAAGTGGTAAGTGGCAAACTTAATCTGCTCAGTCTTTTGTTAGTCATCCAGCCCTGAGAGGAGGGAAAATCAGATGCAAACGTGCTTTAAAAGTGTTCAATGAGCTGTTTAAAGTCAATATTATTTCATTTTAACATTCTCACATTAATCCAACACACTTCAGAGTCCCATAAAGAGCTGCATGTTGACAGATTTCAGTGTGGTTGTAGGAAATCTAATATGCTCCACATTATGTTCTGATTCAACAAAGTAGAGTCTTATCGAGGAACAGAAATCTAACATTGGGTGAGCTTTGGCACCACACTCACAGCTTTGAGCCTTTCACTGTGACACTTTGCCTTTTTTCTGTCTCAAATTAATCCACACATTAATCAGATAGTGCCAACTATCACAGCCAATAAGGTGCAATATTAGCCATGCTTCTTCATCCCAGTTGGATAGAAATGCAGTTAATTTCTCAAAAGTTAAAAGAAATCTGTTTGATTTGTATTTTACAGCTTCGATTTATTGACACTGTGCTCGAACGGCAGCCAAAGCTGAGACGTCAGCGGTGCATCTTCACTAAAGAGAGAGGTACAAACACAAAAGCCCCCAAACAGATTTATTCAGACTGAATTTGTGTTTCTGCAGTGAAATGATGATTTGATTTGTTTTCTTTGTCAGGGAAGAACTTTCTCAGAGCAGCCCAGATGAACATGAACTTTGCCACTTGGGGTCATCTGATGATGAGCATCCTCCCTCGCTACAGCTCCTTCACCACATTCAGCTCATCTTTCTCTGCGACCCCTGACCTGGTGGCCAACAATGCCCCCCATGCAACTGAAAAGGAGCCTCAAACTACCACTTCACTGCCAAGGTATGAACTAATCATAAGTTCATCTCACATTGTGATAGATAGTTCTTATTGTGTATTTTAGCTTGATTTTTTTTATTTTTATGTATATAGTACTGTGAGGAGATAAAACTTTTCCAATGATAATGTCAGTAGTTTGCCTCCAGGTCCTGGCCTCTCTTAGTATTTTTTGACTGTCTACTATCTCACTACATTTTTCAACACTTGTCTCTGTGGGACTGCAGCGAAGCTCCAGTAATCAGACTGAGCATCACTGAGGATCAGCCCTCTCCCAACATCCTCGACCAGGAAGAAAACACAGCTGGCATCATCAGTGCAGTGCACCGAACATCATCTGTGCCCACACTGCAAGAAAAACTGGTAAGTCATTAGCAATAGTTGACATGCCAGTGCATTCAGAGTTTACACATTTATATATGTAGCGAGAGACAAATTAGCTTTAGAAGAGTGAAACCGTATCCAGTAACAGATTATAAGCACTAAAAGTAAGGATCTAAAGCCACACTGGCAGCTTTGTGATGTGATAACGGCCAAAAACATAAATTTTTCTGCTGATATCACAGGTTTAAACAGCAGCTTTTAGAAGATCTAAACATGTTCTTATTGAGCTCTAATTTGCCATTGAATTTTTATTTGCAGTCCTCCGTAGAAGAAAGCGAAGATCAGCCTGTATCTGCTCTAAAGTACACACACACACACACACACACACACACGTCTTCACACACTTCACTCCACGTCCTCTTCTAAAAATTAGGAATTAAGCACCATCCTTGTTTTCTATTTTTGTTCTTTTTTTCCCAAAAGGATGCAGGTGGAAGATTTTAAGTATATCTCAGTTCTTGGCAGAGGACACTTTGGGAAGGTAACAGTTTGAAGCTTTTCTGTAAAACACTGTGACTGAGCCAAACGTCTTCTCTTGTTTGTCCTCAGCTGATCAGGGTTAGATTTGCTGTGAATGTTTTCCAGGTCCTGCTGGCAGAGTTTAAGAAGACCGGAAAATTGTATGCTGTCAAAGCTTTGAAGAAAAGAGACATTGTGACTCGTGATGAAGTGGACAGGTGAGTGGAAGGAAAGACAAGAATGCTTTAAATCTGCATGCAGGTGCACGTTACGTGATTATCAATAAGAAAGCTCAGATTATAGATCAATGGGATGCGTTTGAGTTTTGCCTTCACTCAGTGTCTGTTATGGCCTATAGATAAAGGCCCAAACTGTTTTTGTATCTAGTTTCTAATCGTGCTTTTTAATGCTGTAAAGTTGGACATTTAAACACTGGAGTCAAGGGGAATTGACTTCCTTTTGGAGCCAGCCCCAAGTGGTCATTAGTGGAACTGCAGCCATGGACGTTATTACTGAGCTTGACAAGAAAAACTCACTCTTTGCAGCTCTGAGGATAATAGCTGAGTGATGTATTTTTTTCTGCAGTCTTATGAGCGAGAAGAGGATCTTTGAGATGATCAACGCGTCCAGGCACCCGTTCCTCGTCAACCTCCACGGCTGCTTCCAGACCAGCGACCACGTCTGCTTCGTCATGGAGTATTTACCCGGCGGTGACCTCATGATCCACATCCACAATGATGTGTTTAACGAGGCTCAGACCAGGTGTGCATAAAAAGAGTAAACATACTGCCTGAGGGATTTCCAAATATTGATTTGTTTTCTTTCCCTGACAAAGAAAACAAATCAAATCAATGTATTTTTTAAGGTGTTGTTATCCAACATCTCTGATCTGTTGTTGCTATCATGTACAGGTTTTACTCAGCATGTGTCCTGCTTGGTTTAGAGTTCCTGCATCTGAATAAAATCATCTATCGGTAGGTGATAAGTGCCAAAGTGATCTCACGTTACAAGAAAACATTTGGCACCCTTCAGTTTGTGTACTCTGTGTTTTACACAGAGATCTGAAGCTGGACAACCTGTTAATGGATGCAGATGGATTTGTGAAAATCACAGACTTCGGACTTTGTAAAGAAGGTGAATCCATTCAGCACACCTGTCTGTACTCTAATTTCTGGCTCAGCACAAGTAGCAGTAGCCACATTCTTACCTTTTATACTACTACCCAAACAGAATCAGTTTTACGATTTAAACTCTCCATACTTCCATCTGAGAGGACTGAAGTGTGTGATGTATCGGCAGGGATGGGACACGGCGATCGGACCTCAACTTTCTGTGGGACTCCTGAGTTTCTTGCTCCTGAAGTCCTGACAGACGACAACTATACGCGAGCAGTGGATTGGTGGGGGATGGGCGTCCTCATCTACGAAATGCTTGTTGGAGAGGTTATTCATATATAACCTCATATTCAGTTCAGCTTTTGCTGAAAGCTTTTAATATCATAGTGATCAATGCAAAGTTCCACAGTTCATCTCAGTTAAGCCTAACTCAGCATCTTTCCGCCCTCCTGCTAGTCTCCGTTCCCTGGTGAAGATGAGGAGGTGGTGTTTGACAGCATCGTTAATGACGACGTGCAGTATCCAACCTGCATTCCTCCCAATGCTGTCAGCATCATCCAGAAGGTATTTGCCTTCATTTGACCTCTTGCGTCCTGCATTTCTCGATTATTTTTATAAGTCACACATCAAGTTGTGACAGGATTTTAATTCATTTTGGCCATTTATGAAATGTTAAGTACAATATGCATAGATAACTCTTCCATAAGGCAATAGAGACTCATTGCTTTATCTAAATGTCAACCAACCAGCTGTGCAAATAGGGCGCTATGAGCCACAAAAACCCCAGCATCTATTTTTATAGCCATTTTCCCATCTAGGCTAATAAACACACATTATCACATCAGCACCTACAGCATGTTTAGAATCACCCGTAAAAAACATCTCTTATGACTGTAAAAGGCAGCTAGAGTTCACAGAGAAAACTCACTTCATCCAGGAGTAGGGATGGGTATCGTTTAGGTTTTATCCGATACCGGTGCCAAATCGGTACTTTTGAAACGGTGCTGGTGCTTAAATGGTGCTCGAACTGGTGCTTAAAGAATGGAGAACACAAACTTTGTCCAAAAACCTCTCATGTTTTTATTTTTAGCAGTCTCTTTTTATCTGCAAAATGATAAGCACTGTCCAGCCCCACGCACGGGGCTATCCGCGCTAACTCACTAATGGAGATTTACCACACCCGCAGTAGATGTGCACGGTGTGAGGTCTCGCAGTAAGCTATCAAATACGGTGCATTTCTCGGCTTTTAAAAAAACGCTATGCGTCGCCAGGTGTTTCATCAGATTCGAGGTGTTACCTCTTTTGCACAGTATCACCTTAAAGCACTTGTTGCAGGCTGCTGAGTTTGCCTCTTTTGCTGTGAAGTACAGCCAGACTTTTGACCGCTTCGCCTTGGGCATTTTTAATCTGTAGCTCTGCTCTAAAAGAACATACGTACCTGGGCCCGCCTACTATCCTTGGAAAGGTAAAATGATTGGCTAGAATCCAAAGTGTATGACAGCTCAGGAAAAAAAAGCACAGAAAGAAAGCACCGAAATGTGCGCTGCTTTTCGGTCTGGTTACTACTGTTTATGTCAGATTATGGCACCGGATACCGGTACCCATCCCTACTCCAGGAGGTTCATATGTAGATCCTTTTTGCAATGAGGTGATCGAACAATTTTTTTGCATAACTCATATTTACTTCTGAATAATATTTCAGAAAGATTCTGGTGAAAACGTCATAATGCACCACACACTTTTTAGAACCTAATCCTAGAACCTGTAATTACTGATTTAAATTTGAGTATAAAATACGGCGAGTAATGTATTTCAACCAGAAACCTGAAAACATCCGTGTTTGTTCACAGCTGCTGAAGAAGAATCCACTAAAAAGGCTCGGAGCTGGAGAGAGGGACGCAAACGAGGTCAAAGGAGAGAAATTCTTTGAGGTATCGGATCCATATCAACTGTTTGTCTTTACTTTCTTTCCACTGAACTACTCTCCGACACGTAAACATCTAAACAATATGTAAACAAGCTGAGTAGTCGTTATAATCAGTGTCTACTACTCCTAATTCAGCCTGATGAGTGATGAAGCACTGATTAGTACTGATTAGACGGTGACTTAACCTGTGCAGACACATCAAAGCTCTATAAGCACCTCTATCTCCTAAATTATTGATTGATGAGTCAAAGTACTAAAGCTAACCTATTATTGTTGTTTTCTGCTCCATGTTTTTATTCTCTGATTCTGCTACAGTAGCTTTGCATGATTCACAGTTCAAAATAATCCTTATTTATCTCAAACTGGGCCTTGTTGCAGCCACTCCATTCACAAAGTAGTTGTTTTAGCTGTTTTTAGCATTTTTTTCTTACTGCCTCACCCTCGACAACACAAAGTTTGAACTATTTTCTTGATGACATCATACACTGCCAGGATTAGAAAAAACTGCCTGAAACTGAGGAGGTAGCATAGTCTCACAGGGATAACCTGTTTTTTTTTAACTTTGTGGCTCTTTTGCAGACCATCGACTGGGAAGCCCTGCTAGCGAAGAAAGTAACGCCGCCCTTCCTGCCGTCGATCAAGGAGCCCACTGATGTCAGCAACTTCGACAGCGAGTTCACTCAACTCCAGCCAACCCTGTCGCCTCCCTCCAAGCCCTTCAGCCTCTCCGCCGAGCACCAGGAAGTGTTCGCGGACTTTGACTTTTGCGCCTTGCATGGGTGAAAATTAAACTGACGTGACCGCAGGGGTAAATTACAACCAGAATGTCCAGGTTAGTGTCCACACTGGCAGGTAACCCACGTTTATCATAACCACAACCCTCCTATGGCAAGCTACTTTATTTATATATTTTTAGATAAAAAGCATTAAAATGCATTAGTAGGGGTTTACAAGAACAATGACAGGACTTTTATATTTTTATATTTTGGTCTGCTGTTGTGTTAGTTGATTGGTTAATCAGTCAATCATTAAAATTGATCAGTTATGAGTCCTTTATTGAGTACAGAAGATTAGATTAGATTAGATTAGATAGAACTTTATTAATCCCTCGGGTGGGTTCCTCTGGGAAATTCGATTTCCAAAAAAGCACAGCACCGACAGAAGTTACAGAATATTATATATATATATATATATATATATATATATATGTATATATATATATATATATATATATATATATATATATATATATATATATATATATATATATATATATATATATATATATATATAATACACACACACACACACATATATATATATATAAATACAGAGACAATATAAATAAAATATACGAAGGGGATAAATAGAATAAATAGGAATAAAAATAAAAATGAAAATGAAACATTTGCAGATTATAACTACAGCTGTGAGGATTGCATTCCTTTTACCATTTAATTTCAATCCCTTTTTAAGGTCTGACTTCAGACTTGTGATTGCCAGTGGCCTGTGATTGATACCTTTTGACAGCTTAGAGATTGTAAATAAAAACTACAAAAAAACGAATGAGTAGGTTAAACGAATAGTTCAATATTTTGAGAAATAAGCGCAGAGGCTCAGACAGTGATATCAGTCGATTTCGAGACTCTGCACTTTACAGATTTGGTTGCACTTCATTTTACGCCGCACTGATGAGACTTAACGAGATGGCAGTAAGTTCAAATCGTTCCCTGTGAGTGCCAAGGCTTCCATTTGTCATCCATTCTGTTCAAATCTTCTTTGGATTGAATTTTAAGGCATGCACAAAGGGAGGAGGGTGTAAGCATGTCAGTCTCAGGATCATGTCTCTGCCTTAGAGATACAGCGAGGAGTTTAGTCATTCAGGAGCAGCTTAGAGTAGAGCCATTACTCCTCCACATGGAAAGGAGCCAGGTGAGGTGGTTTGGGAATCTGACCAAGATGCTTCTTCAACACATCCTAGTTGAGGTATTTTAGGAATGTCTAAGTAAGAGGAGACCCTGGAGCAGACCCAGGACAGGCTGGAGGGAATAAATCGCTTGGCTGGCTTAGGACTTGCCTTGCTGTCCCCCCAGAAGATCTAAAGGAAAAGGTTTAGTCTGCTGGCTGGCTGGCTGGCTGGATGGATGGATGGATGGATGGATGGATGGGTGGGTGGATGGATGGATGGATGGGTAGGTGGGTGGATGGATGTCAAATCCCTTCCAGCCTGGATGTTGTTGTGAAGTTTGTAAATGTAATATAATTATCTGATCAGATACAGGTCATAACTCTTGGATGATTATCCATGGTTGCCAATGTCCATACTCATATTTATTATTTATTTTCTCGTCTTACTAGTGTGCCATAAAATAAAGTGCGAGCATAAATCTTGCTTGATTCCAGCTCAATGAAAGTTTCCCAGCCTGTCTTGATGCTGACTCTAAATGTTTCTGCAGCTCCATCATGTTCAAACTGATCCCATGGCTAAAAACGCTGACTGTTCATGCTGTCATTGATCTGACAGCACAACAAAGATAAATAAATAACCAGGCAGCATCATTTTTTTGTGTTTCTGACTGAGCAAACAAAGTGATAGTGACCCTTTATAATCTCTGCAGAGATCCAAAGTTTGCCCGGACCGCCAGCCTGCTCTCACCTCCTCCTGCTCGTAGTTTATTTCGGAGATCTGGTGAAAGGTTGAAACAAATCTGATAGAGACAGACACGGGATGCTTGAAGAGTCTATACCTTTATCACCTCTAGATAAATATGCTATGTGCAGATCAAAAACAGGAGGTTCAAAATATAGTTCTGAATTTACAGTAGCTAAACTCTAATAATAGATTTTCATTTAAACTGTTGAGAGAAATGCTGAACTACAAATATCCTGGCTTGTGTCAACTAAGCCCTCACATGTTGTTATTACGACTTCACCTCATGTCGCTGTTATTTCCTCTGCGACACTACACGGGTTTCTCCTTTAGCGGCTACGTCAGAGGGTTGTGCATAAAACCAGGCATGTGCAGCTGCCTGCTGTGGCGATCCTTGTGAAGTAGCTTTGTTTTACACTAAGTGGTTTTTGTAAATTTGCCTCTAATACAGCAACAATTTGGGTTCCTTCATGTTTATTTATAAATGAATGAAGTGAATAACTGTCACACACTTCCCCAACTGTTCATTCTCACTTGATCGTGCATCAGTGCCAAGCAATTACCACATGCATGAAAGACGAAATGTCTCATGTATGATGACATGATATCACAACAAGCATGATGATATCACACAGGAAAGCTACAAAGAGGAAGACCGCTTTGCGGTAACTTACACAAAAACACTGAAGAAGACTCAGATTAAATCGACAGCCTGAAAATTAACCAAAGTTTTAGAAAATGTGTTTGAGCAGCAAATAGATCCCATCGAAACTTTATTAAAATGAGTAAAAAGAACACTAGATTATTCCAAAGGAAAATCATGAGCCATCCCAAAGCCATCTGTCAAGTCCTGATTTTAACACTAAAGAAACCAAAGCTAGGAGATAATCAAAAGTAACAAATTTAGTAGTAAATGTAGGTAAAAAGCTGACTTCATATGCTATTACTTGTTCTGAGCAGCTACCTGTCCCAACACTTGTTTCTGTTCCTCTCCTGTATGCCACGGACACATTCAACCAGAGCAGGTTTACTATTGAAACTATGATCATTTACATGATAGTGAAGTTCAGATTTTGTAGTATAGAATTAATTTGGTTAAATTTCTCATCTCTGGTACTTATAAAGTTTGAAGTGGGCCTGTAAATGTGGACGTCATAATTAAACAATCATCTGATTCTGAAGGGGTCAGATGGGATTACCTCCTGGTTCTTCCTGATGCATATTTATCATAAATGTGCTTGCAGTTTGATTATGTCCACTCAGATGATAACATGGATAAACCTGGGAGCATAAAGTCATCTTCATAGCCTCTTCAGGCCTCCTGTGCGCTGGCGACAGATAGAGCTCGCTTTGTGGCCTTTGCTTATCATTTTCTTCTCCTGCAGAGGTTCAGTATGTGCTGCCGTCTCTATGCATCACTGTGACAGGCTTTGCCCACTGCCTTGACCAAACAGATGAAACAAGCTACTCTGACTTCTGGTTTAAAACCTTTTTTAAAAAAAGTGTTAATTTCAGTCCAACATGTGTGAAGTCATTCCTTTGTTACAGCAGTAGGAAGCGCATGGCACTGTGGTGAACTCGTGCACTAGAAAATCCTGTAATCACTAGCAGTATAAAAGAAGCCATAGATAATCTATTATAGCCATACTAGTGATAAAGTATCTGTATTTTGAATTTAGTGACTCATATTTAGTGAGCTCTACTGATATCAAGGCAATAAAAAATAAAAAGAGGAGGAAAAAGCCCTGATTTTGTTCATGTGCTCCTAGAAATCCTGGAATTTGCCTGCAGCTGGTGACGAGCTGGGGTTCAGATGAGGCCTGGGGCTTTAAAGTGTAACTTAACACTAAATCCATCGTTTGATCAGCAGCATTTCATATTCAGTCATGTTTACTGTACAGGTCACTGATCCGGTTTCAGAGAGATATTGACGGCCTAAGCACGAGACATCCATGAATATTGTTTTCTGGGCTAAATCTGGTCAGTGTGTTACAGGCTTAAAAAGACTGACATCCAATAAAGTGAAAGATGAAATGTCTTTTTTGGCTATTACAAAGACTTGAATTCACAGTCACAGTTACTGAGGCCAAAATCCAGTCGAATTAGGTTCAGAAGTGAGCAGCAGATTACTCTAGCAAGCTTTCAAAACTGCATACAAGCCATTAATTTGAGCAACTCGTTGACAAAATTAGAAGTTTACCCAAAGGGTGAATGGGATTTTCTCCTGATTTGTTTTTTTTTTTTTCAATAAGGAAAGTCAAAGTTACAACTTCAAACCTTCAGAGCTTCTTTATCACATTTGTATTGTAAAAAAACCAGATAATTACAAAGATACTTATTATGACACACTGAAGGGGCTTTGTGTCATGTTCAAGACTTGAGTCAGGACCTAAATGCGGCTTGCTCACCTGCTCAACCAGGTGAGCCGTAATGTGCCAAAGTGGAACTCTACTGGTGACAGCACCAGAATAAAAATTATCCAGGATTGGGAGGAAAAAGGGTTTATTTCACTGATTCTAGGCATCTTTTTAACAACTCAAGAGTTCCTATTTTACCTTACATTCACACCTGTGGTGCAGTAGTTAGAACTGTCACCTTATAGGCTGGGTTTTAAATTCAGGGTCAGTAGTTGTGCATTTCCCTGTTGATCCTGTATCTGTGGACGCCAAGTCCGAGCCCTGCAACCCTGACATGGGTAGAAAAAGAAAGATGGCTGGATGAATTCACATGCTGGGACATAAAGACTTCTAAAAAAGGCAGCTTTCCACCTTTCACATCTCAGTGCTGTTCAAGTTTTGTTTTGTTTTTTAACTGGAGTTAAAGCCCCCAATAAAGAAAAATCTGCATCACTGCATCAACTTGGCACTGGAGGGCCTGCTTTCCCTCTCTCAAATATTGTTTTGCAGTTATTTAACCATAGCACACACCATTTTGATCATATAAAGGGATGTATTCAGGGTGTTATGTTGCTCTTTAACAGCTCTGAAGGCCACCTCTGAGCAGGACACTGAACGCTGCACTTGCTGTCAGCTAATTTAAGAAACCATAGCAGGGCAGTCAGGTGGTTTAACTGTTGTAGCACTTTAAGTTTATGCTGCTGAATATTACATGTTACTTCTGTGTCAGTACTGTATGTATTTATGTACTCTATGTATGTACGTGAATCCTGACTGGGAATGTCAGTGTGTACAGATGTACTCTATAACGATATGCATATCATCTGTGTTTTAATGTACTCTTTGTTGTCAATAAATACAAACAGAACATTACAGTTAAAACTTGGTAAAAAATGAACTTACTGACATCAGTTTACAGGCAGGTACCAAACATCAGCAGGTTTAAAGGCATTTAGTGTAAATAATGTGGGGTCACCACTCTCATCACTTAACAACAGAAACCTTCACAGCAGGGATGTCAAACTTCTCCCTTCTGTCAGCGTTACAAATTTCACACATGGACCAGATTGGAGTCTTTGCTGAGCCAATTCTGGCCCCCGGGCCTTATATTTGACAACCGTGCTTTACAGAGAGCAGTGACCAAACCTGAGTGTTTCAATCACATTTAGTGCT
This sequence comes from Maylandia zebra, assembly GCF_041146795.1. Classification (NCBI taxonomy): domain Eukaryota; kingdom Metazoa; phylum Chordata; class Actinopteri; order Cichliformes; family Cichlidae; genus Maylandia; species Maylandia zebra. The sequence goes on from NC_135178.1 coordinate 35,301,647, forward strand.
TATTTTTGTCTTTTATTCAACTTTTTAAAAAAAACCCAAACAACTTATGTGCCACTTGTACACTGATATTTTAAACACCACCTAACTTCAAGGCAAGAGAGCTCAGTTTGACATTCAGAAAACACTTAACATGGATCTGCTTTTCCTTCTCTTCCTCTTTCTGACTGAAGAGTCAAACATAACTGAGAGCCAAAAGCTGAGATTTCAGACTGCTCTTAATGCTCAGATTCAAACTGTTCTTCTGTTCTTTGTATATCCCTAATATATGATGATGATGCAGCGTGGTTTGCTTTGTGACTGGTGTCTGGTTTCAACAAGCAAAGACGATAGCTAGACGAAGAATAACTCTTCATTAAGTGTTCAGATGTCCTGTTTATGGGGGAAAGTGTTTAAGACGAGCCTTTGCAAACCAGTGGTCACATCACATCAACTAAATCCAACTTCTATACACAGCCTATGCTCTTTTAGCTTAGAAGCCCCGCCCACTGGGTGTTCAAACCTTCTGTTTGCAGATAACAGCCAAACAGAAGACAGTTTGTTTAAAGAGGGAGGAGTTAAAGCAGCTTGTTTCAGACAGAGAACGAACTGAGAGGCTGTACCAAAGATTATTTTGAGCCTTGAATCATGGAAGGCTAGTCTAGAATCCAAGAATAAAAATGAGCCCTTTAATGTGCCGTTAACACTAAGTGCATCTTTTGGTTCATAAAATCACAGGCAGCACTAACAAGGTGCTGAGACTGAAACAAGGTCCAACTCCAGTTATCCTTTCCATATTAAGAGATGTGCGGACTATCAGGTTCTTTTATTTATTTACGTCCGCTGACCTTCTCAAAGTGTAGCTGGAATAATCAAACGGAGCCAGTGACACACGTCAAAAACACCCCCACATGCAAACCCGTGACATCAGCTGTTGCGCATCACACGGTGAAACACCAACACTGAACGTGTGTTTCAATGTTAATTGTAAATACGGGTAAAGGGATTGTGTTAAGGCAACACTGCGCACAGATACCTCTGAGGTTTGGATTAATTTGTTACATGAAAACAAGTCCGAGTTTCCAGCCAAGAACAGGAACTGCTGGGAGCACCAGAGTGATTACAATCCTCCTGAGACGGTCTGCTGTTTCAGTCCAAAAAGTTTCCTTTTGATTTTTGTATCTGGATAAAACAATTAAAGACAAACACTTTCTCATTCTCCTGTTTTCATCTTTGTGAAAATACAAAACCAGTCAGAGATTAGTTGACTCCAGCCTCTGTGGGGTCAGACTGGATTCAACGTGTTTCTGTGGTAAACCTTCTCCCACATCACCGTCCTGCAGATGCAGAAGAAATCCCACAAGTTGCAGAGGACGCCACGGTCGAACGGATTCTCCTCGTCCTTGCAGGTCTTCAGGTATGAGATCCTGTGGCGGGACATGAACTCCCAGGTGGTGCAATTGATAGAAATCAGGTACAAGTGGGAGCCTAGCAGCACCACCACAACCACGGAGAAAATCCCGACTATGCACAACGCTGCCAGCAGAAAGCCATTCACCCTGAACCACTGCTCCCACGTAAGAGCAGGAGAAATGCCTGACCTGAAACACAAGGAAATTACACAACAGGAATAAACTTAGATCTGTTTGGCTATAACAGAAGTTCATCATAAGAAAAAAAAGCTGGATTAATTCACTGGTTTGTCCCATAAAAAGTTGTTTATAAGAAAACTAAACATAATTTAGCAAGATTAAAATCATCATCAGTTTGGTTGTTCACAGAATTTGCTGATAAGCAAACAACTGAACATCATAAGCCTGTTCTCACCCTGAATACTGACTAGTAGGTATAGAATGCATGCTTCTTTTTTTAATCTTATATACAAAGCAGAAGACAATGATGAAATGCAAAAAACTGCAGTTCCTCTAAAGTCCACTTGAGGCTTGCTTCAGTTTAAACAAACTGCTTGCCTTCTATGGATAGTCTGCAACCATAGTGAGGTCACCCACTGCTTCTGGATGCCATATTTTGAAACTGAAATCAAGGTTGAAGAAGTTATCAGCTTCTTGACGGTTGCAGAGCACAGCCACATATGCATCTGTTAATAACAAAATACTAGAAGCGCAACCACCAAAACTGAAGCACAAACTTTTAGTCAAATCCATTAAAAATGCTCGAAAAAGGCATCAAAAGCATAAAAACGCTCAAACTGTTCAGTTCAGAGGCCCAATGGAGAACTAGCTGCTACAGCACACCTGGATTAACTGGTGAGTTCAATAAAAATCCCATTTACTCATTACTATATTGGACGAACTTCAATTTTTAGTGTTGCCACAGAGACCGGCACACAGCAAAACAGCAACGCAGTGGTAACACAAAAAAAAAACAATGACTCTTTAAAAATGACAGCGTTGGTCACGTCACAGTGGTTATGTCCAGCGCTTATATACAGTCTATGATTTATCTTTGATGAGAAGCCTGCTGCCTGACAGGACAAAAACACTAATGGTTTCTTTTTTGGTTGATGGGGACATCGCTGTAGGCCAGAGGGAATACATGCATGTCTCAATGTTTAAACATCTGCTATAAAACTAAGCGGGATGTAGTACATTACATTACCTTGATAGAGTAATTTAAAATATTACATTTTTCACAGGGCAACACGAAATATCGGTTATGTATTTTTGGGAGTGAATGAATTAACAAAATCTGAAACAGAACATGCTACATCATCTTTGTTGTCACCAATTCTCCTGACTAAAGGCACATTTCAGATTTTATTTAGATGTATAAAAATGGGTGTTTAACAACCACGCTGCCAGCTGTTTGGCTGCCAGCTGTTTGGCTGCCAGCTGTTTGGCTGCCTGTACTCAGAAGCTTGCAAAGTGTAAACTGACATGTTTTTTTTAAATTCATTCTTCTGTGTCCAGGGCAACACTGGTTTCAATAAATGTCATGAAATATTGTTGAAAGGTTTGCCCACATTACCCCAAGTGTTTTCTTTTATGCTTTACTCAGCTGATAATCTCTGATTATTACCCAGTAAAGTTTAATTACCACAGAGCTTACTTCTGCCTCTGTGTGTGCACATAAACCTCTGCTCCACAGCGGTGCCTTTAACTGGAAACCTTAAAATGAAGACGACTTGAACTTTATAAGTGTGCTTAAGCAACCTGTCACAGATCATCCTTACACAATTTAACCACTCAGTTCAGTGATGTTCTCCAAAAGTCACAATTCTCCAAAAGTCACAAGTTACCCAATTCCTTCTAAAGATAAAGCGGCAGAGCAGAGTACACTCAGTACAAGATAAGTTTTCACTGAGTCACTGCTGGAAGGCAAATTGAGGCCACAAATATTCCCAGCAGATAAGGACATTTATCTTAGAGGCTGGAGACGGGCGGAGGCATTTAGCAGACGTACAGAGCGACGTGAAGGCCCGACAGCAGGGTGAGCAGCTGCACCAGCAGGTAGATGATGAACCAGCGGTGGTTCCTCTCTCCCACGCAGTTCTCAATCCACGGGCAGTGGTGGTCGAAGCGATGGACGCAGCGTTTACACATGTGGCAGTGCTTCGCTCTCATTGGCTGCTGCTTGACACACATGGAGAGAAAATAAAATAAAGGTGCTGTTACTAGGAAAGGTTGATCGCTCTCCAGATTTTTTAGATGGTTTCTTTTGGGTAATGCAACCAAAAGAGAAAGTTAAATCCTTCTACAGCTGCACTGATTAGTTGATTAAAAGAAAATCAATCTGCAGCTCTTTCTGCAATTAAATCAGTGCTGCAAACAGACTCGCAGACAACGCCTCAGGGCCGTAAGAACATTTGTTGGGCTGTAAAAGTCCCTGATAAGGAAATAGGGGTAAGATACATGGGTGTGGCTGAGATCAACACAGAGAACATTTTTCTGCCACTGAAAAAATACAGTACAAAAGGTTTTGACTGAGCTTTGTCTGGCAAAACTTTCTTTTTCTCTTTCATGATGGAAACAAGCTTCCATACTTGAATGAACCAATGCACAGGGGGAATTTGGTTAATGCTGGCCTACAACTGAGTCTTTGCAAACTCTGACAGTGTCTGTGAGCCAGTTTGCAGGGCTTATTTAATTATAGAAGAAAAAATAAAATGAGACTTAATGTAGCAAATTTAAAAAACACAGTTTGGTTGTTAACCAAAGAAAATGACTGGACATCATAAATCTTTAAACAATGACAAAGGTGAGTCTGTGGCTCTTCTTGACTGGCAGGTGCAAAGTCTGAACTTCAAAGCAGAACATGTTTATAGCCTGGTGAAAAAAACAGTTTTAACCTTTTTAGATAATGTTTTTTATTTGTTTTTTTTATATAACTTAAACTCAGAGGTGTGGACGCTTTGATTAACAGGCGTGCCAACAAATAAAAGCTGGACAAAGCTGCGGTGACATTACCCATTCGATTTCACATTTTAAGACCTCGGCGTGTTTCATACTTGGGCAGATTTCTGGTGCACAAAGGCGTGTTAAAAGCAGAGCCAAAGCCACAGAAATGGCCTCTATTCCAACAGATACTTCTTTTTATTTACTTTTTGCTTTCCAGTAAGCTCAGCTACCATGTAGCTTCCATCGTCCCATCAAATACTTTCACGCAGTCCAACCAACAGTCAGCCTGAGGTCCTGTCCACACACACAGGTCATGTAAGTGGTGGTATTAGGCTGCTGAAAACTGAGCTTTTCATTAGCTTTTTGTCTCAGGAAAAATTAAGACTTTGTTTTGCAGTGTCACCTTTTTTGTGAGATGAGACTGTGTGTTGTCTTATTGTTTGTTAGTGATACACCTAGGCTTCTGATTGGTCAACATTCCTGTATGGTTAGAGTTATGTTACCACCTGTTGCTGTGGCACTTTTGACAGTTCATGGCCTCGTTTTGTTTTTGAGTTTTTTCTTGTGACTTGTGATGCAAAACAGTGTTGCTGTTGACGGGGTCTTATAAACAAAAGAGGAAAATTCCAGTTTTTAAGAAATCCTCGTGTACGTGTGGATGTAGCCTCAAATTCACAATATTTTGAAAGCCAAGTTTCTTTCAGGAGGAGGATGTTTGTGTCTTTGGCACCATTTTAATATCAGCTGCTTCTCCTGACATATGATGCAGAAAGACACCATTTAAACCCAACACACAGAATTTGATGAGTTGGAAATGCGGTCACGTCAAACTTGGTGAGCACTGGAATTTGGCAGCTGGCAGCAGCTGGCAGCAGCTGGTTACCTGCAGCAGGCAGTATCCACAGCGCCTCAAACGAGGGGTCGATGACTGAGGGATCATCGCCTCCATTTCTTCATTCGGACTCTGAGCGCCCTGTGTAACACAAACAGACGTCAGTCACAAGTGTTCACACGCACACAGAAACACTGCAACCTTTCAGCATTAATCACAGGTTAGTACAGGTTTTAGTCCATTTGCTGATAAGAAAACATCACATCACTGCTGACCTCTCCGCAGCAGAGAAAAGGCAGTTAGTGGTCACCACTATTACAAAACATTATGAAACCAACCTTTCACAAAGTGTTTTAATCCTTAAAGAAGGTCAATTAACTGCTTCTTATATAGTGCTTTTCAACTCTATTTGAGCATTCAAATAGCTTTACACAACATGTCTCATTCATCCATTCTATCTAATGTTCTCACTGACTCTGATAAACGCATCAGGAGAAACTCAGGGTCCAGTATCTTGTCCAAGGATACTTTGGCATGCAGACTGGAGCAGCCAGGGATTGAACCTTCTGCCTGCCTGCCTGCTGAGCCACAGCCAGCCCTCAAATTAGGATCTACTTTGAATTTGTAATCCAAGTCTTTTTAATTAAACTCACCTTGACAGTGTCATTGAGCACAAAGCCGGGGTCCATCAGGGAAACGGCAAAGTACAACAGCACTGACAGAACGACCAGCAAGAAGAAGAGAGCCGGCAGCAGCAGCTCTCCCTGCTCCTCACATCTCCGCAAGCCTACACACACACACACGCACACACACACACACGTAAGAGCTAACAAAAAGTAAGATATTCTCCAAGATTTATGTAGAAATGTGGCAGCTAAATAATCTTGCCCTCCTGTGTGGAGAGAGGGCAACCCTAACAGCGGAAAGGACTTTGGGTCATAGCATACATCCACTGTTTTCATAGTATCAGCTGTTGCCTTCAGAGCGGAGGTATTCTTTGACTTGTTGCAGAACAAACAGATTTAAATTCTCACTTGTTCCTACCACTATTAATTTTTAATTATGTGATTTGTTGGGGTTTCAGGGTGTATGTGTTATCTATGCTGCTGACTACAAAGCACACTACCCCTCAGGGATAATATACTTTATTTTAATCTTGATATTGAAAATGTACAAGAGACAAAAAAACAAAACAAACAAAAAAATCTTCATATTCGTTGAGACTGTAAAGTCACAAGTTGTTAAAACAAATGGGAAATTACTTCTTTCTTCATTATAACTCTACTTGTATACAACTTAAAAAAAAAACCCATATTATTATATGGGTTCATATGAGTATATTAAGGCCACTGTACATCAGATATTGGATTTTATTTTTTTTATTTTTATTTAAAATTTTATTATTTGAATATATATGACAAATTATTCAGTCTGGAAAGGCGTTGCATTGAAATATTTAATTTAAAAATATTTAATTATGATATGACCATTTTTAACCCCAAAAAATATATATTTATTGGAGGTTTATGTATCTATTTTTATTTAGGCTCATTTCTTGTGTTTTTAAATAAAAATATTATAATTTGTGGAGTAACTTGTAACAGCAACTGACAGATACATGTCAGGTGGTAACAACTACATAATTTCCCTTAATAAATGTAGGTAATATAAATAATAAAGATACTCGAAAATGCTCAAGTAAAATAAAAATCCTTGTAATTGGAGCCCAACTACCATTCAGCTCCATCCTGTTGCTAACGGCCAAAAGCTAGCTGGTTGCAGTCTGAGTGACTTACTAGTGTTGTGCAGGAACAGAATGACGGTTATGATCCAGGTGAGCAGTGTGTGAGCGACCCGGACCAGAAACCCGCTCCGAAACACGTTCTGCACCATATTAATAAAAGCACCTGTCACCTGTCACCGCTGCTAACGAGCCAGCTAAGAAGGTTAGCATTACCGAAATAAACACATATATATTAAATAAAGACCGAGAAACTTTTAAATATACTACAAAGCAAATGTAGAAATGTAGAAAATAATCTGGAGTCGATTACAGGCGTAAATACGCATTCAATCAAAAATAAAACAACCGACTTCTGTTTTTATGTTGTTCATTCAGTCTACTTCCTTGTTTCCCTACGGCGGCCTGTATAGGTCAAACCGTTCGAACTGACCATGCGCAAAAGGTTTTCGCAATAGTAAAATACGTCGGCTAATGTTACATTAAAGCACCGTTTATTTTAAGGAAGTCAGACTTGAATTTTGAAATGAAATTATGCCAAACTTTTTTTTAGAGAATTTGGCTATATTTCATTCAACACAGTGCAAATGGCTTGTAACTGAAAAACTAAAGGGACCAAAAATGGTCCCAGGGCCAAAGAAGGGTTAAAAAGATTAATTTCGAGTTTAAAAATCGTTTTTTCCCCATCAATAAAAATTCTTAGAAAACAGTGACGTCACTTTTTTCTCCCTTTTTGTGTGTGTAAAAAAGGTTGACACGAGCATCTGTTTCATTAACTCACAGGTAGTTTTGCGGGTAATGGCTAATCCATTTCTGTAATTAAGTGAGCGCAGAGAGTTTAGCCTGCTCTTTATCTTTGGCTGCCACCGAGAAGCTTCTAGAAACTGTCTGAAGCTTCTGGGAAGCAGCTGATTATCGGAAACTGCACAGGAAGTGTCAAGAAACGTTACTGTTAGAGGGTTAATGTGCCACACACTTACTTACAAATATGTAAGACTTAGTGGGAGGTTAAATCAACATCATTTTTATAAATTTGAGGTATTTTTTTTTATTATATAGCACTTATTGAAGATGTTGTTATAAAACAATCTGACATATAATCAAAATGTTGTGTAAGCCACAAATCATCTTGCTGAGAGCGCCATTAAATTATCAAGTCAACAAATTTATATTAATATTAATAATATAATTATCGGGGGGGGTTTGGTGGGGGTTTTTTTTCCCAGTGGTGGATATAAGTAGGTGCTTTACTTAAAAATAAAAATGCCACAAGGTTAAAGAAAAATGTCCTGTGTTAAGTAATCAAAACCGAAAGTATTCACTATGACACAATGTCTCTTTTCAAGATTTTAACTTAAGATTTGCAGCTTCCAAGTGTTTTTGTTTGCAAACAATAATAATTTGTCACATGCAAGATAAGAAAATAAAATACAGTCTTTTAATTTTGTTCCAGTGTGCACAGGGTGCCAATCCTTCTTTTCTTTTTTTCTTTCTTTTTGTTTTTGAAACATATGATAGGACAGAGAACAGGACAAAACCTGATACAGACCAGAACACTTACAAGATAACAAATACTGGTATAAACATTCAAATGAGTGTAGTCCATGCAGGTGTGTGTATTACTCTGTTCAGTGTGAAAGTCTTTTCATTTCTTCTTGTTTTACTTCCAAGGAGCCAGACTTTCTTCTATTTTTTTAGGTGCCCTTGAGCAATAGTTTTCCAAGCTTTTTGAATGCCCTGCTTTTTCTCTCATTTACAGTCCAGTACTCGTAACTGACCGTATTCAGGGAAATCATGAATATTGACCTATGAATCATTCGTGCACAAGAAAAGCAGAAGAAAATCATTGGGAACAGGTTTTATGAAGTGATGAATCCAAATCTAAAATGTTTGGTTTGAGTCAGTATGTAAGTGTCTACAGCCTCTGTCATGGTTCTGAGCTTCATTTGAAACTGTGAAGTTTGAGATGTGAAACTGGGTGGGAAAAGCATCAGATTTTCACCATGACAATGATCCCTAAAACACTGTCAGTGCAGTAAAAGCATGCCTGGATAGAAACACACCACTTAAAATATAAAGAAATTAGAAGTGGCTCAAGACTTTTGCACAACACTGCACATAATTACATTATACTTTCTGAGGAAATTGCGACAGGCCCAGTTACCACAAAAACTGCTAATTAACTTATACCGCTCCACCATCGAGAGCCTTCTGACCTACTGCTGTACTGTGGAGGACAAGAGAAAACTGTAGTGGGCAGTGAGGGCGGCAGAGTGGGCAACTGACACTTCACTAATCCCCCTCAGAGACATTTATACTGGCAGACTTCAACAGAAAGCCAGTATCATCAGCAAGGACCCCTCGCACCCTGGACACTGAAAATAAAAGGAATAAAAGAAAGGAATTACAAAGCTCTTCTTCAAAACATGAAGTTTTTCTGAAATAATCTCATAACATCAAATCCTCCAGGAAGGTTCCCAGGTGTGAAGTGACCCTGAAGAATCTGTGGCCACAATCAGAGCTAGTTAAAATCTCTAAAAAGAAAAAGAGCTTCAATGTTTCCTATATAACTGAACTGTTTGTGAAAGGAAAGCTTGTGATTCCAGATACTTTCACAAACCTTCCCAAGAAAAACTGACAAATGAGTTCAAGGAAAAGTGATTGGGAAAAGGGAGGTAGGAGGTAATATTTTGGACTAGTTGTCTGGAACCATGCAGTTATCACATCTGCCAGACACTTCAGGGTCACTTCACTCTGTAAATGTTGCTGATCGTAGCCATTGTGTGCATTTATATACCACGTAATCACTCAATTCTTGTTTTGGAAGCAATGAAAAGATCCACTTTTGGATATTACAGATGCACCACCCAGGCATGTGCAGTTTAAAAATAAGAAGCCTGTCTGCTGAGGTTCCACTTCTGTTTTCATCACATGCACGATCTGCATTAGGAAAACCCTCCAAACACCACAAATATGTAAGACTACCAAACTTCTCAGTCTGGAGGAGTTGAAGTGTACCCCTCAGCCTTTTTGAGCTTCAGTGTGTGAATTTCAGGGGAAAAGAAAAAAAGAGAAATGAGACAGATTTATAATTTCCATTTATTTGCATCGAAAATGGTCCATTAAAACACTAAGTCGGCATTGACAACATCATTTAGAGGCTTACTAGCTTTAATTAAAGTGCATTATGCCGTCTGTCTTTTCACTTTCTAAATACACATGCTCTTCTTTAAAATGAAGAAAGAAAAAAAAGAAGAAAAAAAAAAGCAGCCCTTTAACCTGAGGTGAACATTAAGTAACATTCAATTAAACAAGAATTAGGGCGACTAAACACATCAACGATCTCATTGCATCAGCAAAGTTTCTTTTCCCGCCCCGTTTTCACCATTTCAGACAACTACACGTAGTTATCAACATTAAGGCTGATTTATGTAGTTGCACATTTTGGCTCAAGATTTACTTCCCTTTCTAAATAAAACAATAAATACAGGACGGGTGGTAATAAATACTCCGGTCAGTCAGTCACTCAGTCATTCATTCAGGGGTGGAGAGAAATTCAAACTGTGTGCAAAAATCTTCCCGTCTGGGACAATCATTTCACTCCGTGCATTTTAATGCTTTATCCACCAAGATTCACTCAAGAGAAGAGCAAAAATATTTGGTCCTTGCTTCTCATACAGTCACCGTTCAGCTTCTCTTTAAAGGTAATAGCAGCAGTCACGACATCCTGAGCTCACAGAGTCCATAACCTCCACCTCGTCGTGTCCTTTCTAGTCTTTCATCAGCTGACATTCACAGAATGAAATGGCTCCGCGAACCTCTGGAGGGGCCTGAAAGCCCCCGGGGGGATTCCTAGCATGAGCCTTGGGAGGGTGAGGGGTGGGGGACTAGGGAGCCTTATCTTGAGGTCACTCCCAGCTGTGTCTTCAGGTGCTCGTACACAACATAGCTGATGCTGACGGCAGGGATGACTTTAAGGAAGTTGGGGGCCAGGCCTCTGTAAAGCCCAGTGGGCCCCTCGTTCTGCAGGATCTGCCTGAAGAGGCTGGACATGGTCACCTGCTGTTGGCCGCCATCTACTGCAGCTGAAAGGGTTAAAAATGGACAAGCTTAGACTTGTGTTCAAATACAGTTACTATCCAGTTATTTTTAAGTTACTAAATGTATAAAACCGTCTGCTACTGATGGAGTAACAGGTCAGTATTGAGGCCTCACCTTGTGCTTGCATGCGGGTTCGGACCAGAGCCAGGGGGTAACTGGCGAGCTGACCGCAGGTACTGGACACTGTGCCGCAGGCCAGCAGGACGAACACACCGGGGTCTGTGCTGTTGGTGCCATACTGCTGGAGGTAGGTGTTTTTTAGCGTCTATGGAGAGAAAACAAAAAGGTCAATCTACAGTCTCAGTTTGAATTTTATTTTGTAGGAGTTCTGGGGATTTCCAAACAATGTATGCTTGTGACTGCTCACCTCGTACACTGCGAGGTCAATGCCCGCATAGGGCACGATGCCCAGCATGTTGGGGACGTATCCTTTGTAAAACGCGCCGAGGCCTTCTCTTCTGAAGATCTGCTTGGCGCAGTCAGTGATGCCAGCATACTGGCCGGTCTTCCTCAGAGCGAGACGGGTTTTAAGCACCTGGAACAGATTCAGTACAGATAACGTCAGCTTTGACTGTACAGTCGCGACAGAGGCATCACAACGCTACAGGATAGATCTAATTAAAGAGATAATCACCTCCATGGGGTAGATTGTGCTCTGGGCAATCACTCCTGCCAAAGATCCTGCAACAAACCGCTCCAGGATGCTCAGAGCTTTCTTATCACTGCCGATTAAACGCTTAATCTGGAGAAGCAAGTTGAGAAAGAACAGATTAGCAAATGACATCAAGAACACTGTGCCTCGTCCATTAAACCCGTCCCTTGATAAATCCATCATACCTGCTCGTAAGCCATGAACTTGAGGGCCGACTCGGGGGCAATTTTGAGGATATTCACACCATTTCCTCGCCACAAGGACCTCGTACCACCTTCTTTGATCATCTGCATGAGTCCGCTCATGATGCACATGTTGTTGGTTCGGGATCCGTAAACCTGGGGGAGGAAGAATATTGTATTTGATTAAACTACTACACTAATTATGGGATGACTTGGGCATGGTGCCATGTGGGTCATCATGTTTTTAACCAAATCTAAGCCAACTGGGTGAATATCTAATCAATAGGACAAAGTCTCCTGACGCACACCATGGGGATGATGACACATTTAGTATGGGTAGTTTGAGCTTGGATGACAGCGAGTACTATGAAGCCAAGGGTGTGACAGCGGTTTGAGAGCAGTCATTGGTCATTGCCTGGACTCTGGCCCCTTGCCGTTACACACTGTTAAACGTTAACTTGCTTGTGAGCGTTAGGTGACGGGCGCTTGAGCAATTTCAAACCATAATGGCCACAAATACTCAGAGCTAAAATCTCAGTAACGTTTAACATGTCATGCATCAGCGGACACTTTAAATGCCCGACAGCTTTAGTCATAAGACCCACAAGCGGAGAAATTTCCACAACTTCCTCTTCACAGGCCCATCATGTGCCTGCACTTGATCAACAGCTGCTTCAAGTGTATTAAGAGGTCCAAGTCGATCTTACCTGCATCGTGACTTTGAGTCGATCCAGGGGGGCAGTGCAGGTCCTCGAAACTGCTCCTGCTCCTCCACCTGCGACCAGATGTCTCCACCACATCCCAGTCTGCTTCTCCTCAATGGTGAAGTCATCGGGGACCATGAGATTCTCTCCAACATCGAATATCTGATCAGAAGATGACAGGAATGGTCAGATATAGAGAGCAAAAAACCCCTAGTAGAGGTTTTAGTCATTTTGTCTCGGCAACTAACAGAAATTACTCTCATTATGGAAACATACATGAAGAGATTACAAAGGACAGAGTGGAGGTTAGTTTCACATGGACCACTCTTGAACATTTTGGAACAGGACCCATTTTGTGTCAAGCTTCTATTCTTAACCAACATGTGGTAAAAATCCTTTGTGTTAACATCTGAACATTTCTCTCATGTGGGCCACATGATGTGAGCTCATGTGTGACTGCAGGTTAAATGTGTAAGCATCCCCCCACCAGCACAGCAAATGTCAGAACACGGGGATTGTTTTCAAAGGAAGACATGTTGAGAATATAGGTCAGGGATCTGTTTAAAACCTCTAGCTTTGCCCCCTTTAAAAGAAAAAACAAAACAAACCTCAAGCATTTTGCCTTCTTATTCTCTCTCTGGGACTCTTATGGAGATAAAACTGTGCAGGTTGACATCTGACCTGACTTTCTGCAGTCTGAAATGATCCAGCACTTTACATCTCTGCTCAGCTTGAGGCCGGCTTGTGCCGCCAGGCGAGTCTGCTAGTCTCATTAGCTCTAAAATAACTTGTTCTGCCCCTGAGATCAGAATGTGTTCCTCCGGGAGCTGTGCTATATTACATCTCCAGTCTGCACCTGCTCTGACCGCTGCTGCTGCTCTCCTTTACATAACAGCACCGAGACAAATCCTTCCAACATAATCCTGCAGGAAAGAGCCCAATTCCTTTCATGGCCTAAGAGCTTAATTGCTGACGCATGGTTTGTGCTCATGGCCTTTCTGGGAATTTGCTCTTTAATTGACCCACTCAACAGGAGGGTGTAAGAACTTTTGCCTTTGCTATGTTATTGTTATCGCATATGATGATAAAGTTATCAACCAAGAATAGCTAAAAGTAGGACATGTGAAAGGTTATGCAAGAGCAGAATTTTCTACTTCTCTTTCATAAAGTTAATTTTGGCACATTAATGATTTGTCTCTAGTTTTAGGCTCTGAAGGTCAAAGCAGCAGATTTGTTCCCTTTTTTGGGCAAAACTTTTGGTTTCAGTGTGAAGTACTAACCGTGGAGTGTTTCCAGTAAAGGATGATCTCAGGAATGTTCTCCGTCTTCTCCACCATGGCATACTTGCTCCAGTCTTTACTGCCGATTGTTATCATGCCGTTCTTATCCATGCTTTAAAATAAATAAATGTATAAAATGATGAGACATTGTTTCCTTAAAAAATAAATAAATAAATCAATCAAAATCTAAAATCCCAAAGATTAAAAAGATATATACATATATATATTTTTTTTACCTCTTAAGGACTTTCTCCGCATGTTGCAGAGAAATATGCACACCAAGGTCACGGAGCGACTGCATGAACTCTTTAGGGTCAACGCGGCCTTTAAAAGGAAGCAAAGACACGTTGTGAGAAAATGCGTCCTTCACACTTAAAGCTGCGGAAATGACACAAAGTGAAATTCGAAACCACTCGAGGAGTTTCGTGTGAAACAAAGAGCATGACTCTATCTCCTGCCACATACCTGCATTCTTCCTGTCGAGACTCTTCACCACAAGCTTCAGGTCTTTCTCGTAGTCTTGTAGATAGTGAACAAACTCCTCAAAGTCCAGCTGTCCGTCCGAGTTGTTTTCTTCCCTTTTTAATGTTTTCTGTGAAGAAGAAATAAAACCAGAGTCAGACAAGACGGCAGAATTTGAATAATCTGATTTACTGATTCCAATCCAGTGAGTCAGCTTCATGGAGGAGTAGAAGGTGACATTTAGCAATGGTATGCAGTAGTCATCTCCCCTGAGAGTTTAACAATGTCTTATGAAACAAGTACAGCAAGTTTGAAATGTACCTTGTAACTGATGCCTCCCAAATGATTAGACAAGTGACCATAAACCAGCCCTGGAGACCCACTGGCGCATTAAAGGTGTCCCCTCAGCTTGATTTTTATTACCCAAAGGGCAGCTATGACCATTTGCCAGGCCACAAGCCTCTTGGCTTTCTTGAATGACATCTATTTCTCCTGGGCCTATTAGGGTATTAGGTAATAACACCCTTGTCCATCTTCACCCTCAACTGCAGGCTGACCCAGCCAACTGCTTTAATCCATGTCTAGGTTGAAACCTGCAGGGCTAAAATAAGACCGGGATATACTGCTATCATTGACTGATACCGCCTGACCTGCTGCCCAGACCGCCTGTAGGCATATGACTGAACCCGATACCCCATCTGCAGATATTTGCAGCTTGCACCCTACTCCCTGCAGGAGTGCATCAGTGTGACTTAAAGCACAGCTAAAAGGGCCATTTTGTGCCAGTTCATGAAGCCTGAGATGCCAAAGACAAACTGCTGCAGACTTTAAGTCTTTGCATAACCTTGATTAAAACACGTTTAAAAACACAATTATGAGCAAATCCTAATGAGCCCCAGCCTCTTAACCCCCCAAAAAGGCCCATAGATAAAATGTACTGGATAAGGCACTGGGCACCTTTTAAAACTTGAAATAATGACAGATTTTTTTTAGAGTGGTTTCTAAACCTTTTCTTCCCAATAATTTAATTTGTGTTGACAGATGCATTTAAAACAATCACATTGTTATGAAATCGTGAAATTAAAACATGAAAAGTCAGTGGTGGGTCAGCATTCCTAGGATTACAGATGCACCACGAGTCATAGCTATATGGGATCTGCCTGCCCCAAAACCATCAGTTTCAGAGTAGTAAAAGACCTCAAGGACATCAGGGAGAAACGCATGACCTAGAAACGGGAACAGCTAATTAAACAACTTTTGTACTTATGCACACGATTTACTTTTTCTCAGTTACATATAGCGAATGATACCGGCTTCTAGCTGCCCTCTTTCAGTGTAAGCGCATGGCCGGAATTCCTTTTTAGGGTGGATTTTCCCCATGTAAGCTGAATGGCAGTCTTTTTCAGCCCGAACCGGCTCGGTTAAGTTTTAAAGTTTGCAGTAACAGGCTTAAATCAACAAATATTGATTACTTTTCAATGTCATTTAGGTTAAATACAGCTGTTACGTTAAAGTTGCAGCAAAAATGCCCGGAATCTTCTCGTGAATTTTCTCGAAACCGGTCTTTTTTGCGGCCTAGTCGTAAGGCTTTTACTACTGCGCGCTAATCTTTCCGGTCGCCGGAGTGAACGGATTTGTGGCGCTCAGACTAATCAATGTTACGAACTAGGTTATTCTGACTGTGTTAGTTAACTTATTTCCTACCTTTCGCCATCGTTGGTAGGCTGAAAACTCTTGGGACGGCAGGAACACGCTGAGTTTGTTAAAAAGAGACTTCAACTCAGATGGAAGTCCGTTAGACTCGAAATATTCCACTTCAATCGGGTCCGAGTTAGACACGGGGACGTAAAGGCACAGGCCGAGCATCTTTGGTAAATTAAAACTTCAATAAATAAATAAATATCACAAAGTTGCGTCTGCCCTGTCCGGGACAATACTGAATGCCGGTAAGGAAGGACCGGCTACTAAAGAATGTCAGAAGTCCACGCCTCTTCCAGAATAGCTACGTAATTGGTCCGTCCCTCGTCAATGAAGACAAAACGTCATTTTTACTACGGACGAATAACTGAGGCCGCCCATTGATGGGCTGGACTCGGTCCCGCCTTTTCCTTTCTTTTTTTTTGTGTGCGAGTGAGCGAAGGAAATTGACCAATCCTGTGGCCGGTTTAGTCTGCAATTTGAAATATTAACCAATCCTGTTTTTCCTTCCATTGGAAACTGGCGGCCACGGGGTTTACATTACGGCCTATGTGCAAGAAGCTCCGCAGAACGTTTACATAAAATAAAATAAAATTTGAAGCAACTAATTATTATATGACCACTTAATAGATTTTAATTCAATATAATAATTAACAAAAACATAAATAAATCTTTATTGATTGAAAATATAATAATAACAACAGAAAATCCACAAGTAGAATATTAAATTATTATAATAAGAAGAAAAGTATCTCTTTATTTGTACAGAATATTTTAAAAATTATTTTAAAAAAATATGAAGAATGAATGATAAAGAAGAATTCAAGGTAGGTAGTTTAATAATTTTAAGGAGAATATTTATTACATTTTATTGTACGCTGAATAGATTAGATATGTATTGTCAAGAGTATTCAAATTTACATTTTGTTTCAATCACATGCACAGTATGGTAGTTTTTGCCACATTTTCTTCTATTGTATTTGACATATTTCTTGTGTAAGTGGTCCATTAACTATGTGACCTGAGTATTTCCATTCTGTGCTACAATACATAAACATAACTACAACAATGGGGAAACTTTTTTACTGTACTGCATTGCATATATATTACAGTTTTAGCTATGTTTTTAGCACTGAGATTTTATGTAGCTCAATTAAAATGTTTGTCAGGGGTTTCCAGCCCCCACGAAAAAACCATGACAGGACAAAAACACTTGTTTTTGCTCCTTATCACAGATGCTGATTACCTGTTTACAGCTCCACTGAGGAGGCCACAGCTTTGTTTTGCTTCTTTCATTCACAAACAATGGTCTCATGACCCCCCAGACTTATCTTATATACCCTTTGCAGGAGGCCTGACTTCTATAGGCTGCAAACAAATGGATTAAACTCCATACACAAAGTAAATTGGCTGTATCTCCAGCAACTCCAAAGGTAGAAAGCTTTTTAGAGATTGCTGCATATTAACTAAACTTTATTGGTACTTTTACTTTACTGGAGAGTCTGAGTATCTCTCCACTATTGAAACCCTGTGTCTGCAACTCATCCCCTCACATGATGTTCCCTGCAAAAAGTATTGCATCACTTTGTTTGGCTTGTGGTTGGGTTTTCTTTTGGGGGGGTGTTGTCCTCTGAGGCAGGCAAGCTGCTGGCCCATGAAGGCTGGACAAAATGAATCACAACAAGGACGAGCGCCAAAAGCCAAAAAAGGAGCTGAAGTAAAGCCAAGAGTGACCTGCTGAGCCCTTGAGGATGAGGCAGTCAGATGATTCTGAATTTCAACAAACACACACACACACACACACACACACACACACACACACACACACACACACACACACACACACACACACACACACACACACACACACACTGACACACTCCTCTGCATGTGTCTAAACTGTCAGGCAGTGGAAAGGTCTCAGTTTTGATGGAGACAGCTTTCCACTGTATTTTAAGCCGGGTTAAGTTTGACCTCTGCCTACGTGAGTGTTTACTAAAGTCTTTCTCTTATAATACTTCTGGCTGGGATTTGGAATGACTCTGCAGGCAAATATGTTGCTATAAATAGTGTACATAGTATTTTCTTGTGTCTTTGGCCAGTTGTATTTGTTTGTCCGCACTAACTGGGGGTGGGGGCGTGGGGGTATTTGTCCGCAAAAGTCTGGTTCCGTTGGGGTTCCCACTGTCTTCAAGTGCTTGCTAACAGGGCATTGTCTGATTATTGGGACTTTTTCTACAATGCTGTATAGTGTCCTGCTGTTGCTATACAACATACTGAAATTAAACTCCCAGCTTAAAAATCAGCATCCTTCTATCTGAGACAGTGTATTTTATAGAGCATATGAAGACTGCCAAGTTACGTATAGTTGTTTACTTTAAATGTGTGCAGCACTCAGAGGTTGAGTCTCTTAACCTAATGAGTGTACCAAAGAAAAGAAGCAAGGTTAATTTTAAGTTAAAAGCATTTTGTACAACAATAGTTGTTCATATAAATAATTTTATATGAAACTCAGAAAAACATCACAATACGAATGGCCTAAATTTTCCTTTAGAAGGCTAAAGTACTTCTACACAGTATTTACATTATGAGACAGAAATCAAAGTTTGTATTGATGGCAACACGACGAAATTAAGGATAAGACGTTAAACAGTCCCAGTCTTTGCTTCTACTCTTCCAGAACTCTGTCTTACACGGAAAAATCACGCACAAATTAACAAATGAAACAATTATGCACAACCAGTTTAGATTATGAATGCTTATGAGGAAATTGCACCTACGTCCAGAAAGGATGGCTGCAGCTGCACGAGCCTTAAACATCTAATATTAGCAGCGGGTAGTCACAGGAACATCAAGCTGCCCAGAGATGTTCCCGCAGCCTTTAACTTTACCCTGCTTGGCATTTCTGTACTTTCTCCTCTGTGTCAGTGTGATACAAGAGAAGCCTGGGATACTCCCTACCAAGAGATATCACACATTTTGTCCAGGCCACCTCAGAAGATCTTTGCAGAGTAAATAAGCTTTTTTTCTCTCCACTTTTTTTGGTTTGAATCTGTGACACACCAAAGGTACCAGGGCATGTATCACAACATCGCTTAAGAAGACTCTCCTGACTTTTCAAGCAACACTAAGCTCCAGCGCCCCCACATGCTTTTTTCAGCTTGATAAAGACAATAAAAAGATACTTTATATTTATTTGAATTACATTGTTTCAGTTCAACGTCTTTTTTTTAGGGCAGTAGTGAGGGAATTGAAAATTCCAATGGTGCTCTAGCAAAAGTACAGACTCATGGGACTGTTAATGTTCAACTTTGAACCTTTAATTTAACGATGGTGTGATCTCTGATACATTAGCTGTGTTTAGACTTTGATTCTTGTGGATGCGTGACATGGTCTCCAGTCTTTGTGTGGCAGTGAACCGTGTAAACAACGTATTACGATTCCCATTAGTCAATGTTCTTGTTCAGTTTTTGATCAAATATTAATAAAACCAGTGTCTGTGTGCTGCATGAGACACAGGAAGTCAATTAAAAACCTTGTGTACAAGTACTCTTAGTTTCCTAGTGACATATAAGGAGTTTATTCATTATACAATTTGCTGGACTGAAACCGCAACAACCACTTTTAACTTAATTAGAATTAGAAGTTAGTTTTATTTTGACATGTGATATTAAACTCATCTGGCTTAATCCACTTAAGTTGAAGCAGCAACATATATACATATGTTTTAAAATGAAAGCAAATGTCTCTACACAGAGGATGCTGTATGGCAGTCGTCTTGTTCATGTTGCTACAGCCTTAATTATAAGTAAAATAAAAGCTTAAAAATTAACTGGAAAAGTTGTAGGGACAATTACCCATAGTCCCGATTGCAAAATGAATGAGGAGAAACAACCCTTAACTCCATATTTGGAGACAACAGATGCTTAAATATATATAATTTTTGTCCTGTCATTGCCAAGATTTGGAAGAACAATATTTGAAAGCCAGAAGTCACATTTTCTGATACCATAGGGTTGGGGTTATTTCTCAGACCCCACAGGGTAACTGTGAGGGTATCAACAATAATGGCTATGCCTGTATGACAAAATAATAAACAGCAGTAACAACAGCACTGGTGGTAAGAGCAACAATAACAATATGAGGCTTTAATGCACGCATGTAACTCTGAGGTTCATGAACACGTCAGTAAAAGTTCACTAGAAGCATAAACACGTTAACGTGGCCACTGTCGTTGGATGCCCTGCGTCACACAGCAGCAGGTAAAGACAAACAGGACTCAGCAGGAGCACTTTAACCCGCACGGCTGCACAAACAGTCCGTATCTGACAGCAACAGGTGACAAGTGAGGGGGTGTTTAATCATGAGTAACTGGGAAACGTCACAGGGGGACAACATGATAATCTGTTGTTGCCTTCCTTGGAAAAGGCTTTTTATGTTGCATTGTTACTGATCGTTATCATCTGCGATTCACATTCAGTCACAAGATTTACGACCTAATTTCAAACACAGAGGAAACATCTTGTCCTTTACAAATCACCTGGTACATAGCAGGTCTTAAAATTGTGTAAATTCAACCTCGGATGAACAAACCTCGTAACATATTACACCGCGTCATTATTCTATTTAACAAAACTTAAGCAAAAATGCAGAAACGGCGTGTGAAAAATAAAGTACACCCCATGATTCAAAGCTTGCAGCACCACTGTTCATAGTAAAATGTGAAGGAATTGTTTTCTTAACACTTTATTAGTTTTATGTGTCACTTTGGAAGATTTTTGATCCACTCTTCTTTTCCTGCCACAGAATTTCAGTCAGGTCTGGACTTCAATCATTCTGTTGCAGATTTGTTGGTGTGTTTGTGATCACTGTCCTGTTGCATGAGCAGACAGATGGCTGCACATTTGGCCAATTTGCTGTTTATTTATTTTTGACAAACATTATGCTGTGGATTATAGCCACACATCTTCACTGTGGTTTCATCTGTCCAAAGGACATTGTTCCAAAAAGATCTTGTAGTTTATTCAAATGCTATCAGCCCTTTAGAGAGAAGAGGCTTTCTCCTGGAAACCCTTCGAAACAAACCTTAGAAAAAGTTTTTAAAAAGCCATCATTCTTCAGTCTTTTTTCTTTAACTGTACTGTCAGGAACCTTAACATTTAACATGCTAACTGAGGCCTGTAGAGTCTAAGACGTAGCGTTGTGGGGTTTTTTGGGTTGGTTTTTTTTTCAGTTTTTCGGAGCATTACACAATTTGACTTCAGGGTCAGTTTGCTGGGATGTCCACTCCTGGGAAGATTAACAGCTGTCTTAAATGTTTTCCACTGTAGAAAGATAAACTTAGCCTCAGAACCCTTCTTTCAGATCACTGCTGATGTCATTCAATTCAGTTCCCTTTATATTGTAAAATAAAGACCTGGCAATAATACAGAGAAAATAGAGAAAACCCCATAGGAGCAAGCACTTTTGTGACAGTGGGAAGGAAAAACTCCCTTTTAACAGGAAGAAACCCAAGCAACCACGAGTAAGCCTGCAGTCTGAAAGCAAAGTGCTCTGTTGGGGTGATGTGCTCTCTTTCTAGATCCTCTCAGTACTCTTGCGGCAGCATTTTGGATCAGCTGAAGACTTTAGGAAGTTTTCTAGGACATCCTCCTCAGCATTGAGTTAACACACATCTGAATGCTTCAGACCTGCAGCCTGTCCTGTTATGCTTTTATAGAGTTGGTCACGCTTCCTGATGAGCATTTAATCAAATGCTTTAGGACAAGTGTGGGCAACTCCAGGCCTCGAATGCCGGTGTCCTGTAGGTTTTAGATCTCACCCTGGGTCAGCACACCTGAATCAAATGATTAGTTCATTGCCAGGCCTCTGGAGAACTTCAAGACATGTCGAGGAGGTAATTTAGCCATTTGAATCAGCTGTGTTTATCTAAAACCTGCAGGACACCGGCCCTCGGGGCCTGGAGTTGCCCACCCCTGCTTTAGGACTATAAGCACCTCACTTCTATTTACCCTCTTAATTCCTGTTGAAGCAGTCAGAATGGACAGGTTTTCAGAGCTTCTGCCTTTGGCCTGGTGTGATATGTCATGTGTTCATCTGAGGTTGCATTTATCCAATTTTAACACTTGCTAAGGACCAGATATTTTTTTTAAATGACCATTTACTGATACATAAAACGTCAGATGTGACAGGACATTAAAAACACAAAAAGAACATGGAAATCACATCAGCTCTAGTACCTTAAACCCTTCAATAATGCACCGTGGTATCTGTCACTCTGCAAACAACACCAACAGTTTGTTAGTGTGACCCCAGCCTGACCTCAGGACACCATCTTCTAAGACTGTCTCGATGTTTCATCTTAAAATCTGGAGGTAGCCATGATAACATGAACCATTTACTGCTTGGGAACATAAATGTAGATTTTTGACTGTTGACAAACAGTTACTGTGAGGTCCAGGTATTTTACTTTATTTCAGTAAGCTCCCTAAAGTCTACCACGAGGTAAATCAGCTGCACACATACACGGATTTAATAGAGAACTTTAAATACAGGCTGAATTTCTTCCAGATCTGTGCTGCCCTCTGTTGGCTGACTGTTTACTGACTCTTCTCATAGATGCACACGTTTCTTCGTGGCATACATTAAACAGCCTGTTTAATGTTAACATATCCTGTTTAAAACAGGATATGTTGACCTGCAGCCTGAAGTGCGCCCATGCAGACACATTAGCAGGCAAGTAAGTCCTGACTTTGATATGACACATCTTCAAATAAACCGAAAACAACAACCCAACAAATCTTTGTGCGAACTTTATTGAAACCTCCTACGACCTGGCGTTCACATATCAGCCTAATCAGCCCAAATATCAAGGAGAAATTAAAAATGCATGCCGAGGAAGAGGAGGTTAAACTTGGTCAACTTTATTTAAACTTTCCAAAGGTTTTAGAGAGTACGGATTAAATAAATAAATCAGTGAGCTGTAAAAATGATTCATGATGTCATCAAGTTTTCTTCTTTTGGTCACAGTGTCTGAAGGAAAAATGCAGAACTAAGGTGAAAAAGGGGAAAGACTGCGTAAATTTTATTTCCAAAATATTAATGTATTTCTAAAAAGAAAAGTTTTGATCCCTGGATGTTCATGGTTCAGTGGTTATTATTAGGTTTTTGCCACTTACAGCTAAATCTGCAAAATCTGCTTAAAGTGAAGTCTGAGCAGCGGTGCTGTGAACCCATCCAACCAAAGGAATTTATAAAAATTTATAAAACCCAGATGGGTTATGAAATCACTGAAAATAATGAAACAAATTAAGTTGCACAAATCTATTTTTTTTAAATGTATTGATTTTTTAAATGTAAAAATAAATTAATATTTATATAAATTTATTTATTCTTTCTTTATTAATGTGTGCTATTTGCAGGTTTGGGGGAAATATTATCAGGTACTTTCAATCCATGTAAAATTATCAGGTGCTAACTGGTGTATAACTAATAAAAACAGACACAAGGAAAAAAAATGCAACTTATATTTAACAAATTCAATTTGAATTCATTAAAATCTTCCGCGTAAAGTTGGTAAGTTTTGAGTTTTTGGATTCCAAGTCCCTGAAGGTAGCATCACTGTGGCGGTTTGTACCGCACGGTGGCGCTGTTTCACGTTGAACGCTACAGCATGACTGGCATGAATGAAAGTCCAAAAACTTTAGGCAAGTTCATCAGCTTGAACCAGTGTAGCACCGGAAGTGCCATGACTCACCTTTAAAAAGTCTTCCACAGATAAAATGTTTCGTGTTCATGCGCCCAAATAAATCTATTACATCTATATTCGTTTCACTTTATATCAGTTATATATTTTTTTAAAGCAGAAACCACAAACCTAGCTAGTTAGTGTTTGAATAGCATCTTGATTAAGTTTGAACATCTGAATGAGTGTTGTGAATTTATTATAATGTAAAACTGTTATTAGCAATCACATGAATTCATTTTTAAAATTGCACATAAATTTGCAAGTTTTATAGTTTTTAAAAAAAATCACTTTAAAACATTTCTGAAAAACCATCAATCATCTATTTCATTACAACAACAAGACAACATTATTCGGCTTATTTTTAAGTAAACTTTAATCTCTGCTTTTTCATTGTACTTTCCTTAACTGTCACTCACACAAGTTGAACAATTAGAGCTGTTATTAATGTATAATTATTTGTTTAAATGATTAGTCAGTGGTTGCAGTTACTGAGTAATTTTTTTCTTTTTCTTTTTCCAATTTATGAACACTTTAAAAAATAAATCTTAATATTAAACATTAATTCCAGTAGAATGTTTCTTTTGATAATCACAAATGTATTTATTTATTTTATTTACATTTTAATATCTGTATCAAATAATACGATAAAAAAAATACTTATTTTATCTTAAGTTTGTATATAGTTTGGCTGCCGACAGAAAAAGAAATTAATGCATCTTTGCCTGACAAACATGGTTTAGACTTTATTCTGAAAGGTAAAAACCGGATATTCCGCAGCATACTCTCGTCAGCTTGATGCTGCTAGCTGTAGGTTCCTCCTCTCCGTACTCAAAAGAGAAAAGCAAGCTGAAATGTCTTTTTTCGTCATTCCGTGTTGTTGAACCGCGGCTGGTGAAAGCCAGAGGACCCAAAATGTCCCCAGGTGGGTTTTTTCATTACTTTTAACCAAACACCTCAAGTTTTTTTCCCACTTTTACGGACATCTTTGAACGAAACGCTTAATTTGTTTTCAGATATCTGCGGTGAATCACGTCCTGAACAAGAGTTCTAATGAAAACACACTGAAAACACCAAGTCGGCACGTTTACTTTAGCACAGCCTTGTTTTTTACCGTTTACCGTGTTTTCCCCCGTTATTTTTGATAGCTTTGAGAGTCTTTTAAACTATGGCGTTCTTCGTGAAAAAGAAGAAAT
The DNA here is from genome assembly GCF_041146795.1 of Maylandia zebra. Taxonomy (NCBI): domain Eukaryota; kingdom Metazoa; phylum Chordata; class Actinopteri; order Cichliformes; family Cichlidae; genus Maylandia; species Maylandia zebra. The sequence goes on from NC_135178.1 coordinate 35,326,573, forward strand.
TCAAGTTTCAGACCCATCTTACCCTGGAGGAGCTCACCGCGGTGCCTTTTGTCAACGGCGTCCTCTTCTGCAAGCTCCGGCTGCTGGATGGAGATTTTGTCGCTACTTCTTCCAGGTAAATACTCCTGAAAACAACCTTAAACGTTTCTTCACACATGCAAAACATTGTTTAAAGTACCATGTTGTGGTCTCATACAGTTTGGAAGCAGTTACGGGAGGTTAAAGTGCATCTGTAGACTAAAGTGCATCTGTACATCTGAGCTTGCAATTACTGCAGTGTGTCTAAAATGTATGCAGGGTATATTAGTATATTATTTAGTACAGATTCGGTGGTTGATTTTTGGGATAAAGATGCAAAAGTTTGCATCTTAGCAGTCTCTGTTATTCCCTGTGTTGTTTTTAAACCTGTTTCTGCTCTGTTTGTGTTGCACCAGCTCGCTCCATGAGTCAGATTTAAACGCTGGGTGTTGCCATGTTAAGTGGTCTATCTGTGTATCTGCATTGGCACCTCTGCTGCACTGGGCTGCCAGACTAAACACAGCAGCAGCACCTCTAAAACCAGCTCATACTGGTCAGATAATCTTGGTGTACCAGCTCTTTCAGCTGTGTCGGGGATGAGACGGGGAAGATAACTCTGATTTCTGGGCTTTTCATCTTCTCATTTGCGTCACATAACTTCAGATTTTCTTCTTCTGACCTTGATAACGTTCATAACTTTCATCTGTTTTTCCTTCCTCGTTCCTGATTTTCTAGATGAGATCAGGCGAAGGACACACAAGGTCTTTGCTTCAGTGTTTCACACTTGTTGGAGGTTGAATGGATACAGTGACTGTCTGAAGTCAGTTTAAGACCCTCCTGCTTCTCTCTCCTTCTTACAGACTGGCTTACTGAACTGACCTCATTGTGTAAAACAATATGAGGCACTACGCTGTTAGTCAGCTAAGTGCTTTATTGGCGGAGGATCTCTGAAGTGCTTTTAACCTGTTTATCAGATCCAACGATGAGACCACAATTTTCCAGATCTGCTTTCCTATTTCACTGGTTGAAATACTCTGCCTCTTTTTCTTCTATTACTGGGATGTTTCCTCACCCTGTTTGGACCTCATGTACATACAGGCCTGCTGAACTTCAAATCCCACAGCTGACACATGTGTATGTGGGGTGGGAGGGGGGGGTTCCTGTGCGTACTTAAAAAGCAGGTCATCCTCTTCATCTACCCACTCAGCCTCCCTGTTTGCACGTAGCATCACTGCAGACTGAGTGTGTGAGAGGAGCTCACAGAGGGGAAAGTAAACACACAGACAGATCGGGATCATCTTGATCAGGTTTCTTGTCTGCTGATGTTTCCGTTTTCTTACCTTTCATCAGTGTGGCGGGGAAAGCGGTTTGGGACTTCTGTGAGGAGCAGATAATCTCACGGAGGGAGCAAACCTCTGCGGTCAGAGCCCAAAACCTAGTTACTTTGGAGAACATGTTAGTAAATTCAATTACAACACATTTAAAAACAACAGACAGTGACAGCAAGTGATCAAAACATAAGAACATTTATTCATTTCTCATGATTTAAACAGCAACTCCCACTGATTTCAAATCTTAAGGGTGGCCTGGCCAAGGCAGTAGCCATACGAGCTTTAAAAAAAACATGAAAATGCAACAAATAAAACATGAAATAAAAGATCTCTAATGTGATATACTATATACAAATACACACAACAAAACACTAGTGGTTTCACCAGAAAAAAACATCAACGTCTCCTGATGATGCTTTTAAAATCATTTGTAGATATAATTTCCTCACCCAGGTCATTTCTAAAATAAGTCCTCAATAGTAACGCTGTGGGAATCTTTAGTTAGATCAATAAAATCAGATTTATGGCCATCTGCATAGGTGTACTGAGTTTGATTGTATTAAATATTGAAACAGAAAAAGTTTAGGTTATCTGGTAAATGGCAGTGATATTATAGTGCTTTTAATTTAACGTTAATGGTGCTCTTAACCTAACACTCAAGAACTTGGAGTCCAGTGGATGCATAAGGGGGAACTGTACGGTTCAGCATCTTGGCCAATGATACTTGAACATGAGACTAGAGGAGTCGCGGATCAAACCACTGAACTTCTGATTGGTAGACAAGCCACTCTACCTTCTGAGACAGCTTTATTGAGCCTCAAATTTGAGAAACGCTTGTGCAAAAGCTGATGAAACTGGAAACGTGATGTATAACAAGAAGCAAAAGCTACTCTAGTGGAATCCACTGACTTTTGCCAGTTTTGTGTTGTAATATAAACACAGAGGTCTCTGAGGTTCAGGGAGATCCATTGTTTTTATTTTCTGCCTTCAGAGGATTGCAGCTCTCACTAAAATGTTTATCTGTCAAACTAAAGCTCCCCTCTGCTGAGGAAAAAAGCGAACTAAATGCCTCCCCTTTCCCTTTCTCTCGGCTCATGTCCCCTGGAGCAAGGACGGCAATGTCTGAGCCCTCTGTGCCCTCAGAGGTCACTCTCATCTCGGGTGGTTATATAACAGCTCAGTCCTTCCCTGGGATCAGTTATCATCTCTGTGACTGAAAACAAGGGCTCTCTCAGAGGAGGGGACAACAACCGTGGCACAGGGAGGCTCCCTCCACGGCGGACATTAGATTAGGGTTATGTCATAGATCTGACAAGCCCGGTCTTTGTATGCAAGGCCCCGCCTTGTTGAAGGTTGGGGACAGTTGGGGTGGGATTAACAGCGAACGTGTCCAGGGGACTGCGCTGTTGGAAGCACAGAGGGGATCACATGCTGCAAATGTGACTGTCTAGCTCTCAGAGCAGCGTGTCAGGGCTTTTTATTTAGTACAATTGGAAACTTTTTACTGAAGCCATAAAATACTCTAGAAAGTGTTTACTGAGGTAAATGGGTAACCAGAGCAGTCGCCCTCCTGTCTATGTGTCATCACTGTTTTAGCCGATGCTAGCTTGCAACCAACCAACGCTCTCCTTTGGAAACATGAGCCGAGAAACAAAGTGTTAACTGTGTTTTGTTTTTTGTTTTTTTACTGTGCAAAATCAGACTCGCTCAAGGCTGAGGTTTTTTTTTTTTTTGTATTTTTTTTGAGGGGGGTTGTGTGGCGTCTTTAAATGTTGTATTTTGTCTGAAGAGCAGTGACGCATGACACTAACTGGGGTTATCAAGTCAATTTCCACACTAGAAAAGACAAACATAATATATTTGGAGTCTTGTAGGCGGTGCTTCCCTGCTGGGGTGGTATTAAAGGCGACTGAGTACTATGAAGAAAAATTTATTATATCATGGATTTTAAATCTCATCTGGTGGTAAAAGACTGCCCTGTGGTTTCAAATATCTGTGCGGTTTGTTAATGCTGTTATGGTGGCTTTTACATTAGTCTGAATGACCACAGCAGTGCCTTGCAGGTGGATGTTGCTCAGGTTTAAGCAAAGGGTTTAACTTTTCTGCTTAATAACCTTGTGTTTTCTCCAGAGCCCCCCTAATGTCTGCATACCTGCTGTGTAACACATTGGAGCAACTGAAACTAATAAAGGAGTGTTTTTGCAGGGGTTACTCTCAGTCTGAACTCTCTCTAATGCCACAAAGTGGGTTAATGTTTATACCAAAATATTAAATTGGTAATTATTTTTAACGGGTGCAGTAATTGTTGCCAGCTTTGTGGTTGTTTTGGGACTTACTTGGATAGTTTCAGTTTGGAGATATGTAGCTGCACCCTCCCTGGAGCAAACTGTGCAGAGCTTAGAAGAAAATTGTGAATCACTTCAAGACTTTGCATTGTCTAAGGAGACTGTTAAACATGAGCTTTAAAGTCTAGCTATTGGTGGAATAACTTGGACCCCCCCCCCCCCGCTTGGTTGAACTAGTCTGTTCAGAGATGTATCACAGTGATATAACACATAAACTCGTCATGCATGCACGGACTTCTTAGAAACTGAGCTAGAAACGGCTTGAAAGAGTTCAGGGAAACAGAAAACAGAGTTGTACTTTAGTTATAACCTTTTTTGGGAGTTTAGCGTTCTGCATTTATCTTTGTATTGAGGGGTAATTACACTGCAACGAGTATATTTTTATAAAAGTAATACAGTAAATCCCTTTCAGATTGTTTTGCTAATCGAGTGAAACGTTCCTCCAGTTGTCCTGCCTTCATGTAGATCCCAAAAAGGAATGTGCAATCAGCCCCAAGAAGCCCGTAATCACCCAATCCCTTTTTTCCTCTTATAAATCTTTCCAAATGGTTTTGTATTGAAAACCAACAAAGACTCGTTCGAATTTGATTTTTCTTTGGTGCTCACTTTTTTAGGCCATGTGAATATAAAGAAGGCTAAAGATTACTCAAAGTATTTTTTAGAAAGTATAGCTATCTGGGAGGTTATCAGCATTCGAGAGTGTCCACTGCGTCGAGTGTGTTGGACTGCTTGTGGAGAATGTGTTTTCACTCTGTAGAGCTATAGAAACCAGATGGTCTCCGTCTTGATTTGGCAGAAGAACATGCTGCAGGAGTTTGCAGGCTTTATCAGCTCTGATTCTTACGGTTCAAAGTTTACATTTTGGACATTCAAGCTGATTCTTTTAATCCATGCTGCTCCTGATATTTCACCACTGCCTGACACCAGTGTGAAAACACAAACACATCAGCCCTTGATGTATTTCTCTGGCCCTGCTGTGACCATTCCTGATAGATAAGCAGCAGGAGATGGAGAGTGTTTCTGTGTTTCTAAGAAAAACACAGGACTTCTGCAGCGATTTGAGACTCTGAAGAAAGTGTGATCACTTTTTATGACTGCATAGTTATGCCAGTTGTACCTGGCCGACTTTTCCCTGGATCTTGTTCTTATTAAGAATAAAATCTTGTTTTTGTTTTAAGTTTAATTTACACTTCTGTGTTCAGTCTGTATAGCGCCTATGGTATAGCCTGTGCAACAGGCAACACAGTTAGCCAGCATTTTCATTTGAGCTAAGTGCCAGTGTTGCAACTGGTCCGCTTCTTATTCAGTCATTCCAGAAGGAGGAAATGACATGTAGTTACATTTCTGCACGGAAATTGTGTTGTAAATTAGATTTAACAAACATCTATAAATCCAACTCAATGTGACTAATGTAATTGTTAGCTTTGACTGGATGCTCACAGGCCAGAGCTCTTGGAAGATGTAAAGCAGAGGGACAATTATGAATTGTCATAGAAGTACTGTGTGTGTGTGTATATTTGGTGTAGTAACAATATGGACTTCCCTCTGCTCTCTGTCCCTGTGTGGGGGGGGACATATGGGACTAACATTAACATGTCCTAATAACAAATAAAAGTCCTAATGTGACCACTAATACTTTGGATTATGTTCGCACTGATTTACTCACTTGCACTTCAGTGTATCTTGCTGGCTCAGTATTGTGTTGCGCTGCCAGCAGTACTTCCAGGATGTAGTTCTTAGGATGTTGAAGTATCATGATCCGTTGGGTGGAGATGGCAGTTTCCGGGCAGTAGTTGTCGCACATCACCGACACTACTGCTGACTAATCCAACATATAATGATGAGTACATCAAAGGCATTGTAGCCCGCTTTAACTGTATAAATAGTTTATATCAGTAAAGAGAATCCAAAGTAGACTTCAGTGATGAATCTGTTCTCTTAGTCACAAACATCTCTGTTAATGTGTGCCACCCTACTTCTTCTGCACTCCGTGCTTTAATGTTTTATTTCTTCTACACAGTTTATAAAACTGTATCACGGGGCATTTAGTCATTCTTTGTATCTGTAAAGTTTTGGCTCGAGCGAAAGCAGCTGCAGGGGAGTTCAGTGGAAACGCAAGCAGGAAACCATCCAGCCACCTCTGTTTTAAACCACTTTTGGCAAATTCCCACCAAAATGTACCTGCACTGCTTTAATGCACAAGTGTGCAACCATGATGAATATTGGAGCCCCTTATTTTGTTAAGTCTACAGATGTGTGCCACGTGACAGAGAGAAGGGAACGTCCAAAACAAAAAATAAAACGTAAGGAAGACATCCAGAGAGGAGCGGGTTTGCGAGGAGAGTTGAGAAATACGACTGGGACGTGGCGCTCCTCAACAGCTGTTTCCTGTTTTCCTCTCACTTTTCCAGCGGTTAGCGCTTTGCTGGGATGTGAGGGGAGGCGCGTGGGGTGTGGCGGGGGGGTTTTTGGATGTTGGTGGTCTGGTATCTGACCAGGTAATCAACGTGAACTTCCTCCATACAAGGGCTTTCCTGTTGTGAAACTGATTGTTAGGGATTGCAACTGTAGAGCTGACCTTTTTCATTATCACACATGTGTGACAGCAGAGCTTCACAAAAGTTGACTGCAACCAACAAGAGACGAGAAAGTCGACTTTATCAATAGTCAGAATGACTCCAGTGTTAGGTTAAGGCCCCGAAGAGGCTCGTTGATTTGATTTCCCTTGTGGGTTTAAGATTCCAGAGCCCAGACTGTGGTGTTTAGCCGCATATAAACCCGCTGATGATTGCATCCAAATTACAGCCAAATTATTATGACATTAAAATGTAAGAACTATCAGTTTGGTTTGCTTTTTTACTCCTAAACTGACAAATAGTGAAAGGAAAAATAGCCGTCAGTTTTACAGAATGCATAACTCTTCTCTGTCTTATAATTGTTTTAAGCTTTAGGTTTAGGATGTTAGTTGGACATTACAAAAAGAAGGTTGATTTTCCAGGTGGTGTTTGACCTAAACAGTTACAGATACAGGTGAATGCAGTGGTATGTTGACATTTGCCGTTCTTTTCCTGAAAAAAGCTTACCGTTTAGTCCAGCTCAAGGTTATGTGAATAAAAGTGATACTTTTGGGTGGTGAGGTTTGCCTAGAAGAATGAAGAGGTGCTTGCACTGTCTTCATCCTACACTGGTGCTAGTCTTCTGGGTTCTCTGTTGTATTTTGTTTTGCTTCCATCTGCAAGGGGCGGTTGGGGTCATGGTGAAAACTGTAGCCGGCAGGAACAGGAGTTTGCCCTTGCAAGATAGGGGTCATGGTCAAAACCATCCACTAATCCTGCTTCCATGTCTCCCACCATTTTTGCCTCGTTTTCATTAAATAGATTGGTTTAAATCTTAATTATAGAAATACATGATATGATGGTTCTATAGTTAATTTGTATTTGTGTTAAATAATGTTTTCAGTATTGAGCAAAATGAGTAGGACTGATGTAACAAATTTCCCACGTGTGGGACTAATAAAGGTTATCTTATTTGCTGTAACTGAGCATGTTGTACTTCACTGTAACCAGGGCCAAACTACCTATGAATTTGACATTTAATTGATAAACTTCCCATTTAAACATATTATTTTCCAAGAAATACTGAATCATCAAAGGGTTCCACATGTGAGCTGTTTAATTACTACCTTTGAAGTCTACGTTACCATTTGCTCTACTCATTTCCCCTCAGTTCCCTTCACTGTCTGAAACGAGCCGTTTTAGATCCCCCCCCCCTTTAAGGCCACCCTCCCTGTAAGCTGACTTTCTTCTGATTGGCAGAGGGGAGATGAACATATTTGGGACGTCCCCTCATACAGAGCCAATAGTAGGACAGAATAGTCTGTTTAGAGTTGTTTTAAGCTTTAGGTTTTGGCTCACAGGGATTATTTGTACATGCGCTGACCTTGTTATGTGAAACTTTGGTCGTGTTTAATTTGAACATAATGACAGATAATAAAGAAAAATAGAAAAATGAGCCGCTGGACTAACACTGACACATTTACACTGATGATGATCAGTAGGTGTATTTAAAAAAATAAAATAAAATACACGATAAAAAAGTTAAAGCAGCTGGAGGAAGTAACTTTTGTTCTCGAATGGTTGTTAAAAGGGTGATGGCGTCAGCGAGGATCGACCCTGTGGCTTTCTGACTCCTCGCCCGTTCCTGTCCCCGTCCGTGGACTCTGCAGGATCCGTCTGCTTCCTCAGCACTCTGCCGTCTGGCTGTTTATCTGAGCGCTCGATACGACCCGACCGGGGTCCTGCCTGAATGTTTGTGTTTCTTGTGCGGCCGCGGGCCCCCGGAGCCACGCAGCCGGGATGAGCGATAAGGATCCCGCTCTGCCGACATGTTGAGTCATCACATGTGAGGTCCGGTGGAGGGGCAACTCAAATCACAGGCCACAAGTTTATATCTCAGTCTTGCAGGCTGAGTTTAGTGTGTAATCACAACTTTAATGATTGTTAGTGGAGAGATTGTCTTTGCTCTAGGGGTCATTTAGGCTCAGTTTTCCCACATTACAAGAGAACTGAACGTCTGAAGAGCAGGAACATGAACTCCAGTAATCTAGCCATGTCAGTTTTAATAATGTTTTTTGGCAGCTCAGAGAAGGTCGGAACAAAACTGATTCCAGTTCCTGTAACTTTAGCTCACCGTGATGGATTTATTTTTCATCATGTAAGGGTTTCCGAACAGCAGTAGCAGATGTGATTCGTAGATTCTGGTGCTTGAACCCCTGAGACACCACAAAACTGTTTGTCAGAGATGAAGCAGACTGTAAATAAATAGTCAAAATTTAAGGAAACTGTCCAAGATGACTTTCTGTGTTAACATTTTAAAAGAAGTTGGCGTTTTAGAAAATGCTTTCACCTGAAAAAGATCAGCGTTCTGCTCAAGACAGGCTGGATTAACACAGTTGCACACAAACATAAGAAAAGATATGTAAACTTGTGTAACATTGACAAGATTGTATAGAGCTGTCTTAGCCCACCACAGATAACAAAAATAACACCAAATAAATGATAAATAGTTCCTAATAAAGACAACAGAACAGGGGGTGCTGCTGAAAAGGGTTAAAACTGTGCATCGCAGCCTAGTTTCCGCCGATGTCCACCAGTAATGAGCCAGTCCTCACAGACTTCCACCAGCACAACAGTACAAGCTGTGGTTTATTTATTTATTTTCTTTATAAGTTGCACGTTTTAAATCTGTTTCCTGTAGTTCATTTGTAAACTGAAAAATTAAGTTATTTTTCATGTCGAGGCGTTCCTGTCTCACCCTTTTTCTCATGCTGTGTTTCCGGTTTTTGTCTCCACTGTATCTCCTCAAAAATACTCTGAAGAGTTACTTCATATCCTTTATTTGCTCTTCTTAGTTTTAACCTCGTTTCCTATGTCCTCTTCCTGTCCTCCTGTGCTTTTGTCACTCAGTTTGCAGATCTTATGCTTTACTAATACTTCCCAGTCTAGCCAGGATGTTACCGTTTTATTTAATCTGTTGGTCTTCTTTGGTTTTGGTTTCATTATTTGACTTCAAACCTGTTCTCCTGTACGAAAACCTAACTGTGTTTTCAGTTTGATCGATGGTAAATTAAATGTGGATAGTGATGCTCGTTGTAGAAGTTTGACAGCTTGTTTTCAGCTGCTGGAAAATATGCTTGGATCAGAGCAGATTTCTTTTATAAATACTCGTGATTTGGTTCAAACGTACCGGATGATGAAAGGGTTGCCTGCAGGACAAGCGCTTGGAAGAGGACAGGCACAGTCACGGCCTCCGTTTAGTTTTTTTTTTTCCTCACAGGCGGTTTCATGTCCTCTGTTTATGTGAGCTCTGTCCGGCTGTGGTGAGAGCAGTTTCAGCATCTGTCTTCTGTCTCTGCAGCCTGTTTTTACTGAGCTGCAATCGCAGCACAGCGCAGAAATGCTGCTCCCATGAAGTCTTTCATTTTTGGGGGGTAAACCAAGTGTTTTTGAAGCCTCTAAAACAGTTTATATAAGGTTTATTTTAGTAAGTGAAAATGTTTAATCTGTGTCCTTTGTGATGTGTGATAGTGCACATACTTGGTAAGAAAGAATGTATTCTTTACAACATTCTGATGTCTGTCAGAAAAAATAAGTCCTTTTTTGGCTCATGGTTAAACTTGAAGGTTTTGTTAAATCCTACTTACAAACAAATGGGATCAAAATATATTGGTAAAGTTTTAACCCACATACTGTCTCACATAACAGATTATGGATTAGGATGAAGACAGCTGATAGCTGTAACATCTTTCAACAGCTTAAATGTTTGTTTGTTTTTTTTTGACAGTTTCAGTATCAAACTCTTTCTTTTTGTTTTGTTCTATATAAATGTTCATATAAGGTGAACAACAAAGCAGCAGCTGTTTGTAGGTATTTCAGTATAGCTTTAATAACAACTTGTATTTGTAGGTTTGCAGCAGTTTTGAAATTTACTGCAAGCTGTGATCAGAAGGAGTTGAAATGACGCAAAAGCTCAGGTGACGGTGCTTTCTCCCTGTCATTGTGTTTGGTGTGTTACTTCTTTTGAGGCTGTCACTGCACTTATGGTAACCGAACATGTTGTCATCAACCACATTGATGTCGTTTTACATCACTTGTCTCTCCACGAGTGACTAAGTGAGTGAGGAGCAGTAAAAGGAGGTGCACTCAGACTGAAAGTGTGACTAACGGTGTGAATATCATCAGCAGTAGACTGACTCTCTAACTGACCAGAAATGAGATTCGTCCAAATAAATTGAATGAACAACTACAAAGTCAGTTTATTCTGACTTTGAACGACTGTTTTTCTTTTCCACCAACACAATGCTGGACTTTCCACTAGAGAAAGTGGGATGTTGGTGCCAGAAAGCTGCTGCTGGCACAAAATTAACTGCGTGCATCACAGGTATTCTGTCTTCTGATTCTTTTATGTATTTTAATGTTTTAATGCTCCAGCCAGTTCTGCCTTGTTAGCCTTTGGGAACCATCCCACATTCTGATAAGTTGCAGAGCCACACCTTAACAGGAATCTGTATATTTTTCCAGTTTTCTTTTCTCACCATATATTTATTTTATAAGCACAAAGAGTTTGAAGTTTGAAGCTGGGTTTTTGTTCATACAAAATCCTGTATTTGCAGCTGACTCTTTTTCCCAACTTCTTCCAGCTGAGGTGAATCAAACCTCCTGATACAACACGTTGACCTTTTCCTTTTAGGTCAGTGTTGAGTGACAGGGGCAGCCTTTGCAGATTTTAATTTCAGGGCTCATGTAGAAATACGTAGACCTCAGTCTTAATAAATGTCTGGGTCAGATCAGAATTGAAACGAGGCGGCTGCTGGATGGGGATTTGGAGTGTTTCCTTTGGTTTTGTTCCAAGGTTGTTTTCGTTACAGACAGCCGAGGCACATGTAAAGAGCAGAAGCCAGAGCTGGTGTGAGCAGAGCCAGAAAGCACTCTGTTAAAACCTCTTCTGCAGAATTTGGGGTAATGGGGGAGAAACTCACGGCAGCCTCCTCCTGCATTAAAGGAAAAGTGTGAGAGTGAAAACAGGGAACAGAAGAGAGTCAAAGGCAGCAGGTGAGATTAGAAACAAACACCTTGTAAAAATGTACCAGGGTGAAGTCGAGTGTTGGTGTGAGCTGCTCCTCCGCCTCCTCCTCCTCCAAGCTGCTGGGAAAGCGGTCGGTGGATTTGAGTGCGAGGTTTCCATGGAGCCTGAACAAAGCCATCTGGACTGAGGAATGTGGTTTGGGAACGCTCCACCTTACACACTGACTGACCAAAAGCGTGGGGTCCTGATAAGTGTGTGTGTGTGTGTGTGTGTGTGTGTGTGTGTTCTTGTGTTTTGACTCTTCTTGGAACCTCACTTGTTTCCAGGGATAGAGAGATTAAAACATTTTACCTTCCTTCACCTCTTTATATGGCCTGTTTGGGAATTAGACTTTGGTGAAGGGTTAAAGTTTTAGGAGGGGGTTGTGCATGTAGTAAGTTACAATAGATTCTCTTGTCATTTGTTTAGAAGTTAAAAACTCAAATTTTGATTTTAATAAAAGCAACAAACTTTCTTTGGATAAGCCAGCACATGATGTCTGATTATTTTAGCTCCATAAAGCCGTAAACAACAGGTTTTATATGTGAGTAATACTGCCTCTTCTTTGTAATAGACTTCCAGGCTAATAAATACAATAACAAGGAATAAATAATTTAAATGTAGCCAAAGAACACCGTTTAGGGCAATAAAAAACATAGAAGCAAAAATGTAAACTGTTTAGTACTTTTAATTCTTAAATTATCTTAAACAGAAAACACATATTACATGCTTTTATATATGCAAGTGTGATCTGTTCGTTCCCCTGTAGTAGGATGAGTTGCTGTTAAAAGACAAGAGCTCTGAATAATATGACTAAAATGTACTCAGAATAGTATTTAATTCATTGTAAACGTGCAAACGTGTAACTGGCTCAGCTGTTTAACATTTGCTAACTGTGAGAAAAAGAATTAAAAGAAGAAGGAAAAACAAGATGATAGTGGTACAAATCACACAACACATCGTGGAGAGCTATGAATAAAGATGAAGGGGGGATGGGAGTGTGAGGAGCAGCTGCTGCTAACTATAGACACTGTGCGTGTCGTTTGAGACAGCTCGACCTCATGTACACTGAAGTGGCTGAAATTAAAATTAAAAGTAAAAAAAAAGATTTTTAACTGAACTCCTGATCTGACTGTCTGACTGGTCCAGAGCAATGTTTTTAGGCCAGTTTTCCATAAATTTGTGTAGTAGTGTTTCCTTAAAGAGTGCAAGCAAATTCATTATGCATATTCATGGGCTACACATGATGAATCCTTTTGATTTTAATTTAACATGTAAGTGACCCAAGTGTAGAAGTGGAAGACTAAAGGTGGCATGTTTGTTCTCCCCTATGAAGTTTTTTCAAAGTAAGTTATGTTTGATGCAAAAACATCTGCTAAGCATGGACTATAAAAGATGGACGTAACTTCTGGTCTGAAAAGTGAATCCCGTGCACAAATGCTTTAAAGCTGCACTTTTCTTAATGGCCACCAGGGGCTGATACCCATTGTTGGTAAAAGACCAGTCCTGTACAGGTCTGTGGGAATAACGGCCTTCATATGAGACCTTAGTAAATACCTGATGAGTTTATGTGGTCAATCACTCGTTTGAAATGATGGTGAAGTATATTTTTTAAAACAGGATTATTCGGGCTAATGATTTGTGATTAACAAGTTTTTAGCCAATGAGCATTCGGTTTTCCAGTTGGATCTATCCGGCAAGATGGCGAGAAAGCTCATCTTGACAGTTTTAAACTTGACTTCACAAACCAGCAGAGCACATGAGAGTAGCTGCGCTTTGGGTAAATTCAGAAAAGTAATCACTGATTTTTCTGGAGTTAATTATGCCTAATGGAAATGTTGCAAAAAACCTAATTGACGACAACACAGACATCCATTTGTTCGTCCATCAATCCATCCACCTGTCCAGCCATCTGTCTATGCATCGTCTCCATTATCTTATCTGAGGTCTGGTTGCGGTGGTAGCAGGCTAAGCAGATTATACCAGACATCCTTCTTCGCGCTCAGCCTTTCCAGTTCCTCCAAGGGGATTCTAAGGTGTTCCCATGGTAGTAGACCCAGATGTCAACCCAGCAGGTTCTGGGTCTTCCCCAGGGTCTCTTCCAGTTGGATGTGCCTGGTCTCCTAACCAGATCATCAAACTTCCTCAACTAGCTCCTTTCGTTTCATAGAAGCAGCAGCTCTACTCTAAAGATCCCTCTGGATATCTGAGCTCCTCATCCTACCGCTAATGCTGAGCCCAGCCACCCAGCAAAGGAAGCAAAGCTGCTTGTGTTCACAGACTTATTCTCGGTAATTCAGAAGTTGACTCGATGAGCTGAGCGTGTAGGGATCATCTACAAAGTGTAACAGGAAAAACTAAGATACTTCAAACACACATCACTGGTCTTCTGTTGGTTTTGCTACTTTAGTGTTGGAATAAAGACTTTTTCGAGTCACTTTTGTACTGTTTCATGAATATCCTGCAGCTTAATTCATTTTCTTTTTTGTTGTATTGGTTTTCTGTGTTGAGCAGTCACTGGGAGTTGTTTGAGTGTAAATGTTCCTCTGTACAGTTCGAGGGTGCTGTGTGGGATTGGTGAGGAAACACTTGGTGTATTGTCACACTAACTTTTAAATCCAAAGGAGCTGTAATAGAAATTGAGCTCATTAGTGCTGATCACGAAGCCCGCCGTGTCTGTGATTTATATGTGGTGGGATTAAGGAGGCGTCACGCAGTTTAAGTGACTCCAGAAACATTTGGCTGTCCATTTAATCTATTCCTTCTCAGCATGCTGTTACAGACTTTCCAAAATGAGCTGTTTGCCATTTAGAAGGAGAAAAACATGACTCTTTTTTTTCATCTCATTTCACTCCTGATTGACAGAACATTTACACAAATTATGGGGCTTTTCAGCAGGATGGTATTTAACAGAAATGTTTGGCTGACAAGATGATGGTGATTCACAGTAAAGTGTAGATTCTCATAACTTCACAATAATAAATACTAACCTTTACGTAGTGTTTTCGTCCCCCCATAATGAGCATGCCCTATAGTATTTTAGAGATTTAAGAACAACTTGAAACATCCTGACTTTGGCTTTTTTTGGATGTCTCTCCTTTAGCACCAAACATTTATATTTAGGTGCAAATAACACACTGCTACTCGCAACGAAACACTGCTGGCACATCTCAGTAAATTTTAACTCAAATACCAAAAAAAAAAGACGTTTATCAACAAAAAAGACATTTTCTTACCTCATTTTTGGTGGAGGTAAGAAAAGACAACCTGTGAAAACACCTAAAAGTTTTACAAGTTTAGACACGTTCAACCTAAAGGAAACTGCTTGCTTTAAGCAGAGCCATTCTACTTCCTACTGATCCCATTGTACAGCAGTTGGCTGAATTGAAGCCTAGCTAAAATACATATTTGATTGCATGCAAAATGTGGAAGTAAACAAAACATTTCTTACAGAGAGGCCAATTTAGCCATATAAGCTAGCTTTCTGCTAATTAATGCTGGTTGGTCATCTAAGGTTTTACAGGGTGTTCTTCCTTGACGGTACCCATTTACAAGCAATAACTTGAAGTCAGAAGCATAATCACTCCACAGCAGAAACTTCCATGTGTGCTTAGGAAACATCTGGATTTAGTAGTTTATCACGAGGTGTTAAATTAAAATGACAGATGATATAAAGTGTTTTATCGTACTGTGATCTCCCCAATATTAACAGAAAGATGTTTCACTACAATTGAAACCCACAGAGAGAGAACAAAGAAATGTTCATGTTGTCAAACCCTTGGTTAAATGATCAAAATTATAATTTTTTTAACCCATGAAATGTAATCCGACAATGTTCCTGCTCATTCTGCAGAATGTGTGTCTTTTCTAAAAACTCCAAGTCCACAGAGTGTATGTTCACGGTTATATTTAAAGTTCTTTATTGTAACTTATGGTGTGTTTATATTAATAAACATTAACTCAGGGCTGGCTTCAAACGTTTGGCACTATGTCAAAAAAGGCGTATTATGTGAAATCAGTCATCTGTGTCAGAATGCTTCACTGACTCATGTTTCAGGGTGTTTGCTTTAATAACGGTAGATGACTAGTGACTGTCAAAGCCGGACTGGAGATTCTGTTTGTTTGCTCAGTACATGTATAAGAATTGTTATAAATGACACACAAAAGATGATGAGAGCAAACCTGTGGAAGAATCTGTAACAGCCCCTAAAAAGAAATCCGAAGCAAAACTTTTTTTATTTGGGGCAAAATCTGCAAACTTTTTAAGCATTAAAAAAAATAAATAAATAAAAGATTTACTGGCGATTCTGTACATGTGTTGTTGGTGTCCTCGAGGCCACTGAAACTGAAGCTAAATTGGTAATCAAAATCAAAATAACTTCCCAGAGAGGGATGCAAGTGGTGAGACTTGCTTATAGAAAGACTTTGGCTTTATTCCTCAGTGGTTCTTGTGCTGGCATCACAATAACTGGGAATGATGGCCATGTCATTCCTGAAAATAGAACCATTTCTGGGAATTTTCCTATTCTAGAAGCTCAAACATTACAGAACATGCTCATTATGGGGAGAGATTGCTTTGACATTTGGGAATGCGGGTGCACAATGGTTAGCTTTCAGTCATTTTTTTTTTTAAATAACCAACTAATGGATACAACTTTGACAGTCAGTGACTCTAAATTTGAATAAGAGTTTTAACTAAAACTTTTATTCTTTGCTTTAGACTTCGCTTATGACTACATTTCAGTGGCGCTGGAGGTGGTTAGTTCAGTAGCCCCAGTGCTTCCTGACTTCCTGGTGGCTAGCCTGACCCCAGATAAGCTTGTCCTGAGGTCAAATGTACTTTACCTTCTCTGTCTTGGACTCCACCTGCTAACCAGAACCTTCAGTAAGTGTTAAACTGGTTTTTGTGCTGTTCCACTGAGGAGACTGAGACTCTAGAGAAGAATAACGAGTGCTAGCGTCAGTCTAAGCCCACAGAGTTTGAGTTCACTTTGAGAATCGGCTGATTTGTTTGAATCTTGCAGCTAAAATGTTTGCAGATGCAAGCATCGTCCAAGCTGCCAATGCCACAAATAAAATCTGATTCTGTGGGAAACACTTAAATTGGATAGATTTCCACGAACATTTCCACATGCTTAAAAGATCCTGCTGCAATGTCCAAATACCAGGAAGGCTAATGACATTACCATTAGCTACAATAGTGGTATGCTAAAATGCGCTTGCTTATTTTAACAGCTTATGTTTTATATTTATTAGAAATAAATAAAACATGAGCTCTAAAATAGAAACAAAAAAGATCTTGATGTCACACCGGACTGCAGAAAATCCAATTTTGATGGGAATTTCATCTTACCAACACGTTACACATCAAGTGCTTTATTTGATTACGAACTCCAAAGATCTGGATGCACATTTTCCCATCAGCTGCTGTTGTGGCGTCTCTAGGACACTTCTCAGGAATTTGTTTTCAGGAACAAACAGATCACTGAGCCGGTCTGTTTTTACACCTATTGTTCTGTTCCCACACGTTAACCAGGATGCATGGGTACTTAAAGGTTTTTCACAAGCCAGTCTGGGTTTTCACAGAAGTCTCGTCACCATTGTAAACCACTTCCTTGATGGGTTTCTTGTCAGTCAGACAGGTGGGAAAATCAACATTGTAGGTCGACGATGTGGGGTTTGTGTGAGAGGCCGAGACAATCGTAAACGTTTTTGAAATGAAAAATTGTAATCGGTGTCAGAAGCCCTGGGAGCCGACTCTGCCCTGCAGTTAGTTTTGGAAAAACTGGATCATGACATGCTTTCTCAGCACAGCTCTGATGAATCTGATCCTCAGTGGACACACTGGTCATGAGGCTGTGAGACGGGTATGACAGGACTGGAAAAAATGTGACGTTCTGAAGGCAGAGAATATAGCGATGTTTGTTTTGACCTTAAATTGAGATTGGGAAAATATTCTGCTTTTAATTTAGGTCTGTGTATAAATACAGACTTTATGTTTGTGCAATCTGGCATCGTTTTCAAGTGAGGAGTATGAAGAAATGCAAAGGCACTGCAAAATGTAATGAAGCCTGTTTTTCTGTCTTACAGAGAGGAGGTTCACAATCACTGTGTGCGCTGGAGGAAGAGGTTTACCTTTGTGTCCAAAATGAGCGCCAACCCCCACACTGGAGTTCTGGACCCGTCTGTCTGCAGGGTGTCAGTCAGGAAGGTACGCCTGTCAAAGTGGCCTTGTCAGCTCTGGGGACAAACTTTGGGTTCCTAAGCTGCTCAAAAAGATGAAGGGAACACTCGATCGCAGCAAAACACAAAGTCAGTTAAACTTCAGGGAGATCAGCCTGTCCAGTTAGAAATAATTCAATTCAAAATGTATTTGTATAGCACATTTAAAAACAACAGAGTTGACCAAAGTGCTTCACTGTTGGTTAAAAACAAGAGAAAACAATAGAGAAACGAATACAGATAAATAAGAAGACGGTGAATTAACAATAAAAACATAAAACAGGCCTGATGGTGCTCATACTGAACTCGAATTTAAAGCCAAAGTAAAAAATTGAGTTTTAAGACTCGATTTAAAAGACTGAATAGACTCTGAAGTACGAATCTCCTCTGGCAGATTATTCCAGAGTCTGGGTGCTGCTATTGCGAAGGCCCGATCTCTATGCTTCAATCGAGACCTTGGTTGTGCTAAGAGCATCTGGCGAGATGATCTCAGTGCTCTTTTGGGGTCATACATGTGGAGGAGTTTGTTTAAAAAAAAAACAAAAAAACAAAACAAAAACTAGGCGCCATATTATTTAAAACTTTAAAAGTAAGTAAAAGAATCTTAAAGTCAATACGATATTTTACAGGGAGCCAGTGTAAATTTGCTAAAACTGGAGTGATGTGTTCATACATTTTAACACCTGTTAAAAGACGTGCAGCGGCATTTTGGACGAACTGCAAGCTATGAAGAGATGAGTGTTGAAGACCTAATTAGAGAGAATTGCAGTATTCCAGTCTAGAGGTGATGGAGGCATGGATAAGTGTTTCTAGGTCTCTTGGAGGAAGATAAGGCTTAGCTTTGGCAATTTCACGCAACTGATAAAAACTTGTTTTCACAACTGTAAACTATTATGAATCCATTTCAGCTGGTTTGGTGCAGAGGATGTAGACAACAGGTTTGCTGGAGAAGCAGCAACAGGGCAACTCCTTAAAAGCAACCCCTCTAACCCCTCCTGGCGGATTTAATTATTTATTTATTTATTTAAATTAAAACTACAGCCTGAGATGGTACCTGCACAGAGAGGGCCAGTTGGTGATGTACCAGTGCAAACTGGGTTTTGGCATTAAAAACAGTAATTTTGGTATTTACACTGTACTGATAAAATTGTTTATAAGAATTGTGTAGAGATTTTTTGCAACTGACCATTTTGCATGTGTATATCTGGGAGTTCCAAGTGTAGGGAGGAAAATGTTGAAATCAAGCATGCAAATTTATTTTCTAACATTTGCAACATGCAATTTACTGCTAATTGTGCTGATAATTAACACAGATAAAAACAAAAAAACAGGTTTTATTTTTTGTGCTTGATATTCAAATGAACTGAGTGTGCCTGTGTTTAGAAAAAAGCGCAAATTTTGTTAATCACTAGTAAAAGTAACCACATCTATGAGCTCTGAGGATTGGACTTGCATCCTATTTTCCCTGTTCAGAAAATTTGGCTCATAGTCAGTCTCCTCCAGGATGGTACGTTCATATATGTCATGACATTTATGTCTGAAGTTTTGGTTCCTACCAAAGAGGTTTTGCTGTTCCAATGGAAAACCCTGAACAAAAAAACAAAAAAATTCACTAGGACTGATGAAAATCTCTGTAATTCCTTTTAAAAATTGTTTAAGTAGGCTTTAATATACAAGAGCTTATCATTTTTCTTCTTTCTGCTAAGAAAATGATGGAAAATGATACCAAAAGACATCAGACCATAGTCTTGTAAATAGGGACCTTTTCTGATTTGTGATATATGTTAAGTCTTTTAAACATTAAACCTTAAGTCTTTTCAGTGTAGCTGGTGTAGCCACCGCCACAGAAATGCAGGCTTGATGCTAATTCTCCCATGTGAATGCCACCTCAGCGGCTCACTGAGCTACACCGGAGCCATGTGTGTGCCCTCAGCCTTTAATTTCATCCATCTTTTAGGAGCCCTGTAATCAGAAGGATGCTGTAATATGAAGTTGAATCATTCAGTTCATTACAGTCTTCCTGTTTTCCCTGCAGGAACTCAAAGGAGGAAAGGCGTACACTAAGGTAAGAGCTCCTCACCTCTCACATTCATAAACACATACAGTTACAGATGAGCGGTTTCATGTAAATATTAGCATTCCCTGAAGTGTTTGGCCAGCATTCCATCAGCCGGACATGAAAATGAATCATATTCCCATCACATTTGCCCAGAATCTGCAGAAACATCCTGTTAGCGTCTTCCTATCCTTAACCGTAACTGTAACCGTAAAAGCTCCGAACAAATGAGTAGCGTCTCGTAAATGTAACTCCAAGGTCAAACCCCCTCGTGCACATAAACTTTTGTTGATCCCTGGACGTTGCTGCCCGACAGGAACCGTTTCCTCTGCATTCGCCTCGTTCTTGATTTAGATTTCCTTCAGTTAAATATACCTCGCTTCCCTCCTTAGAAGACGGCTTCCTTAAACACACACCTAAGAAAACAGGACCTACCCCAAAGAATCTGGGAACACTTTTCTTGAGAGGGCTATAAAAATAAAATAAAAATAACATCGTTTCCACCTGGCAAAAAGCTCTGTGGTCTGATTTTGAGATAAAGGTCATGCAGACCCTTTCTTATCAGTGTGATCAGTGGCTGTCTTTAAATCCCTGATTGACATCTACAACCAGTTCATCAGCATTAAAACATTTACTGATAAGAAGTGGAGGAAGAGGTCTTTCATCAAGTGGTTTAGGGTGAAAAAAGCAGGATTATTGAAGGAGTATTAAAAGGGATTAAAGGACCTGCCTTATGGCTTGTAAACAGGGCTGCTGTACATAAGAAAAATAAGATCCTGAGATGGAAATGTTAAATTGTGTGGTTTGATAGCTGGTGGAAGCAAATCATAACCAATAAAGATTATTTTATAAATCAGTTTATAAAGATTTCATGGTTTTAATCTTACTGGCTCAATGTTGTGCTCACGTGAATGTAGTAATGTCGGAAATCTGCGAATATTTGCTCCCGAATTGGTGATTGCAAATTGGATGAGAGGTAGGCTGCTTAAAGAGTTTACCATAAAGCTGTGAATGAAGGTGGTTTGTAGTCTAAGGTGCTTTGAGTGGTCAGTAAGATTAGAAAAACACTATAAATGTCAGTCCATGTCTTGTTCAGCTCATTTCCAGGTCCTTATTTCCATTCTTGCACTCTACTAGAGTAGCTTTGCATGATTTCAAGTTCAAAATAATCCTTATCTCATACCAGATTAAACAGACCTATTAAATCCTCTCACTTTCATGCAACTTTTTTCTGATGAACTGCTTTGCGCACGCAAAAGGAATAATGTGCAGGTGGATGGGGCTTCTGTGCTCTTAAGATGACCATATTAGGGATATCCCCTCTCCATGATATCATAAGGCCAAGAGTAGAAAAACACGTCAGAAACGAAGCTCTTAAGCAGTGTTTGGCTCACGAGGACCTCAAAAATTGGTCATATTTAATGAGAATTAACCACTGAACATTAAATATATAAAAGAAAAACTCATCTGTCGAGTAGCATAAACAGAAAGTGCCACACTTATTTACTAATGTTTATGACCATGCAACAAGTGGATTGCTTTTAACCTAAATGTTTTATGTTTATCTGTTGTAAATCTGCCATCCTAAAAAGGAGTAAGACATCTGAAACAGTTGGGCTTTGAAGTGGTTTGACAGATAATTATAAAGGAAAGAAATGGATGTTTAAAGTCTGCAGAGGACATTTAAAAGAAAGACTGTAGTTTCTACAACAGAGAACCAGTGAAAGTGAAGATTAATCAAACTAAAACTGATAAGATAAACTGATGTTATGAAACTATGTAACATCAGTACAATAAAAAAAAAGGATACTTAAAACAACTTTCAAAATGCAGGTTTCACTCTCAGTCTGGGTTGATGTCTGTAAAGACTGACTTGTGGTTTTTGCACTCTGTCATCTGCTTCACACTTCAAACGCTTGTGACGATAACTGCGTAAAATTACTTGGCTTGCTAAATGATGGGTGTCTCAGAAATCTGCTTTACCTCGAACGTGTGCCAAAAATAAAGACCGGGGAAGGCCTCCATTAGAGCAGCTTGAATTAACTCTGTTCAAACTTCTCTTCACGCCCAGCTGGGCTTCACAGACCTCAACATGGCGGAGTTCGCAGGTTCGGGCTCCACCGTGCGCTGCTGTCTGCTGGAGGGATATGACACGAAGAACACACGGCAGGACAACTCCATACTGAAGGCAAGGAGATGAGCACTGAAATAGGAATAATGGATGTTTATTAAGAAGTGAACAGACTGGACAGACAGAGAATGAGGAGGAAGTTGTCCCCTCTTTTATTTAAAGCTGAGTTGTGATGAGATCTGCCTCCTTCCAGGACCAGTGTCATGTCTTTTTCACCTTCATTGTGTTTGTGTTTTATGATGATAGTGTGGTGCTGAAATACTCAAAAAAACCTGCTGCATTAAAAGGAGACTAGCTGGTACCTGGTTGGACATCCTTAACAGCCTTAATTCAACAGTGTGCTGGAAAAATTCCCCAAAGCTTTTGGTCCATGTTGACATGACAGCATCACACAGCTGCTGCAGATTTGTCAGCTGCACATCCAAGATGTAAATCCTGTGTTATAACACATTATAAAGGTGTTCTATTGAGATCTGAAGGCCATTTGGGTTCAGTGAGCTCACTGGTGTGTTCAAGAAACCAATTTGAGGCGATCATGCAGTGGTCATAAGGGGGATGGACACGATCAGCAAAAATACTCAGGGAGGTTAAAATGATGCTCAGTTGGTACTAAGGGTCCTAAAGTGTACCAAGAAAATAGAATTTATTTCTCAATCTGTGAAATTATTAGGTTTTTATGCGTTTTTTTTTTTTTTCTTCAATAACTGTTTAGTGTCCTTGACAAAAAAATAAATTTAAAAAAACAGGCGTCGTTTTAGGCTTCAAGAAATGTTTCTCTTTTTAATTGAAATTGTTTTTGTATAAACACAATGGAAATGAGCACAGCTTACGATGAAGCTGAGTCACTTCATTGCCTTTGTGGATGATGGAGGCTGGGAAGTTCAGGAACTCTATGGCGCCACCCAGTGACCATGAACACAAACCACTCTGTGAAGCAAAACAGTCACGAGTCTTTTTGTCATCTCGAGTTTCTGGAAGACTTTGTGTTGCGCAGATGTTTGTGACTCACACGTCACAGATGGGATTAATGGGAACTACTCCAGGCTTTTCCAGTTGATGCTCATTACTTCTTAAGAAAACGGTCTTTTCAGTTTAGTCACGTTACATCTCGGCATGAGCGTAAGATGGACATTTTTGGGAGGTTTCAGCCACTGGGTTAGGGTCTGACTTCACTTTGAAACTGAAAGGAAAATGAAAAATGAAGTAAAGATAACAATGTGTTGAACAAGTGAAATAAAATAAAATCTGCCAGCTTTAGGTTACGTTACAACAGTGGAATGAAAAGGTTTACATGTGTACAGTTTGGGTAGCGCCGATAATTATTTTCACACCGCCTTAGTTAACAAGCGCCTGTATCGACAAAACCATTTGAACCATTTTCCTTTGAGTGATGTGTGAATAACTTTATACTGTATAAGTTGTAGGTTTGTGTTCCTGGTTGGGTAAAATATATTCATGCATGTTTTAATTCAGAGGTCTGAGGTGGTAGAGAGAAGGCAAAGTCTTTTTCCCGGTGAAATTACTGTTGTCGTTTCTGAGGTACATATTAACTTAGTCTGAATATGAGTTTTTTCCTTGTATTAATTATTTTTATTAATTTATCTGATCATTTAGGTGGTTCCAGTGAGTTATTAAGTTTGATTTAGATTTAATGATGGATTTAAGTAAGGTAATTGGAAGCAATTAAAACAGGTAATTAAGTTGTGGAAGCATCTTCATTTTAACTGTGGATAAAGGGCTAATCTGGAAGTTTTCATATTTAGGTTGTGAGTAGGTATAACTCAAAGTCTTGTAGTTTCAGCTGAGTAATGCCAGAGAAGCTGGTTTTGTCAGGCATGCTGCTTGTTTGGATGTTCGATATCGTTTCCTTCATGGTTTTGTTTTCTTGAATTTTTCGATGTAGTTATGCATGCATTTAAGACTTGATAGGAGTTTTTTTTATTTTGTTATGTAGTGCTCCAAGTAAGTCCAGTTTTTTATTTATCGATGCAAGAACACTGACTTCGATATCTGTTGTCAGGTCGCTGGTGTCGGTGGATGATGTCGTCTTGCCTCTGTGAGGTTTCGGCATCTCCTGTTGCGTTGTCCATATTATCCATCGTGAACTGGTAGTAATGATTATCAGAAACTTAGATGAAAGATTTAAAGGTATTGAAAAGTGTCATGAAAAGGTTTGTTTACCCTGAGTGGATGTGTGTGGCCATGATGAATCTGATGAATGAATCCATGATGAATCTTGTGACAAAAGTAGATTATTCTTTAGTTAGGGCTTTAAAGTACTTTTTTTTGTTTGTTTGTTTGTTTGTTTGTTTGATTGTCTGAAATCAATTTCCTGTTTGAGATGTCCTTCAAATGACAGAGTTTTAAAAAATGCTCTTTTAATTTTTTCCCCAAAAGGTGATCATTGGGATGACCCTCCTGTCAGGAGATCCGTGCTTTAAAACGTGAGTAATCCTCAGTGTGAGATGTAAGATGTCACAATGAATTCTCAAAAGATGTGCTAAATGATTAAAACTGATAAATAAATATGTGATTAGCTGTGCTCAGGCGTCCTCTAGGTTGCTAGGGAAAAATGTGCTGCAGCAAAAACCTTGCGATTGGTTTGACTGGTGTCAGATTTACGTAGTTGCCTGCAGTTTGCATGGAAGATGATGACTTGTCTGCAAACACTACTTGCTGGGCAGTAGTAGTGACACTGTGAAAAGAGTGGCACAAACTGGAAATGGGAACGCTTGCCTCCAAAATAAAAGCTGCACCTTTGGAAACATTGTGGTTGCCGTGATAAGGCACAACTTTTACTGTGAAGGCGAACATACTCCAGACCACAGATAATAGTTTTTAAAGTGTTTTTTATTGTGGGGGATTTTAGTTACTCTTTGGAAGTCTTGAAGATTTCTGTTTATTTTTTCTTTATGTAATATTTGTGAAAGTAAAAAAACAAACAGACAGACTATACATTTCCAGCTTAACAAACAATATTTTCTACAGTATTGCATAGCAGTAAAACCTTTTGCGCAATCCACTGGTATTTAATATGTTACTGGTATTTAAAGTTCATTTCAACCAGATTCCTTAGTGCTTATAACTTTGTGCCGTTCTGTCCTTTGTTGCCAAAATGACTCAGTTTTTCCTCCCTAAATAAAACAAATCTTATCTGAGCGTGCCAAGCTAAGCAGAACTGCACCTCTGTCCCCATTTAGTCTGTCCCAGGCTGATAAGCTGTGTATCTTTTCTCTTTTCCTTTTTTTACCCTGCAGACCTCAAAGCACAGCAAAGTCCATCTCCATCCCAGGACAGGAGCACACCCTGCAGCTGGACTGCAAGGGGGAGGGCACTGCTGAGCCTGGACCGCCGGGAGGGGTTTCCCTGGGCCGAGGCTCCAAACATCGGCCTTCCATCATCAGCTCAGGTACACGACGTGTGCTACGAAGAAATAGGACTGAAACTGAGCATCTGTAGCAGGCTGAAGCCTAAACCTTGGGCATGTTTTATATGACCTTTCATCATTTTAACAGGTTTAGTATGACAGAAAAATAAGGAAAAGCACAATATGTCTGAGAGGAAGAGACTGGTAATATGTAAATGATCAGTATATTATACTTGGAAGGTGAAAGGTGTACTTTACTGTTTATCTTGAGTTTTAGGGAGATATTTGGAAGGATTTGAATTTGATGAGCAGATTTTCTTTGGATTCTGAATCAATAAAATGGTTTTACACCCCCACAGCTGTTTTCCAGGTGCAGTGAAGTTTAAGTCAGAAGAGATTTGAGTTGAATCCCCGGACAGATTTCTCTTCATCATAACCATCCACGAATGTTAAAGCCAAACAGCTCCTGAACTCGGTGGCATCTGTCAAACTGTCAGACTGAAGGATAAATCCCACTGAAGTAATGTCTAAAACAAATGAGATTAAGAAAAGTATGAAAGATCAGATAATGTGTTCTTGAAATTGGACTCCAATCTTTTAGATCTCGGCCCAACTTTCCTAAATCTCAGCCAGATGTTTTGCTTGGAGCCAGAAATTCCCAGAGTTAATTTTCTTTGTATGGGAAAACTAGCCGACTGCGTTTAGGATTTTAGGTTTGAATTAAACTAAAAAAAAAAGAAACCTGTTTTCGTTTCAGACTTGGAAGGCTGAGTTTGTTAACCTTTTCCATGCAAAGAAAACGTGCAGATCCTCAACCACAAGCCGTAAATATATAGATGGTTAGATTTCTGCTGCGAAAGTGAAAAGACTGCATTATGTCTGCTCTTTACAGACATTTTTACCAATTATTATCACGTATGAGGTGGTAACAGTGGTGCTTTTTTCTTCTTTGTGTACCTTCAGGACTCCTGGAGGAATCTGAGGTGAATCCGTCGGTTCCCGCAGAAGCTTTCCAGTCTGGTCACTCTCGTAACTCCAGCTATGCCAGCCAGCACAGCAAAATCTCAGGTACACAATTTCAGGTCTCACACGGATGTTTCATCCATGACGGGGTGAGCATGATTTTAACACCGCTGCTGTTTAACATCTGACACTGATGTCCTCACGGCCTTCTGCAGGATACAGCACGGAGCACTCCTGTTCCTCCAGCCTGTCGGACCTCACGCATCGCAGAAATACCTCGACAGGAAGCAGCACCTCCGGGGGCTTGTGCTTCACGGTTGACACCCCCCCAGATGGGGACAAGGACGCTGGACGTCCGGAGAGACCCCCTCGACCCCCACGACCAGTTTTACCCCCAAATAGGCCTCCGAGGTACACACAGAGTACGCTTGGTCGTGTGATTGGTAGCCTAGTTCTGTTCAAACTACACAATCTTCATTCTTCACTGTGTTTCAGGAGGAAGCAGGACTCTGTGGAGAGTCACCCCTCCTGGGTGAACGACACTCGCATGGATGCCGACGACATCGTGGAGAAAATCGTCCAAAGCCAGAACTTTGCAGACATCAGCCACACTGAAGGTACAAAAAAGAAAAGATCAAAAACATGCTGCTTAGTACAATAATTTTTCAGAGAATATACAGTTTACTTATTTCCGGAGTGTTTTCAAAAAGTTTACTGGGTGCTGAACGCAGATTCACGCTTTACCGGCAATTTGTAGTCTGTGTAAAGCTGATGTGAATTTGTGGGAAATGATGTCATCACCAGCCGTAGCTGCAGACTGTAACTCTTCAGTAAGGCCTCATTTGTTTACAGTGAATCTCTTCATATGAAGCTCTCACAGTTAATTTGACAGCAGCTCATTGATGCCTAAAAGCAGAAAAAGGCAGCTGCTGCACCATCTTTGGCCCGAGCGCTTCTTCAGTTTTCCGACTCTGTGCTCCGTCACCTTCTCTTCGCTGTGCCTTCTGGTTTCCATCAGCTGGCCTTAACTCAGTTTCTGTGTTTCTGGACTTTCAGACAGCAACCTGCGCCTGTTCGTCAGCAGAGACGGAACCACGGCGCTCAGCGGCATCAGGCTTGGAAATAGGTGAGGAGCTCTGCTGTCTTTGTTTTTGGTTTATTTCTCACTTCCCAGAACTTGAGTTTCAGTATTGGAGTGCAGGAGCTGCATGAAGTCTAGTCGGTTTCCAAAAATACTGGAAAATCACAGCAATGTAATAATTTACATACCGTAAATCTCCCTCTGAGGACCCAACTTTGAAATATGAATTTAAAGCCCTGTCATCCTCTTCCCCTTGTTTCACCATCTCTATGTCACTCTCCCTCTTATGAGAAGCTCAAATAGGCTCCTATGATTTGGTGGCTTCTTCCTTTTTCTAAGAGTTATGGCTGTAATTCACAGCAGTTATGGAGCACTAGAACTCATTCAGTTAAATGTCAGGTAAATCGGTCTGTCCAGTCGAGAAGCATAAACTATTGTGAGTCCTTTTCAGCTGCTGTATGAAAATGATAACTTCCAGTTATAGTACACTGTGCTGTTCTGAGCTCAGGTCCCACTAGAGGATGCTCGACTCCTCATGAAGTCTGATTATGACAGTCTGCTTAGAAACATGCATGAGTCACTCACTGGAGGTCCTTCTGTAGGGCTCTGGCTCCCCCAGCTCCTCGTTGCACAAAGGAGCAGATAGCAGTTCTACTACTGGGTCGATGGCGTTGCCAGCTCTTCTTGTGTAACAGCCCCTCTCCTAGTATCGCCATAATACTTTTGAAACTGTGCTTTGATGGAGCAAACCTTCTCGGGGCTGCAGGTCCTGTCTCAAGCTGTGATGAGGTGATAAGCACACTAACAAAAAGCAAAACTATAGAACAATCAGTGAGGAGGGATGAGGAGAGAGAAATGGATTCACTGTGGTTTATGCTTCCTGACTATGTAGATTGATTTCCCTGAAGTGGTTTTACTGTGATGATCCAGTGTTCCCTCAATTATTTTTAGGAGGGTTTTTTGCTTTTTTCAACAAAACTGATTATTATGAAGATAAAAGTTTTTAATAACTCGCAAGAACAGAATCAGCATTATGGTTGGACCAGAGAGAGAGGAGGTCAAACATGGATCATAGAAACATGAAATCATAAAGTGCACGTATAAGACGAGGGCTAAATTACTGCTAGTGTGAACCAGCACATCCGTTCTCCATTTAGAAGCATATATCATGCATCTGAATGTGAAACATGCACAGTTCAGTCCTATAGTCCACTTTCTTTTTTAATCCGTTTTCATGTCTGTTTTCACTGTTTAATGTGGAGAAACGGTAAACTCTGAAACTGAATTCTGCTTGCTATTGCTAACTCTGATTCTGTGTTTGGATCCCTGCAGGGTGCCTGCTGGTGGCTACGAGCCCGTGGTGATCGAGAGCCATTAAACCGAGCAGCAGGAGAGGCGACACGTGGACCAGCACGTGCATCAGCTTGACTTTTTTTTTTTTTTTTTCCTGGAGCTTCAGCTGGTCTGACGCCGTGAGAGGAAAACCTCATCAGTGTGCACTTTATGTGAAGTTTGTGGCAGCGCTCGTGCTGCGCTCCGTTAAGCGGTTTCTGTGACGTTTAAAAGGCGGCAAAAATGCACAAAAACGTTTCTCCTGAGCTGCTGCTGTGACACAGTAACACCAGGTTTTATAGATTAAAAAATATTTCAAGCATTGAGCTGATTATTAAGCTTTGTAATAAATATACACTAATCCAACGTGTTTTTAGCTTCAGAGCTGCCAAAATTCCTTTAAAATGCACGTTTAAGATGGCAGTAATCGATTGAACACTAACTGGATGCAGTACGTACTGAAAACTTTCATGTACTACATGCATGAAAATACGTACTGCTGCCTTTAAATACCTCTCAGATCGCAGTAAGAAGGGCAGGGAAGGGCGCCTTTGTTAAAAAAGAATTATGGAAAGGTTTCCATCTCCAGAAGTCCTCATCTGAGGCTCAGCAGCCAAGCAGGATAACTCTCTGCGCATAAATGATTAAAAAGTGCCCAATTCTGAAGCATCTGATCTCCCATTGAAGGCACCAAATCAACACTGAATGTGATCCAGATGTTTAAAAAAAACCAACACTGAGCAGAAACTTTTTGTTTTAGTTTGAAGTCGTGTCCTGTTGATCAGGGAAATCACTACAACCACTCTGTGCCTGTAAAGTTTCTCTTAAATGACCCTAAAGCACGATGAAAACTGTTAAGTCCGAGTGCTGGTGAAGAGAGAACTGTTTGTTTGTTTGTTTGTTTGTTTGTTTGAGGGGTTACTCACTTCAGCATGCTTAAGTTTCAAGCTGCACTTTTGCTCACTCACATCGACGATCAGTTAGTTAATTCTCTCCTCAGAAAAACACTAGCTCCATGCAGTAAACTAGCGATGGCTTTTTGCTGCGAAAGCCTCTGTCGCCCCCTGGTGGAGGGACAGGGCTTTGCAGGGTGCTTTGTTTAACAGCAGATCAGCAGAGTTTCTGTGTTGCCAACCAGCGGGCTGGTTTAAGCTTCTTTTAAAGAAAGGTTTCAGCTGCTCTACAAAGTTTTCCACCTCAGGATGGAAAATAGATTTCTATCCTAAAGAAAGAGTCTTAAAATCTTATTTTTCTTTTGTAAAACAATCAAAAAAGCTGATAATGCTGTGAATTACATAAAAGTTGTGCCTTGTATGTTTACTAAACTCATGGCTGAGTTAAAACAGGTCATTTTGCTGAAGAATAAAATATATTTTTCTTTATTAAATGTGTAAAAATATAATGGAAATACATAGATTTCTCATAGATAACCAGCCTGGAGAAATTCAGACAGTGATAAAGGATCTTATCTTTTCAGTGTTGTGCTCTTTTATATACATTTTAACCAGTTTCTTTAAGAGAGCTTTCAGTTACTCAAAAGTAAAATAGATTTTTGTTTATCTGATTAACAGGAATGTGAAAAAACATTTTTTTTTTGTGTGAAGAAGAGCAGGACAGTTAAACCGGCCTTTTTTGTTTGTTTGTTTGTTTGTTTGTTTGTTGTCTTTAAATAATTTGTTCGCCCCTTATTGTATTTTAAAGATTAGAGACTCAACAGTTTTAGATTAAATTACTGATAAGAAATCATTTTTAGTGTTTAGGTTTGGAGTTTGTAAAGGCGTCCTGATGGGCTCTGAGAAGCTGTTTAGAGACGCCGTAGCTGCAGAGGTTTAAGAATTTATAGTAAAATGAAACCGAGAAAAACAACAAATTGCTCTCCATGTTTACTATTTTAAAAGGTAAGATTTTAAGACTCTTTATCAGTGAACTTGTTATCTTTTTTCCTGTTCTGCTTCACATTATGCTCATTATAGATTTTATTATAGTTTATTAATCACACAGTTAGTTATTCTCACATTTGGGGATGAACCACTTTAGTCAGAGTTTAGGGTCACCAGAGCCTCTTGATTTAGTTTAAAGCCTTTATTTATATGGTTTTGGTTCTGTTTGGAGGTTTGTCATAAGCTATGCACACAACTCGCCTCCCTGTGCTTTTGTTTTTTTCTTTTAGCAAATTCTTCTATTATAACGAAACTAGTGTAACCTAAATTTGTAGAGATTGAGTTGGAAATTTATTTCCAAACACACAATAGTTACAATGATTCTTTATTTTTTTTGTATATTTCTTTTAAAAGATGACTTCTAAACAATAAAAAGCTAACCCGAGTTTGTCGTTGTGTTTTTCATTATCTTAATATGATATAATATGATATATATAATATAATAAAACAGAGTCACAAGGATGCTTAACAGAAAGAGCCGTCCGTTTTCTGTTATTAGTATTTTTCACCAAATCTTAGACATTTGTTAAGGTCTACCTCACTGAAACTACATGAACCACAGCTGTAAAGTTACAGCAGTTCATAGCATCGTTACTAGAATGGTTTAAATGTTTTTATACTGACTCTATAATCTGCTGCAAAGTCTCTTCTGTATTGAAAATGCAGCTACTAGAACACCTGCTCATGCAGAGTCATAAGAGGAAAAACTGGCAGTCACTTTTTAGCAAAACACGAGCAACTCTACACCTCTGGTCCGATCCGTGGTCTCCTCAAAGCTCAACAGATCACAACATTTGATGTTTTTATCTTCTGGTCCAACATTTTCAGAACTTCAGAGCTTTCATTGGTCGATTTGCTTGAAAACGTAGACAATAAATTAGATGTAATATCAATAACAGCATGTGGATACATTTCCAGGATCATCCTACTATATATAATCCAAATTATGGAATGAAAATACTCCTTCAATATTGGGCCAAATTATTTAAGTGCAATCCTCCAACTCCACCAGCAGAGAGCGCTCTACACAACCGTATCAGCTCTTCGCTCAGCTGGTAAATAACCGGAGGGAAATAATCGCCACTTGCTTCTGCATTAGACTTCAAATGCATTTGCCAGAGTTATCATATTTTAAAGATCTGACTGTATTGTATTATCATCCTCTCTACTCTTAAGATCAGGCTTCAGTCGTTTCTTTTTAACAAGCGTATAGTAAAAGTTTGACTTATAGGTTTAAATTCAATCCCTAAATTTGACCCTTACATGCTCTTTTGGTCAAATGTGACAGCAGCAAAAATAATTTAAATATCATTTTTCAGCCTGAAATTTAATTAATTTTTATAAAGTGGCCCAAAATGCACAATTTAAAAAAAAGAAAAAAAAGAAAAAAGTTTAATACTGTTATATAGCTGGCACAATTTTCTGTAAATTGAGGCATGATGGTGGTTTTAGAGAACTTTCGGGAATGATGACACTTGGACATGAGCACATAAGGAACAGAACATACAGGGGTCAAAGGGCACCTTGAGAGATGGTTGCTGAGTTAGAAATAGGGCAGCAGAGTGCTACAGTGGTTCATACGATCAGCTCAAGGATTCTGGTTCCAATCCTGGCAGGAGAGTTTCTGTGTGGATGTTTGAACCACTTCAGAGTACCTGAAGTGGGTTTCCTCCAGTTTCCTCCCACAACCCAGAAACAAGCATGTTAAGTTAACAGGTAACTTGAAACTGGGAGGGAGTCTAAGTGGGCAGTAAAACTAGGAAAGCGCAATATAAAAGCAAATACATTACATTTACAACTGCAAGCTTAAGTCCCCATAATAAAAAAATTGAACCTCTGACAAATTAAAATCACTTTATTCTAAGTTAATAGATAACGAAAGGGAGTTGGGGGAAGTCATAAGATCATAAATGTGCTTGATCTGCCATTTCAGTGAGAGTGGGAACCCACACATAAACCCACATAAAGTTTCCTGCCACAGACTGGCCGACAATAAGCATGTTTTGTGCTCTGTGAATTAATATTCATATTTATGATGAAAAACAGGACATGCTCTCATGTGAACATGAACTATTCCTGCGCTCTGAAACATTAATCAGGATCAATTGTTCATTTATTAATTTCAGGCTATGTATACACTATAAATGATTCTCTAGACACTTGCAGTCTAGAAAGTTGACCCAAACCATAAACTTTGAGCAGTATGTAAGCGTTATTTTACCCTAATTCTTTGAGTTATTCTTTGGGGGGGGGGGGGGGGAGTTTTCATTTTGGGAAAGTTTTTTTTTTTTTTTTTAATTGTTGTTCAGTTTCAGTTTAGCTGATTAGTTTCAGCACTAGTTTAGTCTTTAACTCAGGGGCGGTGTGTCCGTGTGAGATTTATAGTTGTTAGATTTGGTATTACTACACAAACACAACAGTTCGTGACACGTAGACATCACGGCCTTATTAAACACGTGCCTCCTGATAAATGTAAGGTCAACAAATTCCCCTATCATCCCACAGTGGTGGGGATATGGAAAATATTATTATGTGGAAGGGGAGTTACTTCATAATATCTCCCCAGCATCACAGAGCGCTCGTGTATGCAGCAGAGGAAGGGCTCAGCTGATTGGTGTGTTTCTGTTTTTTTTTGTTTTTTTTATCTTATAATGTCTTTACACAATAAATCACCATTAATGAAGACCAACAAATAGAGTCGTGGTAAAAAGAAAGTACAGCCTCTTTACATTCTAAGGTTTTGTGCATCAGAAGCAGTCGTGCAAAATACTGAGCAAATTCAAATTCAAATTCAAATTTTATTTGTCACGTACACAGTCATACACAGTACGATATGTAGTGAAATGCTTGGACAACTGCTCGTGACCTAAAGAGAACAAAAAAGGAAAAGGCTATGAATAAGATAGGAAATAAATATGAAAAATTAAAAAGGGTAAATTTAACTAGGAAGGAATAAAATATAAATTAAGGTTAAAAATGAAATAACTGTACAACACAAATTAGAATGAAGGGTAAATTTAACTGGGAAGAATAAGATAAAGATAAATATATAAATTAAAGTTGAAAATAAAATAACTGTACAACAAAATACACAATACACAATATAGAACTATATAAGAATGTATGAAGAAATCTAAATATAAATAAATATATACACAATAACAGCAGCTGTACAAGTATTAACCGGAAATGAAGAATATAGTGACCAGTGTTGTGCAAAAACAATGACCAGAAAGTCCAGTGTGTGTGTAAGAACCATATGTGTGGGTCAGTACTGCACATCATTAATGTTTCCGGAGGAATCAACAAGATAAGAATCAGCCCGGTGCTGCTAATCAAATGAACTTGATTAACTGATTATAAACATGTATGAACGCCTCTGTAGAAGCAGATGTTTTTGTGGTTTGCATGTTTGGAGCGCTCAGATGTGTGTTATCACAATGCTGAGGAGCAGCAGCTGTTTCCGTCTGGGAAGGTTACTGAAGTCCTTTCCCAAACCATTAGAAGTCGATCGTTCTACAGTGAAGAAAATTATTCACAAGTGGAAAAATATTCAAGACAGCTGCCACAGCCTGAACTGTGCTCAGATGCAGCTTTGCAAACCTGAGCCGCACTGTTATGTTTAGCTCTTCTAAACAAGCTTTCTTCTAATCCACCGGTGTGGAAATCCAGGCCTCAAAGGACGATGTCCTGCAGGTTTTAGATGTTTTCTTGATCCATCACAGCTGATTCAAATGGCTAAATGACCTCCTCAGCATGTCTTGAAGTTCTCCACAGGCCTAGTAATGAGCCAATCATGTGATTCAGGTGTGTTGACCCAGGGTGAGATCTAAAACCTGCAGGACACCGGCCCTTGAAGCCTGGAGTTCCCCACCCCTAATTGGACGGTCATGAACGTTAACATTCAGCAGGGGTCCCCAATCTCAGTCCACGAGGGCCGGTGTCCCTTCAGGTTTTAGATCTCACCCTGGGTCAACACACCTGAATCACATGATTAGCTCATTACCAGGCCTCTGGAGAACTTCAAGACATGTTGAGAAGGTAATTTATCCATTTAAATCAGCTGTGATGGATCAAGGACACATCTAAAACCTGCAGGGACACCGGCCCTCGTGGACTGAGATTGGGGACCCCTGATATTCAGCATGCTCGCTGAGGCCTGCAGAGTTTGGGGTTGTTTGTTGCAGTTTCTCTGAACATTGCAGAGTCTGACTTTGCGGCGAATTTGCTGGGACGTCCACTGTTGTGTTAAGAAAGACAGTTTTTCACATGACTTGCACCTTAGCACCCTCATATCTAAATATGATCACTTTAGCAAAAATCCAACATTACGGCATCCAAAACGTTAATGCTGTAAATTCAGAGTTGAGCGACAGGCTGGTGACATCACAGCGGCTACATCTTAGGTGGGATTCCCTCATCGCCTTCGGTTTGGCAACACAAGAACTTTTCAACTTTTGCGAAATATCGAGTCTCGTCCTCGTTTCTTACCTAATACTGACGAGCTTACTACGATGCACAGTCAGCACTTTCGCCATCTTTCCTTCATAGCTTTGCAATAACTTTGCAAAAACTTTATTTACAGAGGGCTTTTCCAGTCTCACCCCAGTGCATAAACATGCAGCACCTTTTGATTCTGTAATCTTGAATTGCAGCGCACACATCAAATATGACAGTCAGCAAAACGAGTGCCCGGACTTTATTCTTTTCAGTTCTGCTCAGAAACAGTGTTTTTTCTTTCATTTACTGATACAGAGAAGATGTGTGGTTAACACCTCGAAGCGTCGTAGGCATTAGCTACAGTTTATGAGCTCAAACCTCACAGTTCTGGTCTAAATGGCATTAACAGATAGAGAGTTTCCTGTAGCTGGGGAATCAAGAATCCCACGTGTTAACTGCACGATAGAGATGGCAGTAAGTGACAGTTACTGTGAAATAGGATGTGGGACCTTTTATGGTTGCATGTCTACCCAGATGAATAGCTAAGCCGAAGAGCTTAGTTTGTTTCCAAGTGGAAAGTGAAAAGGCGTAAGGTCTGAGACTCTAAGGTGGAACTTTTTTTCATGTCAACATAAACAAACAGAACATAGTCAGAAACGTGTACATATGTTCAAACCAGCAATGAAAAGAGCAGGAAGTGGAATAACCATGGAAGTGTGGGCAGGCTGCAGGAGGGGGGGGTCTGAAGTTTCCATTATCGTCTCAGAATGATAAAAATGAGTCACGGTGACCATCACCCCCTTCAAACTTCAAATGTGAATCTTTCAAGGTTGAGGCTGCACACATGAGTAAATCCGTGGTCGGCCTGATGGTGGGTTATTTGTGGGTTTTGTGGTATTCAGGAATTTGGATTCTTAGTTCGAGTTTGCTGTTATTGTGGTGTCTAAATTTGGCTCTTGTGTTCACACCTTCATTATACGCTCGTAAAAAGCACTTGATCATCACAGTATACGCAAAGTCAGGCGTTCTTCAGGGATATTAGTCTGTCCAATAAAGAAGCAAAAACCACTGAATCCATTTCAGTTGCTTTTCAAATCGAACAGACAGCAGGTGCACTGGAGAGACGACAGCAAGACAACCATCCACAGAGGGGATGTTTTGCAGGCCGCAGACCTTATTCCTTTTATTGTTTTTGCTTGTGTTATTGTTTCTGCCTCTAGCCTGAGATGCTAATCCACTCTTCAGGTTGCACAGATAGTCCAACTCCTCTTCCAGGATACACGCTGTCATGCATCCGAACCAACCCTTCCTGTGACATGCTGTCAAGGAAGGGTTGCTGTGTCTGCCGGCACACTCTCAGTGGTGCGGAGGAGAAGCTATGAGACACAAGGAGAGCTACACAGGACCACAGAAGGACATCAAGAAAGCAGCAGGACTCATATCTGCAAGAAAGAACAGGAGGAGTTGGACAAAACGACCTCCTGCATGTTTATGACCAACATGTCAAAATCAAACAGGATGAAGGTCTGGCATCCTTTAGCAGGACCTGCGTCACTGGAAAACACCCGAACTGGCAGATCCACCTCTGGTACCCTGGTCTCTTCACAGATAATGGGAACAGAATATCCCACAGTTTCTCCAGACTTGTACCGGTTTTAAATGCATGCTTAGCTGGTTTCACTGTTGTAGTTTTGCTTTTGAGTTCTTGGTGTTTAATTTACTTAGGTTTCTTTTCTGGGTTCCCTTTGTATTTCCCTGTGTTTCTGTTCCTCCCTCTGTCCCATCTTTCTGTCTCTCTGTTTACTCTGCGTCTTTCGGATCGCTTCCTATTTTACTTTACTAACGACTAAAGTAGTTTTATTTTGCATCTGTCTTCCCAATTCCTTGATTGTGCTCACCCGTGATATTATTTGTAACTCTTCAGTGTACAAATAACCTGTTTATACATGTATATACACGTTTTAGTTAGCGGTTCTGAAAATTACCTAAATGGACCCTCAGATGAAGAATAAATGACATAATACACTTTACCATTATTTATTTAACAAAAGCATTCGAGATAGCTGCTGATCTTCCCAGGAGTAGATGTCCCAGCAACTTCACCTCAAGCTCAGACTGTGCAATGATCAGAGAAACTACAAACCCCCACCAAGAGCTACATCTCAAATCAGAAGTAACTAGATGAGGCTAATAGACAAATATGTGCATATGAACCGAGGTCTTTGTTTCTGTGATAAAAATGGTTCCAAATATCAAGGACACTGTGATGGCTTGATTTCAGAGATATTAATCTCTGTCTCTCTTCCACAGCATGTCTTTTATCCTGTCTTCCTTTTCTCACCCCAACCGGTCGCAGCAGATGGCCCCGCCCCTCCCTGAGCCTGGTTCTGAAGGAGGTTTCTTCCTGTTAAAAGGGAGTTTTTCCTTCCCACTGTCGCCAAAGTGCTTGCTCATAGGGGGTCATATGATTGTTGATGTTTTTTTCTCTGTATGTATCATTGTAGGGTCTACCTTACAATATAAAGCACCTTGAGGGAACTGTTGTTGCGATTTGGCGCTGTACAAATAAAATTGAATTGCTCTCTCGCCAGCACACACATCCAGCTCCAGTGTCAGCTGTGTTTGTTGAGGGAAGTACAGGTTTATACAGTTAGGTCTATAAGACTATAACAATGACAAGTTTTGTTTTATGTTTTTTTTATTACTTCCTGAAATCCTGATTGAGCGGGTTCAGCTCAGGTGCTTTGGATCATCACGTCATGTGAAGCTCAGTCTGATCGGCTTTTCAGTTATTTGGCGGAAACTGAGCAGAGAATACAGCCCTGTAATTCAATTCAGTTCAATTCAGTTTTATTTATATAGAGCCAAATCGCAACAACAGTCACCTCAAGGTGCTTTATATTGTAAGGTAGACCCTACAATGATACATACAGAGAAAAAAACAACAACAATCATATGACCCTCTATGAGCAAGCACTTTGGCGACAGTGGGAAGGAAAAACTCCCTTTTAACAGGAAGAAACCTCCGGCAGAACCAGGCTCAGGGAGGGGCGGGGCCATCTGCTGCGACTGGTTGGGGTGAGAGAAGGAAAACAGGATAAAAGACATGCTGTGGAAGAGAGACAGAGATTTATAATTGGTATTATTCAATGCAGAGAGGTCTATTAACACAGACCTGAGTGAGAAAGGTGACTGAAGAAATACTCAGTGCATCATGGGAATCCCCCAGCAGCCTACATATTACAACATAACTAAGGGGGGATTCAGGGTAACCTAAAGGGGATGATGTGACTGCTTCTCTCTGCAGTCACATCATCAGTAAACACTCGTGACCTGGCTCCTCCGACAGCCATACATGCCCGTAATGTTGCCTTCACCGTATTTGGCACCTTATCACAGATGAAGCTGGTTCAGATCATCAGCTGTTTCTCTCCTTTTTCTGTTTTCCAGGACTGTGCAGACTCTTTTAGATGTTTTCTAGCAAAGTCTAATCTGTCCTTCCTGTTTTTGAGCGTATCCAGTGGTTTGTGCCTTGTTATAAACTTCCTATGTTTATAAGTATAAAGCTGTCTTTTGATGGTAGACCTTGACAATGATACCCCTACCTCCTCATGTGCTTCTTAAAGTTCAGCATAAAAAGTAAAAGCTGTTTCGCTTTGTTTCTAATAGCAGGTAAATTTGTGTGCTGAGCTATTTTGGCACTTACAGCTGAGTTACGGCACATGCAAATGTTGTGTGCACACATGCTTGAGAAGGGTTAGGGAAAGTTGGCCAGATGTGCCACAAATTTAACAACTCATTTGAAATCTATGAACCACAGGATTGCCCATATATGGTAAACCTGTGGCCAAGAGCCAGACTCACCAGAGCACTCTTAGTTCAGGCCCAAATGAAGTCCAACAATGTGGGTCACAATTTAGGCCAAACAGTCTGAGGTATTATGGACAAGATTTACTTGAAACACAAATGTAAAGCAGGATTTTTAGGGATTTGTTAAGCTTTATCTGGATGCAAATACAGGAGGACCTTGAAGTTCACCACAGGTTCCAAAACATTTACCTCCATAAAGGTTTTCCATAATTCCAGGACTTTATTTAATGCAGCTAAATGGCATAAAAAGTACAGTTTATCTGTTTATTAAAGGGCAGTGAACTGGGTTCAAAACTTGCTGAACAGAGCAGTCACTTTATTTTTCTAATCAGCATTTTGTGTGTGTGTGGGCGGGTTGCTGACCTTTTATCGGATGTTGAAAGTCGGGAAACTGAAGTGCATTTTCTTTGCTTGAAAAGGGTGGCATCTCAAAAGTGCCAATAATAGAGTACAGAGTTGATTTATGTGGTGAGGGCTGCACTGGTGGTCATGAGGAGGAAGTGTCTGCAGTCAAGTGTGCTTTCCTGAATTTAGCTTTTTTTAATCTGCTGGATACTTTTGATCTACTTTTGCAGCACACGGCCCTTGAAGAGAAAGAAAGAAAAGAATTGAAACAAACTTCGTATTTTTGGATCATCTGACTTGAAGTAAAGTCCAAGAAAAAAAAGGTCCAGAAGTCTGAGACATGGAGGTGAAAGGCTTCTATTCTGCATGTGATACTTAAAGCTTGAAATGCACTCAAGCTGGCATGGAAGTTGGTGCGAAACCCAATTAGATCAGATCATGATGAGTAATGTTTGAGATGCATTACTTTTTAAAGCTTTCTTCATTGTATCTCTATTTTAGGTTTTAGTACAGCACTGAGCCACTTTTCATTTCTTCCAAGAATTGGGGCATCATCCAAAGAAGAGCTTTGAATGTCTTTCAAGAAAACTGGAGAACTATTCCTGAAGATTAAGAGGGTGTGTTGAAAAAAGAAGGTGGTCATACCAAATACTGCCTTTCAAGCTTGTTTGAATCACATATATAAATCGTTTTAAACTAGCCATTTCCCATTTCCCTAAGAAAATAAGCAGTTAATCAGGCAAGGGTTGGATTTACAGAGGCAGCCTGCTTCTAGCAGAGGATGAACTGAGGGGCTGGACCAAAGCCCAGCCAAAGTAAATAAGGATCATTTTGAAATGTGAATTGTGCAGAGCTACACTAGTAGATCCCAAAGATACAAATATGTAAAAGAGTAGAATATGGCCACGTTGAAGAATAGGAGGAGATGAATGTCACGCTCTTCCTCCCTTTGAAAACTGAAAATAAAGAAAATGAAGTTAATTCCCAAGATTTAATTTTATGTGCAAACTTGTTAAGTTTCCATGTTAAATGACCAAAATTTTTCAAATACAAAAGCCACAAATCTCTTCACTCTGTTTAACCTGAAGAGAGGAAAGATTGTTTGATCAATGAACGGGACCTGCTTTTCTTTTCTTCCCCCGCAAGTTGATCTTCTGAAAGTGATTTCTATTTTGGTTTGCCAGCTGTAGAGATCCATGCACTCCTCCACTTATAAACATGCAGGAATGGTTTGTTTGAAGACTTTCAGTCCGGTTTCACAGCACAAAAAGGTGAATTATGGAGTTCCACAGCCTTTCGTGCTAAGACTGTTTCTGTTTGCATTATAGGTGGTTCTCTAGGCAGTATCATTAGAAGGCATAGAATACATTTTCACTGCTATGCAGCTGATACCCAACTTTATCTATCCATGAAGCCAGTTAACCAATTACTTAAATTGCTAGAATGTCTTAAAGACATAAAGACCTGCATGACATCCTTTCCTCCTTCTAAATTCAGGTAAGTTATTGTACTTGGCCCTAAAAGTGTTAGAAACATGTTGCCTTGCAAGATTTTTACTCTGGACGGCATGACCTTGGCCTCCAGTAACACTGTGAGGAACCTTACAGTCGTTTATGACCAGGATATGTCCTTCAGTGCACATATTAAACAAATATGTAGGACTGCTTTCTTCCATTTGTGCAATATCTCTAAAGTTAGAAAGATCCTTTCTCAGAGAGATTCAGAAAAACGAGTTAATGCATTTATTACATCTAGGATGGACTAGTGTAATTATTAGGTTGTCCAAATAACCTGCTTCCCATGTGTTTATACACCACTCTGTATTTAATTATTAGTCATTACTCATTCCTGCCTCTTTTCCACAGTGTCATTTTTCCAGTCTTTCACGGCAGATAGCTGGCCCTGCCTGAGCCTGGTTCTTCTGCAGGTTTCTTCCTTTAACCCTTTCACACATAGTGGTCACTACAGTGGACAGTTATTCAAAGGCTGTTTTCTTGTATTTGTGTCAGTGTTGATGGTATACACGCACATAAACCACTACATTGGACACTGATGTATCACTCCATGTTGTCCACCTAAGTGAACATGTAAAAGACTCTTTGAAAAGTACATGTTTAAAAAAATAAAGTTCAAAAATCAGATGAATAAAAAATACCTAAGAAAACAATCCTGATTGAAGTTGTCATAATTCATGCATGAAAGGGTTAAAAAGGGAGTTTTTACTTCCCAGTGTTGCTAAGTGCTTGAACATAGGGGTTGTTTGGTTGTTGGGGTATTTTCTCTATTATTGTAGGGTCTTTGTCGTACATTATAAAGCACCTTGAAGAGACTGTTGTTGTGATATGGCGCTATATAAATAAAATTGAATAGAAGA
The DNA here is from genome assembly GCF_041146795.1 of Maylandia zebra. Taxonomy (NCBI): domain Eukaryota; kingdom Metazoa; phylum Chordata; class Actinopteri; order Cichliformes; family Cichlidae; genus Maylandia; species Maylandia zebra. The sequence continues at coordinate 35,368,011 of NC_135178.1, forward strand.
AGCATTGAAAAAAATCATTGCTCTTTGCAGACACTTAATGTTGTCTAATGCTATATTTGCAGCGATCACAATGTAGTTTAGCTAATAATATATATTTTTTAACATTTTGAGGCCTGACAGTGTTTATAACATGGCAAACCTCAGCCTGATATCTGAATGCTGCTTCAATTAAAGGGTACAACTTAAGGAAATCGGATTTTTGTGTGTAGGAGGGAAAATGATGAAACTGTAACTGGTTTTATGCTGAATAGGTGAAATAAATGCAACAGTTTTCTTTTTTATTTCATAATTTTTGCAGGGTGTGACAATGTACGTGATCAAAACAAAAATTGAAACAATCACTTCTCCCACTCTGTTGATCTCCACTGTACATTTGAATATTTAAAGGAAATCCTATACACCATCAACAGACCTTTCTGTGTTCACATTCTTTCTGTGTCAAATTAAGGATTTTTCTACTTTAAGGAAACGTTACATTTCACACATGCGTTGGCATCCGCAGTTTCCTGTTTATCACAGAGATGGTGTGAAGTATCGTTTCTATGCAAAAGCACATTGGTGAATGACTCAGGATATAATTATTAGAGAAGCACTTTTGGTTTTGGCAATTAGTCAGTACAAACCAGCAGGTTTGAAACACAAAATTAGAGCCGGTAAAAAGATGTCGTGTTCATTTGTCTTCATGTCTTAATATTGATTGTGTAAATTAAGCCAATCCTTAATGACTCAGTCAATTCCTCAATCAAAAGAGGAATTGCCATAATTTTCTAAAAGTAGTAACATAAAGGTCAATCTTTTTTACTCGGAAAAATGAAAAGGAATCAACATTGCTACTCCCTTATTCTGTATAACAAAGAAATGGGAAACTGAATGTGCTGAATAAGATTTAATGCTTGAAATTGGTTAGGAAAATTACGATTGCATAAGGTGACTGTTTTGTCACCTCATGAGAAAAGGGTTCTCCGAGGAGTTGACTTGATGACTACAGTACAGCTCACCCATCATGCAGCTAAGCGTTTTTTGTTGTTGTTTTTTTTTGCATAAGTTAGCATAAGTTTTAGTTACCCTAATGCCAACTTAAACCTGAATCAAAGTGGACCATAAGTGCAAAAGTGACATAAAATGACAATGCTTTAGAAAGAAGTGCTGGAGTAAACAAAACAAAACAACTGTGACCTTATTGACCTGTGAGTAGCAGCGTCACAAATGAGTCTAGATATTTAATTTTTTAGAAAACCATCAGAAATACTTTATTAATCCCAAAGGAAATGTCCATGCCTCATCAGTTTGTTCTGTGCTACAGTTTGTAAAACAATTTTTACTGTATTGCTTTATGCTGCAAGGTAAAAACCTACAATATTACAGAGAGAACCGTAACAATCAGACAATCCCCTGTGAGAAAGCACTTGGAGAGAGTGGGGAGGAAAAACTCTCTTTTGAAAGGAAGAAACCTCCAACAGAACCAGGCTCAGGGAGGAGCAGCCATCTGCTGCGACTGGTGGAAAACAACACAGGAGAGTGTAGCCAAGAGTTTCTGGAGGTTGCTGGCAGTCATTAATGTCGCTTCGGTAAATAACAGGTTGATGTGGTTCACAGTAGTTTGCATGGAAAACGATAAGTTGTCTGCAAACACTCACAAAATAGTCGCTGAATGGGAGTGACACTGAAAAGTTCAATGCAAACTGGAAATAAAGACCATTCACCTGCAAAATAAAAGATGCGCAGTTTGAAGCACGTGTGTTGCAGCTGTAATGCACAATTTTTACTTTGAAGGTGAACAGTTTGTAGTTTGTGTTGCACTTTGTCAACTTTCCCTAATTTTAAGTTTCGCCATGTTGCAATTGTTTGTGTCTATGGAGACTCTAGAGACTAACTCCGGGAATCAGACTTTCATGAAAGCTGGACAGGAAGTCAAACACAAGAACAGTATAGAGAAGACATGAGATTTCCAAAATAAAAGCTTCGGTGCATGCTAAACGATAGACAGACTGGATGGACATGCTGACATCACCCACTGGTTTTGAACATTCTGAATCTTAATTTTGTAAGATAATCCATTAAAAATGCGTTTTAGAAGTGTTGTGGGTTATTATACTTTTTTTTTATTTTTAAAGAAAAGCATTTTTGATGGAAGAGGTCCAAAAGTGAACGAGGCCTTCCAGACACCAGTAGCTACAGCTACCTGTGCTGGGACGCTTGTCAGTCATTACAGCCACACATCAAATAAAGTCACCCCACAGAGATTTTATGAAGGGGGGGAAGTAGAAAAACATATTTAAATTTGGGTTTACAGTTGTGGAAAAATTACAAGGTTGGGAATTTTTAGACTTAATTACACCAGATCAAAACTGTATAATCAGAGCACAAACACTGTCTTTTATACAATGATTGAGTGGCGCTGGTGTTATTCAGTCCCTTCCTGTTATTCTCCACTGCAACTCCCCAAAATGCAACACAAGTGTTGAATGTTGAATTTATTACAGTCATTGTAGGCAGGTGAATGTGGCATGCTGCGTAGACTTTAAAAGCGCAACTTTTTTAGTGTTCTCTTCTATCCAACCACAAGATTGATTGATCAGGGGGGTCCCCAACATTTACTGCACATAGATCATTTTTATTTGTTGCTGGAATGTACATCTCATTTTCATATACGAGAAGCACAGTCTAATTTTAGGGTCAGAGACAAGATCCCCCATTTAATAACTTGACAGAAGAGGAAGTGGTTAGCAGCCCCTCAGAGGCAAATACAGAAGTGCTGCTGTGCCAAGTCTAGTTGTTCTTAAGCACCAGTGTTGTATTTTCTGTTCCTGATTCCAGGCAGGTTAAACCCAGTGTGAAGTACCAATACTAAATCTGTTCTGGCCTGAATTTCCACGAATCTTGACCACAACAGTTGCAGTTTACAGAACTGTCCAGTCATCAGTTTTATATCCATGCCTTCCTAAAGAAAAGCCATGATGCACCACCTTAGTATATGTTTTTTGGCCTGCTGGCCCTCCACCCAGTGCATGTTTGGTTGTACCTGCTGTAACTGATTGGTCATTTTTACAGCTATGAAGCAAACATCTGATCGCTGAACCAATTAATATTTTGTGTTAATGCCGTGAAAGCCAAATGGGTCACAATTCCCTTGGTTGTGGGTTCAAAGTGCACTATGGTGAATATAAGAGAGCTGAGCCTGAACAGAGAAAATGCAGTTTGTCTGACACCATCCTTTTCCTTTTCCAGAATAACTTCAAAGGATATTTGCTAATATACACGAATTGCTTTGTTTGCACCTGTTCAATAACACAAACGTCTAATTATCCAGTCACATGAGAGAAACTTAAGTTCATTTCATGTTTTTAGTTTTTGACTCTCTAGTACAAGTTTTCAAGCCTTCCCATAGTGTAAACTTGCAATACGTAGGTGTGTGTTTAATCTTTGTATTAGTTGCTCCCTGTTTTTTTTCGGTACTCCTTTGTGTCTTGTGCTTTGTGTGTACTTTTCCCTCCCCTGTGATTGTGTCCATTGTGTGCACCTATGTCTCATTTATTTGTATGTATAGAGTATAAATAGTGCCATCTTCCCCTTTTGTCTGAAACCCTTTCTTGTGAGTCTTCCTGCCTGGATTCTGTTTGTTGTTTCTTTTGGATTGCTGTGCACCTTCCCTGACTGGACCCTGACTGGAAAATGTTGCTTGAAAGCACAGATCCATCCTGCCTGTATCAACACTCAAAGCTGGTAGTAATGGTTTAATGGTGTAGGGGATATTTATTTTTAGTTTAAATAACACGAGTGCTGTTTCTGACCATGTCCATGTCTTTATGACCACACTGTGCCCATCTTCTGATCGCTGCTTCTGTCTCACCATGTCACAAAGCTGAGATCATCTCAAACGGGTTTCTTGAACATCACAGTGAGTTCACTGTACTCAGCTGGCCTCCACAGTCACCTGATCTCAATCCAGTAGAGCACCTTTGGGATATGGAAGAATGGTAGATCTTGTGCAGCTGATAAGCCTGCAGCAACTGTGTGATGCTATTGTGTCAATGTGGACCAAAATCTCAGGGATGTCCAATCCAGCACTATTAGACTGATGAGGTGTCTGAGTTTTACCTCCAGCCTTAAATTTGGAGCCGACATCTAGTAATCAAAGAAATCCAATATTAATTGTACACTACATTTACATTTAGATATAACCCTAAATACAATAATAAAATGTTATTATATAACAATATGAAATTATATTTATAATTTTATTTCATGACTCAGTTTTTTATATTGTAAGTGGTGATGAAATGCGGTGTTTGCCATATTTAGCTCAGTCAGCAAAAACTACAAAAAAAAAACGCCACAGAGTTTCCCTCCTTACTTCCTCTTTTTCAGCTTTATAAACCCACACTCGACTTCATTCACTCTCAGACTTTCACTCTTGCATCCTCACTGGTCCTCAAAGATCAAAACAACCATCACGAAGATGAACAAGCCACTGCTCCTGCTGGTCGCTCTGACTTTCTGCTGTTGCATCGCGTCTCTGCATGGTAAGAAAACATTATTGCTTTAATTAAAAATATTTGTACATTTTGGTATCTCACAGGAGGGCAGCCAAAATATGCCATTTGATTTTGAGGGCATTATTTTATTCATATTTATCGTCTTTAAATGTATTTTATCTTGTCTTGGTTCACATGATGTCATAGTTTATTTATTCTGTTTTTTTTTAAATGCATTAAAGTACAGTACAATAAAAAAACAAGCTTTTTAAGTAGGTTGTAGGTATTACCCGTGACACTTGTTTTGAGTGTCAAGGGTAATACCTGACCTTAAAGACAGAGCAACAGATCCATTTACTGGCTTCTCTGGGGCTTTCAGCTGCATCTTAGTGCTTTGAAAAACTTTGAAATGGGACTGAAAGTTGCAAGATTTGTACAAACATATATAGATGCATAGTAATTTTGAGCCTTAACAAAGTCAGACTGGTTTAATCTACTAAAGACTAAAATAATAACTAAATCCTTTTTTACAGGTTTTACCATTAACACCTGCCGCTGTAGGCGGACGGTCGCGAATCCTATTCCTCCTAGAGCAGTCAAGAAGATAGAGGTGACTCCTGCCTCAGGACACTGCCCCCGAACTGAAATCACGTGAGTACTTGCACTGATCTGGAGCACTGGGTTGCACAGATTCTCAGTGGGCCGCAGGGTAAATTTAAAAAGAGCATCAATTTGAAATACTCTTTGGTATTAGCTACAAAGCCAGAGCGGGAAAGTTATGAGTACATTTTAGCTAATAATTCACATGTACTGTGCTAATCTAATGTTTTCCTGAAGCTTTAGGTGAAAGTTTATAATAGGAAGTTGAAACACTCAATAGAGCCCCTGGCAACTCTATTATAACTCTCACTGGTCTGATGTCTGGTGTCATTTTGGCACACAGATCTGTAAACTGAAAGCAAAAAGGAAAGTTGTGCTTCGATTTCTTACTTTTAAGTCTGTGTCAGGTTTAATCAAATGTGTGCAATGTGCTAATTTCTCCATTTTTAATTTCTTCACAGCATCACCGTGAGGAATGGTAACAGGATTTGTGTCGATCCAGAGGCCAAGTGGTTTCCAGGCCTTCTCAACACTCTGCAAAAGTAAGGAGCTTTATCACCTACAACACATATAATCACATTTAATAGACCCGACATAAATAACGTTTACCTAACTTGCTGAGAATATCTTTTTAACTGAGTTGCTGTTTTCAATGAATTTTGATGCTACATTTATCTATCTTAGCTACCTGGAAACAAACAGTATTTTTTTCACTCCTATGTATATTTATTGTGTCTAAAGGAAGGAAAACACATACTAGTTTACTGTATCTGTCACTGCTTTCTGATTTGTATGATTGTTATTGGTTATTCCAGCTATTCTGACTCCATCCTTTTGTTTTGATTACAGGAAAAAGGGCCTCCCAACTGCTGAGCCAACCACTGTTTCTAGCTTCTGATCACGTTTCGTGGCATATCGATGCCTTCAGTCATCAAGCTGTGAATTACCGGAGGAAGGCTGACCCACCTTCCATTGTTTATGTCACTGTCTTTTTGTTTTGTATTGAACCTTTTTGCAGTTTCATTTATTTTTAGTGTTTAAGGGAAAAAAAATTACAACATATACAAAATACCATGATCGAAATGTGACCTTTTATACCTGATAGTATTAATGCGCTGTCTTACCATTTTAAAGAATGTATTGAAGAAAATGAAATACTGCAGTATTGATGCACAGATTTGAACTTTTATATGTTTTGTATCTGTTAGTGTTACCATTTCTTACTTAAGAAACATGTATTTGTACTGTTTGATTAAAAATGGATGATTTTAGCATGTTGGTTAGGATGGTTTTTGTCACTTTAGCACTAGGGTGCTATGACTTCAATTTATGTTGTAATTTGGATTTTTGTTTTTTTATATAAAAAAAGATAAGAATAAAGAACTGACAAAAAGACTTAAAAATGACATTTTATTGCCTGCAGCGGGTGTGGGTGGTGGTGATGGTGGGTTCGGGACTGTGTGGGAGGTTTAAAATCCTGGCTTTGATTTGTTGTCATTAAAATTATAATTTCGGCAACAAAGTTTTCTAAAGTTTTCTTTAAACATAAAAACACAAAGCACTATTCTTTGGGAAGTATTTACTTTTAAGGCAATAGTATTGTATTTTGTATATAAACAGTTTGACCCTCAGATAAATCTATTGACCTTGAAGGAGAGGTCAGAGGTCAAACATGACATGATGAGTTTCATCTTCATGTGGTCCTTTCTGTATGTTGAAAATCCACAATCATGGTAGAATTGTAGCTCCTAAGTTATATGGCTTTATATCAGTTTTACACCGATAAACAGTTGGGGACTTATGAAAAGTGTTTCTAAGGATAAGCTGCAATAACCCTGAAGATTTCGCTATTACTAATCAGGCTTTACATAAATGTAAATTAATTAACATTAACATTGCGAGAAAATGACATCCGCCTTTTGAGAACACTTTCACAGAATTGTATGTTTGTGTTAGAGGAATCGGTATTTAAACTTAGCCATATGGAAAAGAAATAGTAAAAACTTATATGATTTACTCATGAAAGTGGCCACTTCCTCATTACTTTCATATATTGTTTTAGTAAGTATCCAAAACATACAAGTTTCATTATATAATTTTTCAAGGGATCTTATATCCGTTTTCACTCTTATATGCTTTTCATACAAGTTTCACACAAGACAGATACAAACTTTATAAGATTTATATATATCTTTTCCATATGGGTAGCCTAAATGCCAAACATGAGGCTAAGTTTGGCTTTGGTAAGAGCTGTTCACCACAGCTGACAGTTTTCCAATCAGAGGACGCTGCCTGCGGTGGATGCTTGTTGGACTGGAAACCAGTGTGGTAAAGAACTGCATGCCACCTTCATTGATAACAGTTTTAAATGTGGTTCTTTAAAAACTCTCCTGAGAGCTAGAGTAGCACCAGCTGGTGGCCTGAAGACACATGCCCAGTTTTTGTCCTCTTACCTCACTCTACTAAAACAACAGTGTAGGGATTTTTTAAAATTCAGATTTAGAAAATAAAAGTTGGTCATCTGCTCTGAAAGTGTGTGGAACTCCTGACTTGCTTAACATGTAATTTTTAACAGTAATTTTTTAACAGTGCATTAAATGAGACCTTTTCTGCTGCGGTCGTGGCTCAAGAGTTGGGAGTTTGCCTTGTAATCGGAAGGTTGCCGGTTCGAGCCCCGGCTCGGACAGTCTTGGTCGTTATGTCCTTGGGCAAGACACTTCACCTACTGCCTACTAGTGTCGGCCAGAAGGGCTGATGGCGCAGTATGGCAGCCTCGCTTCTGTCAGTCTGCCCCAGGGCAGCTGTGGCTATAACTCTAGCTTGCCTCCACCAGTGTGTGAATGTGAGAGTGAATGGGTGGATGGCTAAAGTGCTTTGGGGTCCCTAGGGGGACTAGTGAAAGCGCTATACAAATACAGGCCATTTACCATTTTACACATAACCAAAGCTTCTAATACTGAAGAGTTCTCATTCCTAGCATTTGTTTCCATGTCTCACTATAGGATGTGCCTCCCTGTGTATTCCTCAGAAACACCTATCCCAGTCATGATTGGCTGGTGTTCGCGACGACCATGTGAGGCAGAGCCACCCACTCTTAAATAGCTTGCGCTATTACACAGTCGTTATTCAAAAAACGCTTGTGTAAATTAGACACGCTGATCCCCAGCACAGAGACAGAAGCCACTTTCAAAGCTCCTCAAGAGAGGCAGATATTATCCAGGCAGCTCATATAGTGGTGAAAGTAAAGTTTCAGTCATGACTGATGTCGCCCTTCAGCATTAATAATAATAATAATAATAATACATTTTATTTGAAAGCGCCTTTCAGAACACTCAAGGACACTGTAAACAGCAGAATAATAAAAGCAACATAAAAGCAAGCAGTTTACACAATCATAAAAGCATAAGACATAAAACAAAGTTAAAATAGCAGAGTGGAGAGGTTATGTGGTATAAGCTACTTTGAACAAGTGAGTTTTGAGTTGGGGCTTAAAGAGAGAGAAGGAAGAGATATTTCTTAAATGGAGGGAATTCGAGGAGCAGAGCAGCTGAAAGCCCTGCTCCCCACGGTGTCAAGACGGGGGGAGGGGACAGAGAGAGAGAAAGGGAAGAAGAAGATCTAAGATGAGGTGGTGATCTGAACCAGATCAGAGAGATATGGAGGAGAGAGATGATGAATAGCCTTAAATGTGTACAAGAGTATTTTGAAATTGATACGATATTTGACCGGGAGCCAATGAAGCTGCTGCAGGACAGGAGTGATGTGGAGCCACAGCTGTAAAAGCTGCTGGTCATGATATTGGTTTGGATATGTGGTGAGAGGGAAACATGAAGATGAAACCAGGAGATGTCCTTACTGAATCATCAGAGCTGAACAGGTGATGGAGAAACAGGTTTACCTTTTAGGTGACATGAATGAGTTGAAGGGAAGTTATGAACTGTTTCTGAGAGACAAATAACCCCAGGATCCTTTTCTACATAGCTGACAGCTGGTAACTGTGCAGGGGCGGCTCTAGCAAAGTTTTACCAGGGGGCCAGGTAGGGCATTAACAAGGAAAGGGGGGGGGGGGGGGGGGGGACAAAAGAAATACTTTTCTTTCTTATTCTCATTTAAAATGTCTGGCTGTTATTAAATAATTATCTGAAGCTTACAACCAAAGTTTTTATCTGATGTACAACGTATAGAAATCATACATATACCAACAAGACAGTACATCACTGTCACAACAGCGTTTGTTTTCATTCAAAGGCTTTATGGCTTTTCCTGTAATACCTGGTGGGCCGGTCTCTAGTCAAAATGCCCAGGCTGATTTTTTGTCCCAGTCCAGCCCTGAGTCCAGCTGTTGTACATCGAGCTGCATTTACAACCTTAGTTAATTCAGACAGGGAAATAACCTTGAAGTCAGACAACACCAACAGGCAGAGCAGCTGAGTGATGAAAGTATGTGCAGAGGCCAAAACCACAGCCCAAAAATCAAACTCTGGCTTTGGGTCACTTTAATTCCCTTTTTTCTTGATATTTTCATTTGATAATCATATTTAGTCAGTGCGCCCCAGGGCGGCTGTGGCTACAATGTAGCTTGCCATCACCCGTGTGTGAATGTGTGTGTGAATGGGTGGATGACTGGATGTGTAAAGCGCTTTGGGGTCCTTAGGGACTAGTAAAGCGCTATACAAATACAGGCCATTTACCATTTACCATTTAAATTTAATTGTAAGTGTAAAAAAGCAGTAACCGTAAAACAAAAAAATTATGTAGGATTAATTACAGCAGATCTAAATTAAACCACAGCATAAACACTGGCTTTATCATAGTGATTGAGTGGTGTTGATGTTATTCAAGCTCATTTAGTAATTTACCTGCACCTCCACCTAATGCAACAGAAGTCTTAAATGTTGAATTCATCGTCATTTGAGACAAGAGCTTATTTTCAGTGAATGCGGCATGCTGGGCAGAGTTAAAAAAAAAAACCCACATTTTTAGGGTCCTCTTACCCACATAGCAAAATTGGTACGAGCCGGATCTTGCCCACACAGTGTGCTTACACATGGCCCACATACCACAAATAATGGTGGCCCAAAGCTGGTTTGCCAGAGGTGGCCCACACATGGGACAGCACAAGACCAGTTGCAACCACACTGCTGGCCCAGAACAGTTTCAGCTCTAGCCCCAGATGTCAGCCTAATGTGTACCTTAATCAAGCCATGTAATAACAACATGTGCTAGAACATAATAGTGCAAAAGTAACATGACGTAACTCTGTTCAGACAGCGAATGGACTAATTTTCACATTGCGCTTTCCTACTCTCCCAGATTACTCGCCTCTGTCAGTGCGCTCCAGGGCGGCTGTGGCTACAATGTAGCAGCCATCACCAGTGTGTGAATGGGTGGGTGACTGGATGTGTAAAGCGCTTTGGGGTCCTTAGGGACTAGTAAAGCGCTATACAAATACAGGCCATTTACCATTTTTACCATTTTATATACAACATGCCACATTCACCCAAACACACACTTTCTCACTACATTCATACACACTCACAACATACAGTCTGGAGGAGCCAAGGACTGAACCACTAACCTTCTGATCAGTAGGTGACCTGCTCCACCTCCTGAGCTAAAGACACCCAGTGGTAAATATGAGTAAACCCTCACTAGGTTTTGGATCAAGTGTACACTCACAAACCTGACAAACCTGCATTTGAAACGTTGCCTACCATAGTATAGTATTGTATACTATAGTATTGTATAGTATTGCAACATGGCATTTGTTTCTTCTAACTAAAATAGGAGAACATAAATAGTGTCATCATTGCCAGACCTGGCCCACATCTGGTTGACATACACCCTGCCATGACACCGTTCAGTCAGAAGTGCCAGCTTGATGCCAGATCTGGGCCAGACCTGTCTGCTATGTGGGTATGACCCACAAAAGCATTTTGTGATTGATCAGGAGTTCCCAGTCTGATTCCAGCAGATGCAAATGTTTACTGCGTGTAAATAATTTTTATCGGTGTAATTCTGGGTTTTCCATTTCATTTTCAGGTATGAGAAGCAGTTTAATTTAAGGGGCTGAGACAAAATTCCCCCAGTCAAAGCAGAAACGGAAAAGGTTAACAGCCCTCAATTACGGAAGTGCTGCTCTGCCAAATGAAATATTTTACTTTATGTATTTATACTAGCAAGGTGCAACTGTTGAAGTGTCTGAGTGTATCTGAGCATCTTTACAGCCTTAGATTTGGAGCTAGCATCCAGTAATCAAAGAAATCCCCTATTAAATGTACTCAGTATTTACATGATTGGTAATCATATGTTACATTTATAATGATTTAATATATAATTCTACATTTTTATTATATAATAATATGCAGTTATATTTATTATTTTACTTAATAATTCTGCTTTTATGACATATTGACAATATGTGAGTGATGACGAAGTAAGTTTCCAAACTTACTTCCTCTTTCTCAGCTTTATAAACCCACACTCGACTTCGTTCACTCAGACTTTCTTTCTTGCATCCTCACTGGTCCTCAAAGGTCAAAACAACCATCATGAAGATGAACAAGCCACTGCTCCTGCTGGTCGCTCTGACTTTCTGCTGTTGCATCGTGTCTCTGCATGGTAAGAAAACATTACTGCTTTAATGCAGTAATATACCCTTTGATTTTGAGGTCATTATTTTATTCATATTTATCGTCTTACTTTAGTTATTCTGTTTAAAAATACATTAGACAGACAGATCGATAAATTATTGATCCCACAAGGGAAATTTTTATGTTACAGCAGCATGATAAAGAGTAAATATATACTACAGTCTACAGCACTCAGCAAATGACACAGTTAAATAAAAGTGCCACAGGCGCCTGGTGAGCGGCTTATATTGAAATATTGCAGGCATTTATATTTTTACATCAGTGATAAAAAACAAAGAATAGTAGAAATGTAGAAATATTAAAATATTAGTAGAACTATTAAAACTTTTTCCTGTAATTGAAAGTAAATATTGTTTTGAGTGTTTGAAGGTTATTACCCGAAGTCCATCTACTGGCTTCTTTGGGGCTTCTTACTGTTTCTTACTGTTTCTTACTGTTTGCACAAACTCTTTCCTCCTAAAATAATAGAAATGCTTCTTTTCAGGTTTTACCATAAATACCTGCCGCTGTAGAAAGACGACCATGAGACCTGTTTCTGCTAAGATGGTCAAGAAGATTGAGGTGACTCCTGTTTCAGGACACTGCCCCCGAACTGAAATCATGTGAGTATTTGCAAAGGTGACGTTTTTTAACGGTGCTTTTTACTCTCTACTGTAATGCATCACAGTTTATATTGAAAGTGTCTTTAAAGATTGCAGAGCACAATAAAATAAAGCTTTCTATAGAAATGTTGTGGAAACTTACAAAAATGCACACATTTGAAATACTCAAGTGTACTATATGTACTTTATTGTTGAGAAATATACTTTATTACTTGAGTATTTTATCTTCATATCTTTAAGAGTTTTTCATTTTAAGCTTTTATACTGTAATTTTAAACTTTTTCACTGTTCTGTGAACCATGTAAATGTCAATAAAGCCCTTTTACACTTTGACATTATTGTATTATAACTGGCACTGATGATGATGATGATGATGATGCAAGTTTGAAGTTACCTGCTGACACACAGAACTGTAAACTAAGAGCAAAAATGAAACTTTTACTTCATGTCTTAGTTTTGTTTCTGCTTCAGTTTCAATCAAGTTTGTGCGGTGTGATAATTTCTCCATTTTTAAGTAATGTTTTGAATCTTCTGCTTTCTCAACAGGATCACTGTGAGGTCTGGTGCTAAGATCTGTGTCAATCCAGAGGCCAAGTGGTTTCCAGGCCTTCTCAAAACTCTGCAAAAGTGAGAATTTCTTATCAGTCATACACTTATCACTTTTAGAATACATGCGAACATTTCATAGAACCGGCATTTTTAACGTTTAGCTAACTTTCTATACAAAATCCTATTAACTTAGTTTCTGTATTTACCGGTCAAAAGGGGGGCATTTTTAGAGCCAAAACTAATTTGCTTATTTTGAGTTATTCTGATTATTAACTCCATCGTTTTTATTTTGAATTACAGGAAGAACACCGTCTCAACCACTGGGCCACGCACTGCTTCAACACCTAGCTTCTGATCACACGGCAGATCGATTCCTCCCTTCATCAGTCTGAATTACCTGTAGCAAGCCTGTTGTATTCAGCCCGAATACAGTTTCATTTTCTCGAGTGTTATCCTTTGATGACAAAGGTATAATTCTTAGAAAATCACATAATCTATATGTGATTTTTTTTTATGCTTGAAATTCTGATAGAATACTATTAAACTGCGCCACCTTACCATTGTAAGAATGTACTGAAGAAGAAAAAAGGACTGCAGTATTGTTGCACACTTTTCTCTTTTTTAATAGTTTGTATCTGTTAGTGTTGCATTACACATGTGTATAAGTACTGTTTAATTAAAAAACTGGTTTCTCTAATACTATGACTTCAATGTGTGTTGTATCCCTGAATTTTGACTTTTGACTTTAACAAACGCCACTTAATTTATGTAGACTTTTCAAACAGACATCAAACACATTACATCATTATATTGTCACCACTACAGAAAATAAACTCAAATATGAATATAAAGACTTACACGACTTTTGTTTAAATAGAAAAATGGCACTCTCTTATTAAATACTAATTTCAGCAAACTTGATGTGTATTTTGGACTCTTTTTCACCACTTGTCTGAAAGACAACATGGTTTTGTCGCCTTAATTATCTCCAATAAATATTTATGTAGTTTTTACTGTACTATAATGATGAATTATCTCACTTTTTTAACAGTTGGGGACCCATGACAAATGTGATAAACTGTGATAAACCCTAAAGATTTTGCTCTAACGTAATCAGGATTTACATAAATCTATATAAATTAACATTGTGAGAAAATGACTTCCCTTTTGAGAGCACTTTCACAGGATATTTGAGTTTATGTTAGAGGACTGTGTATGAACATACAGGGAGTGCAGAATTATTAGGCAAGTTGCATTTTTGAGGAATAATTTTATTATTGAACAACAACCATGTTCTCAATGAACCCAAAAAACTCATTAATATCAAAGCTGAATGTTTTTGGAAGTAGTTTTTAGTTTGTTTTTAGTTTTAGCTATTTTAGGGGGATATCTGTGTGTGCAGGTGACTATTACTGTGCATAATTATTAGGCAACTTAACAAAAAACAAATATATACCCATTTCAATTATTTATTTTTACCAGTGAAACCAATATAACATCTCCACATTCACAAATATACATTTCTGACATTCAAAACAAAACAAAAACAAATCAGCGACCAATATAGCCACCTTTCTTTGCAAGGACACTCAAAAGCCTGCCATCCATGGATTCTGTCAGTGTTTTGATCTGTTCACCATCAACATTGCGTGCAGCAGCAACCACAGCCTCCCAGACACTGTTCAGAGAGGTGTACTGTTTTCCCTCCTTGTAAATCTCACATTTGATGATGGACCACAGGTTCTCAATGGGGTTCAGATCAGGTGAACAAGGTGGCCATGTCATTAGTTTTTCTTCTTTTATACCCTTTCTTGCCAGCCACGCTGTGGAGTACTTGGACGCGTGTGATGGAGCATTGTCCTGCATGAAAATCATGTTTTTCTTGAAGGATGCAGACTTCTTCCTGTACCACTGCTTGAAGAAGGTGTCTTCCAGAAACTGGCAGTAGGACTGGGAGTTGAGCTTGACTCCATCCTCAACCCGAAAAGGCCCCACAAGCTCATCTTTGATGATACCAGCCCAAACCAGTACTCCACCTCCACCTTGCTGGCGTCTGAGTCGGACTGGAGCTCTCTGCCCTTTACCAATCCAGCCACGGGCCCATCCATCTGGCCCATCAAGACTCACTCTCATTTCATCAGTCCATAAAACCTTAGAAAAACCAGTCTTGAGATATTTCTTGGCCCAGTCTTGACGTTTCAGCTTGTGTGTCTTGTTCAGTGGTGGTCGTCTTTCAGCCTTTCTTACCTTGGCCATGTCTCTGAGTATTGCACACCTTGTGCTTTTGGGCACTCCAGTGATGTTGCAGCTCTGAAATATGGCCAAACTGGTGGCAAGTGGCATCTTGGCAGCTGCACGCTTGACTTTTCTCAGTTCATGGGCAGTTATTTTGCGCCTTGGTTTTTCCACACGCTTCTTGCGACCCTGTTGACTATTTTGAATGAAACGCTTGATTGTTCGATGATCACGCTTCAGAAGCTTTGCAATTTTGAGACTGCTGCATCCCTCTGCAAGATATCTTACTATTTTTGACTTTTCTGAGCCTGTCAAGTCCTTCTTTTGACCCATTTTGCCAAAGGAAAGGAAGTTGCCTAATAATTATGCACACCTGATATAGGGTGTTGATGTCATTAGACCACACCCCTTCTCATTACAGAGATGCACATCACCTAATATGCTTAATTGGTAGTAGGCTTTCGAGCCTATACAGCTTGGAGTAAGACAACATGCATGAAGAGGATGATGTGGACAAAATACTCATTTGCCTAATAATTCTGCACTCCCTGTACACTGAAGAATTTTAAAGAGCCAGATAGTCCTTTTGTTAGAGGGACTAAACAAAGACAGCAGCATAACCCACATTATTTAAACTTATTTTTTTTTCTCTCTTTTTAAACATTTAAATGGCAAACATGAGGCTAAGTTTGGCTTTGGTAAGAGCTGTTCACCACAGCTGAAAGTTTCCAGTCAGAGGAAGCTGACCGAGTGCTTCCTCCTGCCTGCGGTGGGCGCTTGTTGGACTGGAGACCAGTGTGGTGAAGAACTGCATACCACCTTCATTGATAACAGTTTTATTATTAGTCCTTTATTTATCCAGGTAAAATCTCATTGAGATTATTTGACAAATTCTGATCTATCTATATAGTTTCTGTCTTCATCTACAGTGGAAGTGAATTTAATTTAATGTTTAGGTAACTGGCAAAACTAGCGCGCTAATTTCTGCTAACTTCTAACTCAATTATTATTAATAATTTAATAAATTCTGTTTTCACGGATACCGGGGTGTTAAACTTAATTGTTAAACCTGGTAAAGCAGCAACACTGATCATTTAATTAAAGATGAAAGAAGTTTTTAACTCTCAGTGTGCCGCAGTGTTCGTTTGACTTTGGTACCTGAAGGGACGGAGTTTTGGACCCAGATTGCTCCGCAGTGTTGCCAACTCTTCAGTAAGTAAAATCGCGATTGGCTGTCCTAAAAGTCGCTAGAAGTCGCCAAATGATGTCATCGCCTAATTTGCATAATAGGTCATGCCTATGCAACAGACGCTGTAGGAGAGAGAAAAAAACATTGTGGAGTTTTTGTTTTTTTAATGTCACAATTCCAACCCTCCTCCTTTATCCGTACTTGGGACTGGCAAAAGTGACCCGAAATAGGCACTCCGGCCGAGTTACTTTGTGTGTGTGTGTGTGTGTGTGTGTGTGTGTGTGTGTGTGTGTGTGTGTGTGTGTGTCTTTTTAAGTAGTTTTATACCTTGTGATTCATAAAAAACATTTTTAACCATTAACAATCAAAAGGGACATAGCAAGCCTCACCAGACAGCGGCTTCGCTCATGCAAATGAGCCATATTCTATGGTGATATTTTAATTTCTTATTGTTGCGTAACATTGTACCGGTTTTACCGTGAACGGTATAATGTGGCCCAGCCCTACCTCACATTACTAAAACAACAACGCCTATATGGCTTGCACTATTACATAGTTGTTATTCAAAAACCTCTTCTTGCTTCAGGGCATATCTCAACCTTCTTAGAATAGTTAACTTCACTTTCCACAGATAGGAGCGTTAGCTATTTCCTGTTGCTGGGTGCTAGCTACCTTTGCCTGTCTCTTCTGAACCCGAATCTTCACCAAAGATTGGTCGTCATACCACTTACCTTCCAGTAAGGCGGTCCTTTTTGCACAGTTTAGCACACCCGCTACCACCGTTCATCTTCAGCCAAGGTTACCAAGCCAACTAACTCACATCCTTCGACGTTAGTATACCAGCTAGCAAAAATCGCAACTTTCCCTTATACTGGAGGACGCGGAGACTCCAAGGTATGGGGTCTCGAGTAAGAACACACACCAGGTCTGCTTGTGTTGCCTTGGGCTGGAACATGCCCAGCTTGCAATCGAAACCCCTGGTTCCTGCACTGCACCCGCTTCAACATGAGGAGTCTCAGACGATGACTGATGTGCCAAGTTAGCCTGTTGGGAACAGACCCCTTTTTGCCCACAGCTGAAACTGGGGCTGATTGTGGCCAGTGTTGGGGAGTAACGGAATACATGTACCGGAATTATATTTAAAATACATAATATGAGTAACTCTATTCCATTACAATAGCCTCTTAATGGCTCTAATGCCTGTGTCTCAATGAGAGTAATGTATTCTGAATACTTTGGATTACTTAATATATTATCATGCTATTTACAACTACATGAATGTACTATTGTTGTGTGACCTATTACTTTTACTGAAGGTTATTTGCCATACCAATACCAACTAGGTTTTAAATCTTAATATAAAATGAGTAACAGTAGGTTGACATTAGGTAAGGCTGCACTTTCTGCAGCGATCTCGTATAGAAAACTATTCCGCACCTGTAAAACAGGTTCGCGGCTCCGAACCGTAAAGGCGTAAAACCGTAAAGAGACCTCTGGCTAATACATCCAGTTCCGTGTCGGGCTCGTAGCTGAAAACTAGCTTTACTTCGTTGTCTGGGTCAACTTTGCTAGTGAGAGACAGAGAGAGGCGTTGAAAGGCTGCTCCAACGGAACTTTTTGTTTCGGAGGAAAACACGAACACAGCGTACAGTCGAGTCTTAAGAGCTTACTTACAACTGGGCTCGTCAGGCACTCTTTTTGGCTGCAGTGGTTATTATTATATTTACATGCTTCCATTTCCCGTTTCTGCTCGGTGACAGCTCGTACTTTTCCACTCTTTTTCTCCCTCCTCGCGCTCACAGACACATAACAGGTATGGCTATGCTTGTAACAGGGTGTCACTAAAGCCCAACCCGACCTATGTGCCTAGGTGGTTGGGGTATTTGTACCTATTGTCCTGTCTGCATTCTCCCCCCTCCCTTTCTCTTCTGAAGAATTACAAAGGCTGTATACTAGTGATGTGTCGGTCGTGAACAAAACGGCTCTTAGAGCCGACTCTTTGAAGTGAACGACGCGAGCCTAGTGGGTTTTTTTTTCTTTCTCTCACTTTTTCCCGCTTCACTCCGCACGTGAGCCTTGTGCTTGCACTGAGCAGAGGGGGGGGGGGGGGGGCGGTAGTACTCGCAGTAGCACAGGAACAGAAGGCAGGGAAAGACAGAGAAAGAGAGCCAGGGACAACAACAACAGACAACATCGTCACATTAGAAAGGTATAGTAATCGTCCACAACTATTTTCAGTTGCAGATGATAAAGGATTCAGAAAGTTTATTCATGCATTTTCTTTTTTAATTATTATTATTAATATTATTATTATTATTATTATTCAAATACATATGAGTATTTGTGTATAAATACACAAACAATACACATATGATTATAGTATATGTGTAGGGTGTATAGGGTGGCAGGCAGCAAATGGCCTTCCGGCTTACTTCACTCGTGGTGGAGCAAGCCTGCAGGCCGCAAGCCGGTCTTGCAGAGGCAAGCTGGTCTTCACCTCTCATTTTTGTCCAGTTTTACAGGTTGGAAGTCTCTGCTTCAAGTAGTGGGCACTGGGTCCTTGACATAAGCTTGTCTGGCAATACTGGAGTCTCCATTTCCCATAGTGAGACGGTGAAATGAATGCTAGAAATGAGATCTTTAGGTAACTTGCGTAACCCTGGTTCTCAGAGTACCATGAGTAAGACATCTCACCAGACAGCCCTTCATGCCGGGGCAAAGCGACAAGAGGTGTTTATCTTAAATAACAACTATGTAATAGCACAAGCTATTTAAGGGTGGGTGGCTCTGCCCGACATAATGATTGCAATCACCAGCCAATCAGGATTGGCAGAATGAGATAAATGCATCTGAGGAATATGCGGGGAGGCACATTCCATAGTGACACATCTCACTCATGCAACTCTGAGAACCAGGTTTATGCAAGTAACCTAAAGTTAACACCGTTCATGTCATTCAGACTCACTTTGCTCTGCCCCCTACTCGCAGCTTCCTGCTTTACTGTGTTTAGTCGACCTGCGGTCACGTGACTAAGTGGCACTGAGTAGAGCCCTGAGCCCTGTGCAGAGGTACTTCCCTGCTGTAAATGAAAAAGTTGCTAACAGTGATGAATGTTGGACAAAGAGTCCCTGCTGTGCAAACTTCATCAACTTATGTAAACACACAAAATATCGTAAAACAAGAAATAACTTTAATCCTTGGAAGGAAAAGAGGAGGAAGGAGATCCCTCAGACACGCTGATCCCCAGCACAGAGACAGAGGCCACTTTCAAAGTCCCTCAAGAGAGGCAGATATTATCCAAGTAGCTCATATAGTGGTGAAAGTTTCAGTCATGACCGATGTCGTCTTTCAGCATTACTTAATGTTGAAGTGTTATTAGTCATCACAGCTGTTACTTTATGAAGGGGGAAAGTATGTGCATAGGCCAAAACCACAGCCCAAAAATAAAACAATGGCTTTGGATCCCTTTATTCCTTTCCCTCCTTTTTTCTTGATATTTTCACTTGAAAATCATATTTAAATTTAATTGTAAGTGTAAAAAAAACCCAATAAACCTAAAGCAAAACATTATTTAGGATTGATTACAGCAGCTCTACACTAAACCACAGTGCGGCATGCTGGGGAGACTTAAAAAATGAATCTTTAGGGTCCTCTTATGACCCACAAAAGCATTTTGTGATTGATCAGGAGTTCCCAGTCTGATTCCAGCAGATGCGCGTAAATAAGTTTTATCGGTGTAATTCTGGGTTGTCCATCTAATTTTCATGTATGAGAAGCAGTCTAATTTAAGGGGCTGAGACAAAATTCCCCCAGTCAAAGCAGAAACGGAAAAGGTTAACAGCCCTCAATTACGGAAGTGCTGCTCTGCCAAATGAAATATTTTACTTTATGTATTTATACTAGCAAGGTGTAACCGTTGAAGTGTCTGAGTGTATCTGAGCATCTTTACAGCCTTAGATTTGGAGCTAGCATCCAGTAATCAAAGAAATCCCCTATTAAATGTACTCAGTATTTACATGATTGGTAATCATATATAACATTTATAATTATATAATATGCAATTCAACATGTTTTTATTATATAATAATATGCAATTATATTTATTATTTTATTTTATAATTCTGTTTTTATGACATTTTATTTTGAGCAGTGACGAAATGGGGGTGTTTGATAAATTTAGCACAGTGAGCAGAAAACTACAGAAAATGTCACAGAGTTTCCAAACTTACTTCCTCTTTCTCAGCTTTATAAACCCACACTCGACTTCGTTCACTCAGACTTTCTCTCTTGCATCCTCACTGGTCCTCAAAGATCAAAACAACCATCACGAAGATGAACAAGCCACTGCTCCTGCTGGTCGCTCTGACTTTCTGCTGTTGCATCGTGTCTCTGCATGGTAAGAAAACATTACTGCTTTAATTCAGAATATTTGTACAGTTTGGTATCTCACAGGAGGGCAAAATATACCCTTTGATTTTGAGGTCATTATTTTATTCATATTTATCGTCTTACTTTAGTTATTCTGTTTAAAAATACATTAGACAGACAGATCGATAAATTATTGATCCCACAAGGGAAATTTTTATGTTACAGCAGCATGATAAAGAGTAAATATATACTACAGTCTACAGCACTCAGCAAATGACACAGTTAAATAAAAGTGCCACAGGCGCCTGGTGAGCGGCTTATATTGAGATACTGCAGGCATTTATATTTTTACATCAGTGATAAAAAACAAAGAATAGTAGAAATGTAGAAATATTAAAATATTAGTAGAACTATTAAAACTTTTTCCTGTAATTGAAAGTAAATATTGTTTTGAGTGTTTGAAGGTTATTACCCGAAGTCCATCTACTGGCTTCTTTGGGGCTTCTTACTGTTTCTTACTGTTTCTTAATGTTTTCACAAACTCTTTCCTCCTAAAATAATAGAAATGCTTCTTTTCAGGTTTTACCATAAATACCTGCCGCTGTAGAAAGACGACCATGAGACCTGTTTCTGCTAAGATGGTCAAGAAGATTGAGGTGACTCCTGTTTCAGGACACTGCCCCCGAACTGAAATCATGTGAGTATTTGCAAAGGTCACGTTTCTTAACGGTGCTTTTTACTCTCTACTGTAATGCATCACAGTTTATATTGAAAGTGTCTTTAAAGATTGCAGAGCACAATAAAATAAAGCTTTCTATAGAAATGTTGTGGAAACTTACAAAAATGCACACATTTGAAATACTCAAGTGTACTATATGTACTTTATTGTTGAGAAATATACTTTATTACTTGAGTATTTTATCTTCATATCTTTAAGAGTTTTTCATTTTAAGCTTTTATACTGTAATTTTAAACTTTTTCACTGTTCTGTGAACCATGTAAATGTCAATAAAGCCCTTTTACACTTTGACATTATTGTATTATAACTGGCACTGATGATGATGATGATGATGATGCAAGTTTGAAGTTACCTGCTGACACACAGAACTGTAAACTAAGAGCAAAAATGAAACTTTTACTTCATGTCTTAGTTTTGTTTCTGCTTCAGTTTCAATCAAGTTTGTGCGGCGTGATAATTTCTCCATTTTTAAGTAATGTTTTGAATCTTCTGCTTTCTCAACAGGATCACTGTGAGGTCTGGTGCTAAGATCTGTGTCAATCCAGAGGCCAAGTGGTTTCCAGGCCTTCTCAAAACTCTGCAAAAGTGAGAATCTTTTATCAGTCATACACTTATCACTTTTAGAATACATGCGAACATTTCATAGAACCGGCATTTTTAACGTTTAGCTAACTTTCTATACAAAATCCTATTAACTTAGTTTCTGTATTTACCGGTCAAAAGGGGGGCATTTTTAGAGCCAAAACTAATTTGCTTATTTTGAGTTATTCTGATTATTAACTCCATCGTTTTTATTTTGAATTACAGGAAGAACACCATCTCAACCACTGGGCCACGCACTGCTTCAACACCTAGCTTCTGATCACACGGCAGATCGATTCCTCCCTTCATCAATCTGAATTACCTGTAGCAAGCCTGTTGTATTCAGCCCGAATACAGTTTCATTTTCTCTAGTGTTATCCTTTGATGACAAAGGTATAATTCTTAGAAAATCACATAATCTATATGTGATTGTTTTATGCTTGAAATTCTGATAGAATTGATAAAAATACCTTTAAACTGTGCCACCTTAATATTTGAAGAAGGTACTGAAGAAGATTGTTGCACACCTTTCACTTTTTTAAGTTTGTATCTGTTACTGTTGCATTAAACGTGTGTATTTGTACTTTTTAATTAAAAAAAGATTTTTGTAATACCCACTGCTATGACGTCAATATGTGTTGTATCCCTGAATTTTGACTTTTTTAAAAAACAAAAATAAAGCACAGACAAGAAGAGTTTTCAAAAAATGACATTTTATTGCCTACAGAAGGTGTGAGTTGTTGGGGGAGTGTCTCTGAAGATTTGTTTGTAACTGACAGGTGATGCTCACATATAAAATACAGATGGAGCCTTTGCAGAAGTCCTCACTTTATTCATGTAAATATCACAGCTTCAGGTTTTTCTATACGACTGTTTTTGGGAATCGCGTAGCTTCAGAGGCCATTTCATTTCCCACAGTCTGAACACTGGATGAAGCAGGTTTAAAATACTTATTTCATTTTTGTTGACACATTGGATTCATTATTTATTTATATGGAATTACGGATTATCTCAGAAAATTATTTAAATAGACAAAAAAAAAAAAAAAAATCACATTCAACATGTTTTTGTTCCCTTAGTTTTCTCCAATAAATCCTTATGTCGTTTTTAATTGTAGTCCAATGATTAATTATCTCACTTTTTTAACAGTTGGGGACCCATGACAAATGTGATAAGCTGTGATAAACCCTAAAGATTTCGCTCTAACGTAAACAGGATTTACATAAATCTATATAAATTAACATTGCGAGAAAATGAGTTCCCGTTTGAGAGCACTTTCACAGGATATTTGTGTATGTTAGATGAACATGTAATCTCTAAATTTTCTCAGATTAAATCACTTTTTACGTGTCTTGGAATCCTGTGTCTTGTGAAGTTTTCTACCAGAATCAAATTTGTGCATTTCCTTGATTTGAAATTTAAATTTTAGAAGCCAACAGGAATTCTACAAAGGAGAGATCTGCATTTCTCTCTTTTTTTGTCAGAGGAACTAAACAGAAATGACGTCGTCACCCACATTATTCTTTTCCTCTTTTTTTTTTTAACATTTAAATGCCAAAAATGGGGCAAACTTTGGTTTTGGTAAGAGCTGTTCACCACAGCTGAACGTTTTCCAATCAGGGAAAGCTGACTGGGTGCTTCCTCCTGCCTGCGGTGGACGCTTGTTGGACTGGAAACCAGTGTGGTGAAGAACTGCATACCACCTTCATTAACTTCATTAACATTAACTTTAAAAACTCTCTCGAGAGCTAGACAGCTGTTGGTGACAGCTGGTGGCCTGAAGACGCACGCCCAGTTTTTATTCTCTTACCTCACATTACTAAAACAACAATGAAAGGCAGAAACTTTAAAAATACTTTAATTCATTTTGCAGAAATAACAGAATTGCATTTCTGGCTTTTGTCATTTATTTTAATTTTCTAAAATTCGGATTTGAAAAATGAAAGTTGCTCTTCAGCTTTGAAAATCTGTTGAGCTTCTGACTTTCTTAATTAATTCTTTCTTAATTAATTTTCCACAGTGAATTAAAGGAGACCGATTCTGCTTTTTCCTGTCTGTCTGCCATCTCTGTACTGATCCAATGTTCATGCTCAACATGGCCAAAGTCTGTAATAATGAGGTCAGAGTGTGTACAATACAAGTTCAGGCTTCAGACTGATGCAAACATCCTGTTTTCCTATTCTTGGGTCTATATGATGGCAGAGAAAGTGAATATACCTAATATGGTCATCTCAGGCACAGAAGCCCCGCCCACTTGCAGCTGATGAGGGGCACCCAATCAGTAGAAAACGGGCTTAAAGGGAGCTAAAATACCTGAGTTGCTGCATCAAGGCTAAACATGATGTAAATAAAGATTACCTTGAACTGCAATCCACCTGAAGATGCTCCAGAGTGGACTGGATTAGGACTAAGCATAATAGGTCCCCTTTAATCGATATAATGAACATACTCGTCCATAATGCCATTTTTCATTAGTTGTATTTCTTAAATTCTGTGTAGAGATTCTGCAGCGAGCTGGCCTACAGCCATAAAATTCAGAGTACAAACATGACAATGAAATTAAAACGTCTGCGTCTTTCCCCCAGTTACTATCACCAGGCATCGTATTCACCACCAAAGACTAATGGGCAGTAGCCGAGTCAGTTTGAATTAACAGTGGAACAAAAATTAAAAATCAACTACAGCCAGACATCAAACATCAGGATTTCTACGTTCAGAAACTCCACGTGATGCTTGTGATGATCTTTGTCCTAGCAAGGAAACCACAAACAAGTGAGAGTGACCATTTTACATAACGTAACAGAAACTGAAGGGAAAGAAAGTCCTGAATTCCTCCCACAATCTCACCACATGAAAAGTTGGCTTGGAAGGATGGAAGGATGGATCGAAGGGTGTTGGCTGGGCGATGGTGCTGGGTTAATCTCTGAGGGTCTTGGTCTCATGGGCAGTGTTGCTGTTGGAGAAACTGTACAAACTAGGCACATTGTTTGTAGAAAAAGTGTATGAGGTGCATCTACAGAGACAAAATTAACAAGTGAACTGCTTTCAGGTGATGACAGTTTGGTATTGTTGTGGAATAAATGCGAACGTAACTGGTGTTTAATGTGTGTGAAAGCAGAAATGACAGGAAAACAAAAGCAGCAAGTGAGGCTTTGAGATGACACTGGAGAAATAAAACCCATATAGACGAGCTGCTTTTAAACCTAGAATATTTATGGTTTTTCTCAAAAAAAAAAAAAAAAAAAAAATGTTGGTAATACTGAGTAGTACAAAGTACTAATTGAAAGACTGCATGTTGGAGACAGAAAATGCCCGTAGTTCAAAAACAAGAGCTGGAAACAGAGACACGTCCGGTCTCTACAAGAGCATCAGAGACAAATGTGGAGGTGGTATTCACACGAGATCTTTAGAAGAAAATTACAACACCAAGTACACGTTTGAATTGTGAGAAAATTTTACGCCCCTTTATCAGGAGAATAGTACATTCCCCTCACAGATGTGAAAGACATGCCGTCATCAAAGACAGATTCATTTATGTACAGCTGTGGTACAAAAACCAGGAAATAAAAACCCTGTGAGGTTAGTTCAGGAGTGAAGTATAGGCCTCTAAATGCTCACCGGGATCGAATCCACCGAACCCAGAGGTGAACTCCTTAGCGTTAAATCATGTGCAACAGAAGGCCAGTAAAAGTGAAGAACCTGCGATTTAAAGCTGCAGCTACACGGTCACACGCCTTGCTGTGCCGACGCCACGTATCCCAGAATTATGGCTTTCAAACACAGGAAAAGCTTTGACTGGTTCAACTAATCCAGGTTTACTACACACTACAGTGCGAAATGTGCCAGATATGTTTATCACTAAGAGGCACATCTGCCTGCACAGACAGGACTGAGTGTCAACCATCCTGCTGCACCAGTTAAAATGTGTAGAAAAAGCTGGTTTTTAATATCAGATGTTTTGAATTCATTCTTTGAAATCAGATGGTTTCTGATTTAACTAAGCTTAACTTTTCTGTGTTCAGACCAGTGGTTCCCAATCTTTTAAACTTTTCCTGTTCCAGTGTAGAAATAAGGGAAAAAATAAGATAATAGGACACAATGTACATAGTAAGTATGTCCAAGGTTTCAAATAATGAAGTCAGCATATGTACATGAGCTACGTGAGCTTAAATCCCGTGCTTCAGACTGCTCTGATGCTC
Source organism: Maylandia zebra (assembly GCF_041146795.1). Taxonomy (NCBI): domain Eukaryota; kingdom Metazoa; phylum Chordata; class Actinopteri; order Cichliformes; family Cichlidae; genus Maylandia; species Maylandia zebra. The sequence goes on from NC_135178.1 coordinate 35,394,202, forward strand.
TGCTTCAGACAGTTTTTATAACTCTCGTTTCTTTATGAGGCCAAATAGAGAGGAAGTGCCAAATAAGGTCATACTGGCACCTGCAGGTTTTGAGGGGCAACTAATCAGAAGAAATTTGACTTGAAGAGAAGGTGGAAGGGAGCTAAACAGCTGAGTGGTGACACTAAGATTAGTTTTTTTCTACTCTTAGGTCTGTATGAGGCCAAAAGATGGATATCCTTAATTTGGTCATCTGAGACACAGAGTCCCCACCTAGCTGCAGTTTCAGAGGGGCGGCCAATCAGAAGAAAGCTGACTTAAAGAGTGGGTGGTCTTAAACCAGGAAGAGTATGGGGCTGCACAGACACATTTAGATAGTTAGGTTTATTATTTTTGTCCTGGTTTTTAAATTTAATGGTATTTAATGAGGTGATATTTCTTGGCACCAACAGTGTCTGTTATGACAGATACAACAGAAGGGTTAAAACTCTCCTCTGTGCTGCTTTATGAACACTTTACATGTACTTTAATTTTCCTTGTTAATACGACCCCCCACTGGTCCACATGCCGTACTTTGAGAACCCAGGTCTGAATGAGAGAGGAGCTAAAACTGGTCGTTTCAAACAGAAGAGGAACTAAGAGGCTGCATTAAGGCCCAGTGTAAGATAAATAAGGATTATTCTGAACAGTAATCATACAAAGCTACTCTGGTAGATTGAGCTGGAAACACATAACATCCACTTTAATACAAGCCATGTCCACTTGTCTCAGTTTGCATAGCTGAATTGTGAGCAGTGTATTGACATTGAAAGAGTGATATTCTGTTTTAAGACTTTAACAGCTGACAGAAATCACACAACGAGTTAAAAAGGGCAGAGACTAGAGCAAAGTTCCCATAATAAACAGGATGCAGATTTTAGTGTGTGGATTTGCAGCTGCTGGTTTAATCGTGAGATTTCTTTGAGGAAAAACTCCAAAACATTTATGTTCCTCCCTCTCCATCTTAAAAAATAATTTCTCATTTTCTTTGTACTGGCACTGAAAACATGTAGTACTGACACCCAGTCCGATCCCTTATCATTCATCGCGTCAGCCTCTCTAAAGGCCTTAAAGCAAACTAAATTCTTATTCAATTAAAACTGACCAAATATGCTTTATTTGTTTCATCTAAAACTAGGACAAATGTGATTTTCCCAGGTTGGGAGTAAAAGTGCATCAGTATTTTATCAAAAATGCACAAAGACCTGGGACTTCTATAACGACACGATGAACAACAGCATATCCGTATGCAAACACATACATTACCTGTGCTTTTTCAGAACAGTAGCTTCCTGTTTGGTTTTGCTCGTACGACATGACTCTGAGAGTCTTTAGTGTGAAAGGTGCTGCTGGATGCATAGCATAGCCCTGAGTTACGACTTACAGAATAAAGAGCTATTCCTTCTAATCATCTGACACAAATACACAAAGTTTAGAGTCCACAGGGATCTGGCATTAATCGGCTCCGAGAACCAAATTCATAGCGAGCATTTTTAGTAAATACATTCAGCCTCTTGGTCATTAAACATTAAACGATATACGTTTTCTCTCTGGCACCGATAAATAAAGGTCTTATTACTGACGGAGGACATGTCACTTGCTGCGGGGGATTCTTTGGCCAGGCAGATCAGGGGTTTAAAAAAAAAAAAATCACAGCATGAAAAGCTCAAAACTGTGAAGCGGACTGTTTGTGGATGTCAGGAAAAAGGCAGTGTCTGAGCAAATCCGCCTGCAAGGCTTAGAAAAATATTCGAACAACTGATTGTTTTATTACTTCAGAGCTGCAGAGAACAAAAGCCTTTGCAAAAAGAAAACACTTTTATAAAAGACGTACCGCACCGAGGTAAAGTGAAAGAAATTCATACAATGCTGAGTGACATGGGCCTAATTCTAAACATGGATCCAGGATGACGCATACCTCCATGCTAAATAGCATTACTTTTAAAAAACACCCAGCTTGCACATTTTATCCTTAAAAATTTGCACCCATTTCCCCGCTTATTATCAAATTAGTTTTTTGAAACTCAAATAAGGACCTTTTTGCAAAACAATTACCAACAGAAACAATCCTTCTACATTCTCCTATAACATTCAAAAGGTTGAGGTTTTTCTTTTTGTAGTGTTGACCCCCCCGTTCAATTAAATACCTGTCAGTTAATCTGGGAGTGAAAGCAGCTTTCAGCTCTATAAACTGTGCAGCATTAATACGATCACGTGTCTGTACTCTAAAAATTTCACAGCTGTGTGAAATGATGCTTACGTTTGTGTAGCAGCTTTACCTTAAACAGTCGTTTGTATTAGTTTGTTATTGTAGAATCTTTAAGCGGCCATGATTACAACTAATCAAAAAAAACAAAAACAAAACAACAAAACAGACGTTGGGAAATACTTCATCCCAAGCCCAACATTTGGTATCAAGCCTTTTCAAGGGGAGAAAAGAAAAAAAATATACAGTGTGCAAAAACATAAAAAGGAGCAACACCCGGGGCAAATACTTCACTCCTTTTGGGGTTAGAGGCGGTCAGATGGTGTCCGAGTTTAACGTGAACTGTACAGGGTCCTGTATAAAGCTGGAGGGAGGAGGTGGGACAGTGTTTAAAAGGTGAGGTAAAAAGGGGTAGGCGGGGCGCTCTCTCTCATTCTCAGGGTGCACTACCTGTGGACCGGCAGGTGCAGCCCGTTGAGGGGGTTGAGCGGGTGGGGCAGGGGAGGGTGCAGCTCCAGCTGGGCCAGCAGGGAGAAGTGGTCCGAGGGGATGTGCGGGTGGGGGCAGCCCGTGATGTTGTTGTCTATGAGCCACTGGCTGTCGAGCGGTCCGAGCATGCCCAGGACGCTCATGTGGGTCTTGGAGAAGAAGATGTAGTCGATCACACCCTGCAGACACACAAACACCACCTGATGTTAACTCTGTGTGGGAGTCACTTAAAACAACACCAACCAATTTAATGATCCACTGCTTCCCCATTTCCATGGCAGCACATCCTCAATTTCTCGTGTTTTGGTGTCTCGCACCAAAGTTACAAGTCCCTAAGGACCCCAAAGCGCTTTACACATCCAGTCATCCACCCATTCACACACTGGTGATGGCAGCTACACTGTAGCCACAGCCACCCTGGGGCGCACTGACAGAGGCGAGGCCCTCTGACCACCACCAGCACGGGTGAAATGACTGTCCAAGCTGGGGCTCGAACCGGCAACCTTCCAATTACAAGGCGAACTCCCAACTCTTGAGCCACGATCGCCTCCTACAAGCAGAGGAGGCGAGGAAGAAAGCTTTTCTTGTTTCTCTAATGTGTGCCATCCATCTGTCTGTGACCTCAGCACACCTTGCATAATGCAACAGGAATGGAGAGGAGAGAGGAGGATGCAGGAGGAAATATCAGTGAGAATGCACAGGGAGCGTTTTTACCATCAGTATATAAAAGACACGTGGCCACAGCGAGGGGAGGAGACAATGACGCACAAATCAAAGAAAGGAGAAAAATCTGCTGTTTGTCATTCGTCCGTAAAACATTTGAATCTGCCGAGACTCGTACAGAAAGCCCGAGCTCTTTCTAACAACTGCGGAAAATGTTTAAAAAGGTCCAGTTGGTCTATTTTATTTACCCCTTTCCTCACTTTTCCACACATCACTTCCTGTCCTCTTTTCCTCATCACCGATTGGCTGTTGTGTTTCATCTTTAATGACACCACCCTTTTCACTGAATCACAGAGAGGCCCTTTGGGTGACTTTTGGTTACTTGTTCTTATTACCTGCAGTTTAACCAATCACTTCATGACTTAAAGCCTAATCTAGTTTTTCTTTGCTTTTCAGAGTAAACATCATTTAGCACTGGAGTGCAACGTGGCAGGTTCCCCTCGATGATACAAATCTTTACCTCTGAGCCTCCCACTTAACAGGTTGCATAAAATAATTCAGGTTGTTGCTCAAACTTCCACGAGTGGACGAGTGCGAGTGCCGTGACTAGTAATGTTCTTGTTGATGCTGTGCTGAGATGTCCAAACTTAAGTGTTAATTGATATTGTGTTGTTTTTAATCTGTTTATTACATTTTTGTGTCATTTTATTTCACAATGAGAAGGAGCTGGTTTTGTTTTTTGCTTCTTTTATGAGTGTTTATAGAAAATCCCTGTTTGATGTAGAGCTCCAGTTTCTAATTTAGTTTCTAATGAATCTATTTTTTTTGCATGAACACATTAGCTCCTCAGATGAGTAATCAACGCTAAGAGAAGCAGCAATGAGTCAAGCTCGTTATTAGTATAAACATTAATCACCGAAAGTGTTGTTAGTGACTCCGTGGGATTCAGCCAGTGATATCGCCAGTGGGCAGAGACTAAAATTGTAAACAAGTAGATGAGTCTTACAGACGCAGGGTTAGTGAGAATGGCTCGTCTGCACTGTCTGAAGAGCTACATTAAAAAAAGTTGAGTCTGTGGAAGGTTTATTAATGGCTGGCCGTAGATGCCTCGTCTCAGAGGTATCACTGTGAGCTTTAGCTCCCTGTGGGTCTCCCCGTCACTGGCTGCCTAGGTCTCGCCCCCACTTGTAACCTCAGACATCCCCGTGTGGAGGCTGGAGGGACTAAACATTGCTCATGTGACGATTACAGTCAAAAACACCCACCAATCTGGGCTTAAATTCCCCAACAGAGAACTCACTGGAAAGTCTGTGCATGCATGCAAGCATACATATATATACATATATTAAAAAAAATAAGGTAATAAATAACTGTTAAATAACTGACGCCCCAATACTGAATAAATTAACCATTTGTGAGACAAGAAAAAGAGAGCAGAAAAAAAAGAAGAAAAGAATTTGATCATGAACTGTCTGGCTCGATGACTCATTAGAAACCGAAGCTGAAATGATGTGACAAATCAAAACTGCGAGGCAGCTTCGCACGAAATAAAGCGAATACGAGTTTTTGCTGCGGAGCGCGCTGAAGGGTAAAAATCACGGCTCACAGGCCGCGATGTTCAAAGTTTTCCGTTCCCGCTGACAGCTCCCACTGCAAAACTCAGATATACAAAAGTGAAACACACAGCAACAGTATTTTTTTTCTTGATTGAACTTAATGCCCACCTATAAGTCTGTGTAATTCACTCAGTGATACAGAGTTCCCAGCACCAAATTTAACGGAGGCAGTAACAAAAAAACCTCAGTACAAAAAACCAATTTGACAGAATTCATCGTTGACGTTAAATTTGTCGCTGTAACGCGTTCATCTACCCGACTGAACCTGCACCTGAAACAGCGACATTATCCACAATAAATATAGCAAGTAGTGATTTTCTGTATTTTAACGTGGCAGAGGCGACCAGGAATACCACATGTTTTCATATGCAGCCCTTTTGTCTTGACGACACCCTGTCGATGCGACGGCTACAGCGATCGACCAATGAAGGGTAACGGTCCATCTCTGGAAACATGCAAAGTACTCATTATGAGGCTGGAGGAGTAGCGGAGGCATGATTTGCCAGTTTATTAGCTGGGAAAAACCACTCGGTTAAGTTTAGGGACTAAACATTTCTTGTTTAGGTTTAGGGAAACATGGCCATCTGTTCCCTGACTCACAGGGTTATGGTATTAGTGTGACAGCTTCATAATGCCTGAAACCGCAAAGGTCACAAAGCACCAAAATGAGCCATGGCGGTGGTTTTTGATAAAATCAAGTGACACCTCAAGGATGAAAACGAGCTTTGCGCATCAGCATCCGTCCCAGTGTACATGGAGACTAATTTTATTCCTCTCTCTTACTTTATTTCTTCCTTTGGAAAGTCCGCGCTGCGAGGTGACACGCTTAAAAACTGTCAGCATCTGAGTGCAGCGAGGGTCTCCTCAAAACCACAGACCATCGACGTGTTTTACATGATAAAGACGCTTACAGCACAGTGAAAGTTTGAAAGTTCAAAACAGATACAAATTAAGATGGTGACAACAGGATGCGTAGGCTATACTGCAATTTGTAACGTGATATTACTCCACACCAGCGCCTGTTATAACATGCCCCAAAGATAGGATAAGCTTTATTAGTCCCACACGTGAGAAATTTGTTGTTACAGATGTCAGACAAATTCTTCAATTATCTGTGAGACGCACAGGCGGACAAGAAAAACAACAACAAAAAACAAAAAAACAAAAAAACCTCATTTGTGCCTTTTAATTCCTGCACACATCAGTTTTTGTGTAGCGAGGAGGAAAATAGTGGATGTTAGTGAAAATATGAGCATTATTATTACTAGAGCAAGATGATAAAGTCAGGACAAAAACTAATGTCTGTACACGGCGGCTCTAAAAACAGTATGCTAGCACTAAACTAGTAGCAAACATACCCAGACCCAGATCTTCAACAGTTAACAGTAGCAGTCAGACACAGCACTGTAGCTATTTGCACAGTATAAGCACAAGCTGCCATTCACACACTCACCGATACACTCATGCTTCTTCCTGCTTCTTCCATCTAAAGTTTGTACTGTTAACCGGAAATCATGCGTGACAATCAAGCTCATGTGGATTAATGAGAAACTGATGCAATGACCACTATTTCTTGGTAGCAGCTTCCTCTCCGATGGGGTCTCTCTGGTTCAGATGCGTGAGGTCCCCACCATGAATAATTGCTGCTTTGGAAAGGCTTTCTCAAGAATAAAGACACAATCATTACCTAACCCTGGCTTGCTTAACATGCAGAAACAAGACTAGCTGGCAGAGTGACTCACATTTCATGATAAATATGATCCAGTAATGTAAACCTTTACATTTAAAAAAGAAAGTAACTGGTAAGCATTTTTTTCATAAGTTGGGTAGCTTCTCTCTAAGTGAGCTCACTCTGTCTCACTTCACTTACAGAAACACATAAGCTGACTCACAAAAATCGGGCACGACCCACCAACCAACTTCCGCAGACCTACAACAGTGAACTCGTCAAGCTCAGTTGCTTTACTCAAACCAGGATAAGGTGAGCTGTCAGATCACTCAGTAGTAAAAGGGGAAAGAACATCTGCAGCGGGACATCTGTGTCCTCTCACAGAAGCTGATTAGAGCCAATGTGACTCACTGCACTCTTTGACCAAGTTATCACACAAACACAGAATGAATCTTTGCGTCCTGAAACATGGGGCAGGGAACAGGGAACGTTTCGGGTGGGTGAAAACAACTCCCCCTCTAACTTTTCAGTCAGACACATTTGCAGGACCAGAAATTCCCGACCCTGCTCTACGCCCTCTCTGAGTCTGCTTCTTGAAGGTTTTTTCCTTCCACAGAGGACGTTTGGGGGTCTCGCTCAGCTTGACTTTTGACATTTTGGGCACTATATAAATTACTGTTACGGCTTCAAATGGAAACGAGTTTATTTGTGTTTTTGTTTTACCTTGAAGTCATATGTGTAGTTGGTGTAAGGCATCAGATTGCTGTCGTAGGCGCTCTTGAGCTGGAAGCTGTGTGTGATGCTTCCATCCGAGTTTCCGTTCTTGCCGTTGCAGTTGAAGTTGGTCAGACATTCGCTGTAGCGTAGCTCCTTAAAGTCCTTGTGGTTCTCGGCCACTCCTCCGTCGCTCAGATACTCCACCACACCTGCATCAAAGAGCAGGAACATTAGCGAGATATTAATCAGAACTTTATTTAATTATTAAATCCTTTAATTAAGGAAAAGAAACTCATGACATCATTCGTGGCTTTAAAGGGAAACTGATGATGGAAACCACGCTGGCAACGAAGGTTCACATTTTTTAACATGGATAGGTCATTTTAATCAAGCTAAATCTATTTTTCTTTGTTATGTATTAATTGTGTCAAGTTATCAGGTGTCCAGAATGTATCAGGTGGGAACTTTAATCAGGTTTGGTTGATTTATATGGAACGACCCTGGTTCCTGATAAGTGACAGAGCCCTACCGGAGTCAGGCAGCGAGTTGAGGTCAGCGCACAGGACGATGGGGATTGAGGACGGGTCAGAGGTCGGCGATCCCGTTGCCACAGAGCCCGAGGCCCTCTCAGCAATGCTCTTTAACTCTGACAGGAACATCATGGTTTGGATCAACTTGACGTCCGAGTACTCGGGGTCCCAGTGCATGTGGGCGTTGGCTACCAGGATGAGCTGCCTCTCCTGAGGCGGCTTCATGCCTTAAAAAAAAAAAAAAAAAAATTCAAGTAGGGCTTTAATTAAAATTCCTTTAATTAAAATTTTGATTTACACATTATTAAAAAAGATCAAATGTAAAAAACAATCTTCTCATGCTCTTTTTAATTCACGTCCTTTTACTTCTATTAAAAGTTCAAATTCACTCCCCAACAGGTTCACATACATTTATATAAACTATAGTTCACTGTAGGGCTGTGCGATATGACCAAAATCTCATATCCCGATATAAGAATTCTATCGCCCGATAACGATATAAATCACAAAAATGTAACATTTTCTGTAAAATCTGTGAATCTCGGGTCGAGTGTTTTAACCGATGCATGAAACGATACATTTTTAGACACAAGTTGTAACGGCCGCCGTTTTCTTTGTGAGTATTTATTACACGGCGTGCTGCGGGGAAAAGCCTGTTCTAACGTTTGAGTCTAAGGTTTACTTTTTAGCACCGGCTGGCGGCTCTTTTTTACTTCTCATCCGTAAATAATCTGCTCTTTCACGTGATTCAGTTTATTTTGAAAAGTCTCAATAGGATGTTGAGCTTTATTGTGAAAGGTTTATGTGGAACATAAACAAGCGGACACGCGATGCTGTTACTGTAGTTTTTGCTAACCACAACGCATAAAAACAGGCGCTTGTCCGTCTGTAGTGTGGTTATATTAAATATAAGAGAAAGAGAGAACTTTAAGAAATTAATATAGCCACTACAGCGACCATCAAAACCATGAAAAAAATATTGCTGTAAACAGTTTATTTTGCGACACCACGAAACAAACGATAGTGTAAAATGAAACGATAGATGTTTTTATATCGTTATCCGATATATATCGTTATATGAACAGCCCTAGTTCACTGAAATGTAATTAAAGACCAATACAAACTTAATGAAAAATACTTGATTCCCTTAAAGTTTAAAAAAAAAAAACCGTTGTCACCATTTGTACTCGATCATGTGACATCCTAAAAGTCTTCATAAAGAAGCCCTGAAAGGAAACTTTTTCCACAAGCAGCAACTTCCAGAAACAACGGCAGACAAGCCGAGAAGCTGCAGCTCCTGTTGTGGCCGCTTGAATAAGCAGCAACTTAACAGAAACTTAAAAGCAGAAATCAGCATTTTACAGCCCGACACAAAAACAACTTTTAATTTCCACATATAGTTTTCACATATGATCAACGAATTTTATTTATGCTTTTACGAACAAAAAGTTCTATGAATAAAGCCGTGAAAGATGCATATAAAAAGTACATGAGGAAAGAAATCAACTGACAATGATTCTAAATCTGAGTTGTGGTTTTTTCTTCACTTATTTTGAGAATAAGACTTTAAAATATATGAATTACACAATTCTACACACTTTTACTGTACAGACATTTATAGTTCCACAAAATTATACTGGGGAAAAAAACAGACGCTATGTAAGCAAAATAGTACATCACTTTCACTGACACATGAAAAAAAACAAAAATAAAAATAAAATAAATAGGATGTAAAAGTCCCCTGAACAAATCCTCATCGTGGTCTTATTTCAGATGCAGTAAACCACAGAACTATGAGGCAACTTCAGAAACTTAAAAGCGCTGACAGAGTAAAATATTTAAAAAGGAAGAGTGCGATATAGTGAGCATCAGTAAACCAGACAGGGAACGACCACAAACAGAAGTTTTACTGTAGCTCGCTGGGAGTGCAAATGGCCTGTGCCTGTCTCTCGCTGCAAACCTTAGTAAGTTAACTAACTAATTAAATACATATAAGCTTTAAAGCACTGATATTATGTGAGCATCATCAGCCACAGTGAGGCAAAACACCTTCAAACACACAATCTCCGTGGACACAACTACACTAAAACGCATTTTCCGTACGACGGCCCGGACCCAACAGCAGGACCTGTATCTGTGTGCAGGTAGATACGGGAGGAGCACTGCCAGCGCCCTACACGGTGACCTCCAGCGGGCAAGTTTCTGACAAACTGTCAGGAACAGACTCCATGAGAGTGGCGTGGAGGCCCGATGCGCAGCTCGACTGGGATCCCTGAAGTTTAACTCGCTTTGTGTTATACTGTGATAATCGAGTGTACCTTAATTAATTTTTTAACAGCGTATATTCTGTTCGGTTTACTTGTCTTTTAAACATTACATCTTTTCTTTCTCTCTTTCCATTTCCAGCCTTCGTTGTAACTTCTTAACTCTCTTTGTAAAGCACCCTGAAGCCTCTGATTAAAACCCAATTGTGACACCTTGTGGGAAAATACATTACTGCAGTTTTACTGTTTAATATTTTGGGCAAAAATAATTGTAGATCACAATTTTCAAGCTGAAAACCATCAGATTTAAAAAAAAAAATCTTGCTCTGTAACTACTGAGCTGTGTGCATATATCACATGTAAGTAATAACGCTGGTTTTATAACCTTCTAAATTTCCAAGTTACAGAGGCAGGCGAGTCAGTTTCACATGCATGGTTATGTTGTCATAGATAATTTGATAATATAACAGAGCTGAAGGCATTTTTGGGTCAGGAGAAAACAACTTGGAATTACCTAAACTGCTAAATTACAAAATGAAAGTCCTTTCTTACCCCCGGAGAACATGTCCTTATTGACCTCGAGCAGCACGGCCACCCCGATGTTGTCTTTGGTCATCACTCTGTTCAGCATGACCTCTGAACCCTCAGAGTTAGCCATGGCTACCTGATTGAACTCCACAGTGTGTTTCTGGATCAAAGTGAACCTGTGAGAGAATCAAACAAGCAGCAGAAATGTCCATGAGGGCTTTGAAAATGCACTAGTTCCATATGAAAAGTTTTTCCTCCTTTAAATCTGCTCCTCGTCCTTCATTTTTCCTGGCTCAGAGAGAACCAGGCTGGGCGACTACAAAGGAAAGTAAATGCAAACAGGCTGCGATGAGTCTGTGATGCAGTCTCCCTGTTGTTTGTGACCATTTCTAAATAGATCACATGAAAAATCATACATCATAAAACACAGCGAGCTGAGCTCCATCTATGGCAAAGATTACCCAAAAATGACATATTTATAGTAATAATATAATTATAATAATAAAATACATTTTATAGCTGAAACTGGAAAAAACAAAACAAAAACAAAACCCCAAAAAACAACTTGAGCTCAGATTTTAATAAGAGGAAATTTTTTTCTTTATGTAGAAAAACTTTTCATCAAATGTGTTCACACAGTTTCAAATCATCACGGCCAACATAAAGGCATGTTTTATAACGTGTAGGGATGGGTACCGGTATCCTGACATAAACGGTAGTAACCAGACCGAAAAGCAGCGCACATTTCGGTGCTTTATTTTTTCCTGAGCTGTGATACACTTTAGATTCTAGCCAATCATTTTACGTTTCCGAGGATAGTAGGCGGGTCCAGGTACGTACGTTCTTTTAGAGCAGAGCTACAGATTAAAAACTCCAAGAGGAAGCGGTCAAAAGTCTGGCTGTACTTCACAGCAAAAGAGGCAAACTCAGCAGCCTGCAACAAGTGCTTTAATGTGATACTGTGCAAAGGAGGTAACTCCTCGAATCTGATGAAACACCTGGTGATGCGTAGCGCGCCGTATTTGATAGCTTGCTGCGAGACCTCACACCGAGCACATCTACTGCGGGTGTGGTGCCTGTTATCGGACCCGGAGTTAGCAACATCCCCCAAAAACCCGAAGAGCAGAGTCCTGGCCCCTAGCCCTGCCAGTGTAGCAGAAATGATGACGGATGATGATGCAGCAGCAGCCGTTCTTCTCTGCGCGAGTAGCTTAATGTTGTTCGTGTGTAATTTACGTTGAGTAGGCTAACCACGTTATTACATTAATGCATGTGAGGTGAACTAGGTCGTAGTTACATGCGGCTGTCTTCTTGTTTGATGGCAGATACTCCCTTCACCCTGGCCAAAAAGGCTAAAATGACCAAAGAAAAAGTGGGAAACAGTTAAACATGAGAGGTTTTTGGACAAAGTTTGTGTTTTTTCCATTGTTTAAGCACTGCTTCCAGCCAAGAGTGATGCCATAAATCCTCTATAGCTGCAGAAAAGGCTAACATTGTTATCTTTTTACAAAAAAAAAAACAGCTGAACATGAGAGGTTTTTGGACCAATTTTGTGTTCTTCATTCTTTAAGCACCGGTTCGAGCACCGTTTAAGCACCAGCACCGTTTCAAAAGTACCGGTTTGGTACTGGTATCGGATAAAACCTAAACGATACCCATCCCTAGTAACGTGTATAAAATAAAGCTCTTAAACCCACTTCTCAGTCTTGAAGAACACGGCACAGCCGTCCACATGTTTCCTCTCCTGTTCTGAAACCAGTTTGGCACGAGATTTTGGACAGAAGTAGCCGTCATAGCCGCGCTCCTTTAGTGTTTCCAGAAACAACATGTAGTACTGCTCCGTCTCCACCTCCTGCAAAAACACACAAGGTAAGAAAAGTCACGTAAAGGAGCAGATGAGATATACAGGGAACGCACACAACATTAAAACACTGACAGGTGAAGTGAACACCACTGAGGAAACCTTGTAAACTGGATAAGGAAGGGCTCAAAGTCATAACCAGGGTTCTTGTACTATTTAAAGATACACATCAGTGCTTTTAAGATCTAAGTAAATACAATTACTTGTGGCTACCAGTGTGGCCCCTCAGTCTCCGAGTAGATACAAGCTCTGAATTATCACATTCACAACTTTGGGGTGTCCACGCAACCTGCCCGGTGATGACGACACCCCATCAACTTTTCACGGTTGTGGGGTTAAAAACTAAGGATGAACATTCTGATTCCTTGATTTTCACTCATGACTGTAAGTGTACTTCACTCAAAAACGCCAGTGAAGTCAAAACGAGCAGTCAAAGCCGTCATGATTTACTAAAGAGATGAACGCTGGTATTTTTGCTGTGGCTTTGTCGGAGGAAAAAACTTTGAAAGGATAATTAAATCACAGAAACATGATTTAAGAAGGCAAAATTTGCCATGTTTGATGAATGAAAGGGGAGTGCATCATAATGATTAAATGGTGCAGGTGGATGGCTCAGAGCTCTGTGTGCAGTGCATGAGTTTTAGCTCCATCCTGTTCCTCACGTCTCTCAGATCCATACAAGATTGAAACGGCTGCCAAAATCTAGAAATTATCGGTATGCATGTGGCACAGTCACTGTATCATTTTATTAATATGCAGCTTTGTCAGGGTCTGATGATAAATAGTGTTTTGTTTCTCTTCTGCATGTCCTGCAGGTTAGCTGTTACACAGATGGACTAGTTGGTAATATACAGCACTTCTCAGGGAAGTTTCCACTCAGTGGAAAATAAAGCCAGCTTTGTATGGGCAGGATTAATCAGTAACATCTACCTCTTTATCTTCAATACACAATGGCTCGGTTGTGCTGACAGGTGAACGCTGGATACTGTGGATTGATCCAAGCAGTTTACAGCAGCTCTGCACACAGTCTAATGATTAGAGCGGAGAATAGTCCGAAGAATAATAACAACCTTTGTTGACACGATTGTGGGGGAATCACCTCAGGGGACGGACAGATGGCTACAGAAGGCAATGGCGCCAATTAAAAATGTTAGAAAAAACACAGCCAGACAAAAGCAGGCTCGTTTTAGTTCATCTTTATTGTTTTTGTTCAGATTTCGAAAGCATTTCTTTAACTGCAAAAATGGGTCCAATGCCTTGTGCACTGGAGAGCAGTCCGATCCCTGCCCTAGTGCATGAGGCTAAGAGGTGCTGGGAAGATGTAGCCTAGTTCACCTCAATCCACAGCACTGTGTCTGGATATACACATAGACAACCCCAATACTGATGTAACCAGATAACCATCTGAGTGGAAAGATATCCAAATTATTAAAAAATCTCTTTGTGTAAGGTACACTATGGCTCCACCACAAATACTAGTAATATGCCGCAAAACAGTTAGTGAGGAAGATTTAAAGTATCTTACAAGGTGGTCTAGCTTTACCTGTAGGCTGATGATGTCAGCATCACCGCTGGTGATTTCCTCCATGATTCCCTTCTTCCTGTACTCCCAGTTTAAGGCCCAGGATGGACAGTAACCATACAGCTGTCGCGTGGCATACTTGTCGCACAGCACGTTGTAGCACATAACCGTGAACACAGCTACAGGGAGACAGAAGTAAAGTTTGCTAAATTACTGAATCATCTGAGAAAAGACACACGACACATCTGACAGTTATGAATGTAGTTTACCACGAACAGCCTGAATAATTATTCCCCAAACTCAGAGTCAGAATACTTTATTAATCCCTAAGGAAATCATGTGGTTACAGTTGCTCCAAGACAATAACAGTAACAGACTGAACTAAATTAAATAACACAACATATTACAAAGTTTACAAAATATAAGAAACAGCTCTACAAATAGCTCAGAACGGATCATCAATGGACTTTGCTAATGCTAACTTTAAGAAATCTGAATGTTTATCTCAGTTTCAAATTTATGAGCCAGTTTCAGTTGAAGCTTTTTCTGTCAATCAACACTGCCATAAAGCTAACGTTAAGCCTTACCAGAATCCAAATGGGGAAGTTATTAAAAAAAAGAAATCTTCTCCAGGTACATCTGTTTTTCATCCCAGGCTGTAAAGGTGCTATTTAATGCTATAAAAATGCTGCTGGACAGTATGCAAGTTTTTATTTTATGCATGATATCAATTTTTACTGCAGCCATAAGAGTGATTATAGAAAATACCCACAGTGGCTTATCCAGATTTTCAGACATACATAATAGTACTATAACACGGCATGCTGGGTAATGCTGGGCTTTACGGATAACCTAAAGAGCATAAGAAGCCATCAGCTCATAAACGACTCACTCCCAGTGCCACGTTACTATATGAAGGAAACTTACCGGTGGGGATCATTTGGTCTCGCTCTTTCAGGGTGATCCAAGGTCTTTGGGGGAGCTGCTCTGGGTGCACTGGAAAAACAGGCCGGGATTAGCGCTCATTTGTGCGTGACAGACACAGTGGTTTACCTGCTATGATATACCTGCAGCGCTGAGGTCTACAAAAAACTGTTTGATAAAATATGCATGAGTTCTGATAAACAGATGAGGGGTGAGGTCATGCGTTGCAGAGCCGTTTACCTGCTAGATTGTCGAGCATGTAGTTCAAAAGCTTTCTGGTTCCATCTGGCTCCTGGTACAAATTGAGGATGTCTTGGGACAAAGGATTTCCTGCAAATACGATAAGATAAGATAACTCGTTATTGTCATTGCACAGTCATACATAGTACAGTAGTACAATGAAATTGGAAAACTGTCCTACGTCGGCACTACATATAACACAACACGACACGACACATGACAACGCAACACAGTATATTAACTTAGTAATAAAAAAGAAGAAGAAGTGTATTTGAATTGCACACTGTTATTATTGCATCTTGTTATAAATATAAATATTATTATTGTTACTGTTTTTATCGTTGTTACCTCCCCCCCAAAAAAGTCCAGGGCGGTAGCCAGTCAGGTCAGCTATTTGCATTGATCAGGGCTGTTGCCCTGTTGTAAAAGCTGTCCTTGAGTCTATTTGTTCGGGACCTCAGCAGCCTGAACCTCCTGCCAGACGGCAGCAGCTTAAACACCCGGTGTCCTGGGTGTGTGCAGTCCCGTAGGATGCTGCGTGCCCTCTTGAGACAGCGAGTGCTGTACAGGTCCTTCAGGGAGGGAAGAGGATGTCCAATGATTTTTTGGGCCATATTGATGACCCTCTGGAGTGCCTTTCTGTGTGCTGTGGTGCAGCTGGAGAACCACACACTGATGCAATATGTCAGCACACTTTCAATGGAGCAGCGGTAGAAGACGGTCAGCAGCTCCTTCTTCAGGTCTATTTTTCTGAGGATTCTCAGAAAGTGGAGACGCTGTTGGGCCTTCTTTAAGACCGCAGAGGTGTTAGAGCTCCATTGGAGGTCTGTGTCTATGTGCACACCCAGAAACTTGAAACTGGAGACCCTTTCCACACACTCCCCGTTGATGCTGACAGGCTGCAGCTCAGACTTCCTCCTTCTGAAGTCAACTACCAGTTCTTGTGTCTTGGTGGTATTGAGGTCCAGGTTGTTATCTACACACCAATCTGACAGCCTCTGAACTTCAGCTCTGTATGCCGTCTCATCTCCCCCTGAGATGAAGTCTCTGATCCAGCGGCAGGTGGTAGAAGGAAGTCCGATTTCCAGCAGTTTAACTATTAGTCTGTCCGGGAGTATCGTATTGAAAGCAGAGCTAAAGTCAACAAAGAGCAGTCTGGTGTAACGGCCCTGCACTTCCAGGTGAGAGATGGTGGTGTGGAGCGTTGTAGCAATGGCATCTTCAGTTGATCTATTAGCTCTGTATGCGAACTGGAGCGGGTCGAGTGTGGGTGGCAAGCAGGACATGATGTGACGTCGGACCAGTTTCTCGAAGCACTTCATTATAACAGGTGTTAGAGCAACTGGTCGGTAGTCGTTGAGGCTGCTAATGTTAGTACGCTTTGGCAGTGGGGCAATTGTGGCCGACTTTAGGCACGGCGGGATGCAGGACTGGGACAGTGAAGTGTTGAAGATCTTGGTGAAGACCCCAGCCAGCTGGTCTGCACACTCTTTTAGGACCCTTGCGGTTACCCCATCTGATCCGGCGGCCTTCCTGGGGTTCACTGCCCTCCGTGTGCGCCTCACCTCATATTCCTGCACCATGAGGCTTGGGCTGCTGCTGCTGTCCGATGCTTTTGCTGCTGCCGCCTCTGGTCCCTTCACCTCAAAATGTGCAAAGACGTGGTTCAGCTCCTCCGCAAGCGCCGCGTTACCCTCAGTCAACATGGTATTGCAAGGTTTGTAGTTGGTTAAGTGCTGAACTCCCTGCCATACCTGTCGTGAGTTGTTGTTGCTGAAGTGGTCTTCGATCAAATGAATCAGTTTTGGGTTTGTTTTTTTTGCTTTTTGTTTTGTTCTTTCTTCCTACCTTACAATTGGCCTTTGGGGGGAGGGACTAAATATATAAATACACAGTAAAAGCAATTAATCTGTGTCAGCTTATTGGAGTCTATGCGTTTGATGGCTATTTGTGACCATTAAATGTGCTTGAGTAAATGAACAACACTTTTAGCTCTCATTGAAACTCTTTGAGAGAAGCCAAAAACGTTTATACGAAGGAAAAAAAACTGTCTGCGCACTCTATTCAACAGCTACCATTACTGGAGAAATTCTCAGGTTTTTTTGGTAAGCAGCAGTGATTCAGTACTCTTATATCGCTTTTCCATTAGTACCTACTCGGGTGAGTCAGGTCGCACGACGCGGTTTTTCATTAGGTGATGGTACCTGGTACCTTTTAGCACCTACTCAACTGGGGTTCCAAGAGATCCCAGGTAATCCAAAATGCGACGTCAAGAGATCGCATGCCACCGATTGGGTAGTCAGTGGCATCACTCTACGACTCATGAGAGCGTCTCCATCGTGAAAACCAAAACAGACATTATTGAAACCCAGCAACGAGCAACATGGCTACAAAAAACCCCCAAAAAGTCAGAGTCTTGACGCTCGCTTTTGTTGTAGCGCTCGTGTCGCATGCAAATGATGTCACGGGATGTTTGGCTGCGTTGCTATAACGACCCCACAAACATTAGGTGGTACTCGAATTGAATGGAAATCGAATACAGGCTAAGTGGTACCGTCTAGAGATGTGTGGAGCCGATCTGAGTAGGGACTAATGGAAAAAGGGCTTCAGACATTCATTTTTGTTGCTCCAAAATCGTAATAATGAAAAACAAAACTCACCTTTTAGCCCGAGGGTTTGTAACTGGAAAAGCCTTCCAAGTTCGTAAGGCAGAACTCGTAAAAGATTATTGTTTAAAAGCAATTCCCTGCAAGAAACGAGACAAAAACAGTGTTTTTTCTAACAGTTTGGTGATTCCTCATCATTGATGTATTTCTACTGGCATCAAAGCGTCATCCACCACACATTCTTTTGTTGTCACATCTTCAGTCTCTGCTTGACAGCTTTGTTTTTGTTTGCGAGATGCTTTTATCACTCCCTCTCTTCATAATGTTCCCTGTGTTTTTAAACATTGTGTTTATCATGATCGCTTCTCTTCATTGCTTTGAGATGGCTCTACGTGCCATCCCTTCAGTGACTCTGAAGAATTCTTCGTTTTCAAGGCTAAATACGCACGTCTCCTTAAGTGAAGTTAGAAATACCAGCAGACAGCCTACCTGAGAGAGACCATGTTGCCCAGTTCGGCGGGCAGACTGCGGAGTTTATTGGACGACAGGTTCAGGTAGACCAGGTTGGGCAGCTTGGCGATGTCTGGCGGGATGCGGGTCAGGTTATTGTCATTGATGTGCAGCGCCGTGAGGTGGGTGAGTGTCCACAATGAGCTGCTCAGGCTCCTCACCCGCCCTGCATCCAAACACAGACATCAAGTCGAACATAAGAACAAAAGCACAATGTGGATGAGATGAGAAAAGTTAACTCTCGCGGATTAAAACACAGTATTTTGGCTCTGTCATGAGCTGAGATTTAAAATGTTTCCAACATTTTCAATGCTTCCTTCCTTTAGGAATAGTTTTAGATCTGAGCTTCAAGGCCTCATTTTATTTTTAATGGAAGCGGGCCCAGAGGGAGTGAGTGAGACTGACCAGATATCTCGAGCTCGGACCAGTGAGACTTCTTCCCACTTGCCGCCTCGTCGGCTGGCATGATGGTGTAACATCTGCGGGGATCTGGAGGATCATATTTTTCCTTTGGCATGCCTGTTAATCTGAAAGACACAGCAAGAACACGGCAGAGATGTGCTTTAACGTTCTGCACTACAAAGAGCAGGACAACGCTACCGACGAATAACAATAATAATATTATTTGATTTTAGAAAACAAATTCAAAGAAATTATTTTATAAATACTAAAAAGGACTCAAGAAAAACCACCTCCAGTTACAATAACACGATGATAAAATTGCCACTAATAATGATTATTAAAAAAAAAAAAGATATAAAAAAAAAAACTCAGAATATATTTATAATCAAAACATTAGAACTGCATTTACATTAATAAATATATTTAATAGTATTAAAATGTTTTAAATGGATAAATAAAAACATGATAATAATTAAAATAAAGAAAACAATTATAAGATTAACAATAATTCTACTTCTATACAATTGCAAAATATCGTATTAGTATAATATTTAGCAATTATAAGAACTGTATTTTTAAATAAAGTAATTAAAAAATAATGCATCAATGTAAAAAAAAATTAACATTTAGATTTAAGTTATTTTATATTAGATATCTGCACCTCACAAAATGAACCAATGTAAATTTAAATTAATGCCCATTTTGCAAAAATATGATGATGATACCACCATAATAAATAAAAAAGAAACTACCACTGTGATATAAACACATGCTTGTACCAGTCAGCTCTGCTGTCATCACCACTATGGTCAAAAGTTCAAAAGTACGCATTAATAAAAGAAACTCTATACGATATATCTATATATAGAGAAAGACTAACAGATAAAATAATATATTTTAAAAAACCAAATGATTAAAAACTTTTAAAGGAAAACGTCGCCTGTTTGCAATGGAACTGCGTTCTCTGGAAACAAACAGATCCACACTTCTTCTCACATACAGCAGTTTATACGTTTATTAAAACCTTTTTCTTAAATACTCTGCAAAATATTTTCCCTCTCATTCACCCCACCCGCAGCAGTCAACCGTTTACCATCAGCAGCCTCAGAAAGCTTTTACCGGCACGTCGCTGCTAGAGATGATTTCCCACCCGTAGCATACCACAGTGTCTGGACCAACACGATGCCAAACCACAAAACCAGAGGGTGCACCTGGAGGAGAACTGGCAGCGACACAAAGAGCTGATACTCTGAAGTAACTCTCCCAGTAGGTTTTAAACTCAGCTGGAGACATTTTTGTGATAAAAGCATCAAATTTCTGATCTTTTAGCAGCTGACTGAAAGCGCTTTCCACCCTTTTGACCAAACAGGACGACAGCAGTCGGTTATTTAGAGCAACAATCAGACATTTACTCCAGGGTTTACCTTGCAGCCTCAAATCAAGATGCCAATCAAGAGAAAACACAACACAGTACTTAAGGCAAGTTTAAAGAAGGAGGTCTGTGAAGGCATTTATTGAATCGCTGGTCTCCTGCTGTCTCCAACAAATAAAGGCTGAAATTTTGCCCTTTATTTTCTCTTGATCCCAGAAACAAAAAGAGAAAAATGTCCATTATGTTACATTTGGCTCTTGTTTAGTTTGAACAACAGTCCAAACCACAGTTTAGTATCATACACGTGAGGAAAAGGCATCGCATTTTAAAAGCTGAAGCCTACAAATGTTTCTGGCTCATTTTACTTACATGCCAGATTTTATTTCTTTAAATTTCAAAGCTACGAAATACCCATGTTTTTAATATATGTCATCACATGTATCCATGGACCACTTGGCTTAAAAAAAAAAAATGATTCACAGAGATTTCCGTTTTGGAATCATCTCAAAGTTTGATTAAAATGGCTCAAAGTTCAGTTAAATACTCGCACTGAATTAAACAACAACTCCTGCAGGTTCTTCTCGGACACAACAACACTACAGAAACTGCTTGCAGAGTTAAATTCTTTATCTGGCTTCTGTGCTCACAAACAATAAACTCCCTTCCCTACAGACTCTGGCAGTTTTAGTTCACGCGAGGAGAAACAAATATTACCATAAGTGGCTGGTTAAAGCATAAGACAGGTCTCCTTTTTACATTTTCTAAACCAGGTGCTTCCCTAACCGCGGTTACTTCTGTGCCAAAATAATTTTCCAGTATAGCCTCCCGTCCCACATGGTGGCATGACCCTTCAGAGTTGAAACAAAACGCACTTTTTTTTTTTTAGGTTTTCTCCAATGAATTAGCAGAAAACTTCAAAGTTCAAATATCCAGGGTGCCTTTTTTCTGTTCCTCTATGTCACTGACACGAAACTGATGCAGTTATGCATCACTACGGTGATGCATAGTTTAATTATGCACTGCAGAATTAAACTATGACATAACACATAACCCGATGTTCAAATTTATAGAAGCAAATATGTTGTAATAACACAAAATTTGGCTTTAGACTGTGACACTCTGACAGGTGTAAAAGGTGTAAAATAAATCTGCCTGCGGGGTATCTCCTGCACTTAGTAAGTTCTGGTGAGTAAATAAAGCCAAATTTCCATCCACCCCTGAATTTCCAGGGGCTGTCACTTGGTAAGATGTTCAAATTGTGAAGGTAACATTTTGTATAGCTTCATTAAATATACTATGCAATTAAAAGCAGCTGATTCTGAGGGGGTCAGATGGGACCTTTGGCTGATTTTATATGACCACATTACAATGCAAAACCCTGCCTAAATGAAACAAAAGTGTAGATAAACCCTGTTTTATTCTACTTTCATCCAGTTTCTGTTTTTGTGTCGGTTAACTAAAATGTTTTTGCACACTTAGTTTAGTTTCAGTTTGCTTTAATAACCTTGGCTGACCGCTGCTTGAAGCAGGAGCGTGCATGTTATTTAAACTCCGCTGCAGTCAGCAAAGCTATGCATGCACAACACTTGATAACTTTTGAGCAGCGTGTATGTCAACATGAAAAGTATGCAAAGCCGAAAAGGCGAAGGCGCAGGGCTATTATGCAGCAGCTGCCGTGAGGGTTGGCAGAGGGGAATAAGTTTGGAGAAGGACTTACATAACCTGTTTACACACTAATACCAGGTCACAAGTGAGCAGTGACAGATATAAAGCTTGCTGGCATCGATTCATATCACAAGCACATGGAGACAGGCACGAATCTGCAGCTCCAGCAGAGAGCCGTCACTCTATCACAAGCTGGAGGGGATTTCAATAGTTTAGGCTCCAGATGTTATCGCACACAACCAAAACAGTATGTCAAAAAACACCTTTCAGGGAGTGAGGAGTTCTTATTTATTTTATTTCATTTTTTTTAATACAGCGATTGCAACTGCTCCAACAGCTGAGTATCCAAACATAGCCATAATGTCAGAAGTGACACGGTCGGGCCCGTTCAGGAGGAGTTCAGCCCTCCAGCTGTCACACCTGACAGCGAGGTAAACACGCCCTCTGGCTGTGCACACGCCAAGATATTCCACAGCTCCGCATACTCAAACAGCTCCAACACTAAGCCCAAACACGGCTAAACCTGCAGCGCTCTCCGAGCACGCCGCTGGATTTGTTTGGCTAGCGGCTGTGAGGCGCGAGCCGCCCGGGCAGCCACCGAGGCGGACTGCGGGGGAGAGCACTTGGCACGAATACGAGCGGATTTAAGTGCTAAATTAAACCCGGGAGAGCACGGAGAAGGTGGCAGCAGCACAGAAACAAAGTGAGACCTGACATTACCTTCATTCGGGGGCGGTAGAAGACGGGTTATTGCGGGAATTGGCAGCGACATGCAGACGCGGCTGTTGAACCCGTTTAGACCCTGAACGTCTCGGAAACAGAGGGAAGAACAACAAACGCCGTTTCCGCTCGTGCTCGCACACACACACCGACCACGCACCCACCCAGGGCTTCTTCTTCCTCTTCTTCCTCTTGTTAACTTTGGTGCATTAGCGCCACCAACTGGTAGGGACTGGAGGCCACAATGTCGCTCAAAAAACAAAACTAAATAAATAAATAACTTCAAACCAGTTTTTATAACTAAATATGACCTGATAACTTTCATTTCTGAATTTCCATTGCAGTAAATCGATAAGATCTGTTTTAACTTTGATTACACTGAGTTTTTGGTTTTGGATCAGCTACCTTCTCTCACCTTCATATTTCTGACATATAACATGTTCCCTGGTTTCATCATTTCAACAATACTCCCATTGCAATTACCTGTTTGGTGTTTTCCTGCTATGAACGATTAATTGTTTTAACCACTGTGTCGTGAATTTGAGTCGTGATGTATCCCAGTCCTTTCTGTCATCCTCTCCTGTTTCTTCTTCTATTTTCTTTTCTTTTCCTGTAAAACCATCATCCTCTCGTTTCTCCCTTCCATAGCTTTTCCCAGTTTTCCTTCTTTGGCTGCCTCATTATACCTCCTTTGCAACCACATTTTTGGGGTAGCTGTGGCTCAGGAAGTAGAGCTAGTTCGAGGTTCGATCCCTGGCTGCTCTAGTCTGCATGCCAAAGTATCATTGGGCAAGATACGGAGCCCGAGTTGCTCCTGATGCATTCAGGAGTGTGAATGTGTGTGGATGTAAGACAGAAAAGCACCTAAATGTAAAAGAAAGTGTTTGCATGAATGTTTGTTAATGGGACATGTTGCACAAAGTGTGTGAGTGCTTGAGCAGAAAAGCACCACATAAGAACCAGTTCATTTGCCCTGTTATTTCCTTTTACTCCATAATGTGCTGATATCTATGAAAAGGTAACCATAAGCCCATCATACTGATTCTGCATAGCAACTGCTGAATCTCTGTTAGAGTGTCTGGTCTGCTGTCTGATTAACTGCAGTGTTACTGTACCTGCAACACTGCTGCTGGGCTGTTTAAAATGCACCTGTGCAAAGTCTTAAACCCTAAATGGAGGTAAACTTTAGGAAGATGTTTTTCCTCATTAGCACCAGGATGAGATGAACCTTGAATTGAAAAAATGATTTAACCCTGAAAATGATGGACCACCAGCATCATCAAACTTCATGGCAGTGACGTTACTGTATCCTCAGGCAGAAAAATCATGTCCTGTTTGAACACTAGATGTCAGCACGGGTCAAAAATATGTTTCTTATGAAAACTGACACTATAAATACACCAGAAATTATTCTTGTGAAGGGTAAAAATATCAGATGTACACTGAAACCATTATTGTACATCGGACTGACTCGAGAAAAACAAAAAACATTATTCACTGAGTGTTGCAACAGTTTCATCATAATCCGGAATAAATCACTTAAAAAACAGAAAGTCAGGGATCAAGTACTACAACTAAAAAACACTTCCCCTACGGTTAGAGACTTTTCACTGTGTAGAAACCTACACTGGAAAGCGGATGCGTGTTGTCATATTTTACCGCTTTTTTCTAATTTGATGGCTTGTTTTACATGCAAATATTATAGCTTCCAGTTGCTCAACAGTGTTAGATATTCTTTTTTAATGATGCTCCAAATGTTGTCACCTGGTGAAAGGTCTGGACTGCAGGCAGGTCTGTTCATCACCGGGACTCTTCTACTGTGTCGCCATGCTGTTGTACTCAGTAAGTGATTTAGCACTGACTTTCTGAAACATGCAAGGCCTGTCCTGAAAAACACACTGCCGGGACGGCAGCATATGTTGCTGTAAAAACTCTATAAGCCTGTCAGTACTGATGGGAACTTTCCAGATGTTTAAACTGAGAATTCCATAGACAGCGATTCAACTCAATACAGCCAATCTTTTTGTATATATGAATTTTTGGGGACCCCTAAAGAAGTCTTACTTTGATCCAAAGGAATCGCAGCTGTGTTTTAATCCTACTTTAAACAGTTTTTGTTCGTGGAGGTTTCATTCATGAAGCATAGAAATGATATGTAGGCATGAACCTCTTTGCATTTGTTACAGCTAAATTTCACAGTTCTGTTTTGTAACCGCAGCCTGAGTTCACTACGACAAGCTTTATTTTCTCTCTCACCACAAGGTCATCCTGCATCATTAAACTGAAGGCCGCTGCAAATCTGGAAGATTGATTTTTTTTATTTGTTATTTTTCCCTGCCCACTTGCTCTTCCTTAATAAATTCACTGAGATGTTTCTCCTTTACCCTGTACATGACATGCTGGAATAGTAAATACATCAATACCTCCCCTGTAGAATGATGATGAGTATATTCGGTTTGCTGCAGAAACAGGTCCACCACCTGATTCTTACAAATTTGCACTTTGAAAGCAATTCCCGATCACTGCTATGCTCATTAACGCATTCTCTATTTTCTATCCAGTAAAATGATCAGATACTGGAGCTTTTGTGTTTCCTGACTTTTGTTGCCCCTTTTAGCAAGATGAAATTGTTCAAAGGGACAGAAAATTCTTTGCTGTGCAAGATAATGATAAATATGTTACTTCCTTTTGACCCACACTAAAACAATATAATACTACATCTGCTTTTCCTCTTGCATAATCACAAGAATTGTAATTTACATACATGCCCATCCTATTGTCTGTCATCTTAGCAGTGCCACTCTAAGAAATGAGTGACTTTAGGTACTTTAAAAGCATTTTGATTGTAGAACTTGTGCACTATTAAGCTACTTATGTAGAAATATAACATTTATATTTTTTTAAAGTTGACACTTTTTGCTTTAAAGTATTCATTGAGTACTATAAAGTACTCATTTTCCACAGTGATTTTATTTGTGAGTAAATATTCAGATCTCAAAGACGCCAAGAAAACAATTCCAAACCCGTTATGAGCTGATATTTATTACTTTCCCTTAATTAACTGCTTTATTATTCATTCAGTTATAGTTTAAGAGTTACAGCACAGAGGAGCCATTTATATTTGATTAATTTCAAAGATTTCAGAAAGGATGCACATTTTAATGTATGCTAAAAACTGCTGCAATGGAAATATCTGCAAATTGGATTAAATATTCTACATGTGGCCAGTTTATCAATAAGACAGAGAAACTGCACCACTAAATCTTTATTTTTATTACATCCTTCTCCGTGTGCAAATTTAAGAAACAGGGTTACACAGATAAACAGAAAAGAGAGGCAGGCGTGAATGACACAAGCGTGAAGGAGAAAGCGGGTTTCTTCTCGTCTTCAGGTGGACGCTCTGTTAATCGTCTCCTCCACAGATGGCCTTCACACACTCACACTGGTCGCCCGACAGATCTGACTGGAGGACACATCAACACAAGCAAAGAGTCAAGCATCCAAAAGCACATCCCACGTTCGGTCTGGACCACTGCAGTTTTTTTTTGTACCACACTTTTGTTCTGTTTTTTGTGTCAGCGAGATCAGTGAATGTGCAGCAATGCCTGTGAGCCAAAACTTTGATTGCAAGAACAGAAACTCCACCCACCTGTTGTTCAAACCTTCAAATCAGAATAAATAAGCTTAAAGGAACGATCGTCTTAAAGACAGAGGAGCTAAAACAGCTTCAGGCAGAGGGTGAACTGAGGGGCCCAGGACAAGATATTATACTGGATTATTTTAATCTCTGAATCATGGCAAACTACTCTAGTACAGTCCAAAAAAAGTAAAATATGTTGGTGAAGCAGGCAAAACAGACCACCTTTAACTTCTTAACATGTGCCAGGGCATCAGAAAAGTGTCCAATGTAACCACATGATGAATAAAAACAGTTTCAGAAGACTTTCAAATCAACTCTCGCACACATTTCGGCCTTAGAGATTTTGCATTAATAGATTCATTTGTTATATAATTTCATATAAGGGGGCAATAATGACCCTGACTGGCCTGTCTCAAGCTCTCTGTGTTTTCAGGGGGACAGCGGTGTCAGAGAAAACACTGCATTAAAAAAATTATAACACTTTTCTGCAGTGAAGCATGGTGGTGGAATCATCATGATATAGGACGACTTCTTAGCAGGAGGAACAGGGAAATATTAGGAAATGATGAACTGCAGCAACTTGAGGCACTTCCTGGTGCCTCTCCAGCTCCAGGAGAAGATGAACTCAAATCTGACTGTCCTTAGGTGTTCTACAGAAACTCTGTAGAGTATCTCAAAGATAGCATATAAAGTTTGGGGGGATCTGACAGGAAGAAGTTGATCAACTGCCAAAATCCAGGTCAAGCTGGGAGTTGTTAAGTAGTTAAAAAAGTTAAAAACATATCGTCACTATTTAATTCTGACCAGAATTGACAGCAAATGTATCCAGTAATATTACAGTCACAGCGCAAAGTGTGAAAAAGATCAAAGGCTCTGATGCTTTCTCAGGAAACTGTAAAACTGGTCTGTTTTTTAAGTATCTGGGCCAAGTAACACTTGGTGTGTCAGAAGAAGCCTCAACTCCTCCAGGAACTCCTTACAGGCCAAATCGTCTTCTGCTGTATTTTTTTTTTAACATGATAGAGAAATGACCGGCCAAGGATTTTACCTGGTTACAACCTGTTTTTCCTCATGTCATGTCTTGCGTTTTGGCCAAACAGTCTAATCTTATGTACTCATTTTTATACATTATATATATTATATTGTATGTATATATATTTTATACATACAAGTTCTTTGAAATCCAGTAACAGATTTAATATACATCTGAGAAAGCATCACTACATGTGTGGACTCACTCCCTGCATCTCTCTGTTTTGAGATGCGCTTGCATCTCAAAACAGAGGATAAAAATAAAACATATAAAAATAAAACATATAAAATAAAATAAAACATATAAAACAAAAATCATATAAAATAAAACATGCCTCTCATGCTTTATTTGTTTCATGAAGCAGTAAAATTATATGAGCAGTAGTGAAGCTTGCAAAGGAGGCAACTGGACTGCTTTAAGTTTGTGAAGATGTTTCACTTCTTACCCACGAAGCTTCGTCAGTTCTAAACACAAACAGCAGCGTGTCCCAGGTATTTAATCCCCGAGAGAGGCGGTCATTTACCTAATATTGATCATCACATGAGCCAAGCTGTGAAAAAAGACCTGGGTCATTATCTTTGCTGGGGGTTAAGGGTCAAACCACTGTAAGACCTTGCTCCACCACATCATGTGACCTTTTGAGGTCACCTTAGGCGAAACTACACAGGAGAAACACAACAGCCAGTCCATAAAAGCACAGATGTAAGATAAATATAGATGAGCCACGTCAACAGGATGATGTAATCTTAAGATCCCTTTGCAGACACTACACACTCACACCGTGCCTCAGGTGACCTCAATAGGTCACATGACAGGGCGGGGTAAGACATCACCATGGTTTCGCCCATATGCCTGAATTATATTTGAGTGGGAAAGCTGAAAGCTTCCACACAACCTGATGTGAGAAACGTAACCATATTTGGGGTTGATGGAGCCAACAAATAATGTGTGGCCTGCTCAGCACCAGGCTTTACTAAGATTTCCTGCAGAAATCTCAATCAGGCCTTAACCCCAGTGATAGTATTGACCCGCGACCTTTTTCACACCTTGGCTCACGCGATGACGCACATGATCAATATCAATAGGTCGACGAGAACCTCGGAAGAGGAAAATCTACATGAGGGGTTAAATACCACCTTTTGTGGCGAAGCAGTCCAGCTGCTTTCTTTTTCAGGCTCTTAAGACCTCCATGACCTGGATAACACAGACAGATGTGAGCCACAGTCGGCTGCCTGTTCAGTCCTTGTGCTCCGGAGCATCTCCTGCTTTTTATGTGACTCCAACCAGAAAATCAGAGAAAGATATTCATGATGCGCGCATGGCTTGCATCAAATAAAACACAAGCGGCTTCATGAAAACTTAACTGCATAATTTACTGGCATAGAAACATCAGCTGTCTTTATATTTGGCTCTGATGATACAACTTGTAGGTGGCGTCTCTTTTAATCTCCAATGAATTAAGATGTCGCTCTTTCTCGGACTTTTGGAATCTGACGTGAAGAACTGTTGCAACACTTTCTGATTTCTCCAGTGATCCAGCAGATGAGTCATTTTGTGTCAGTACTCTCTTTGTGTGTCTCTGAGGGCCTCCAGACTCATTTAATTATTCAAACATATTTTGGTTTGCAGATATCAGAGTGATTCTCCAAAGAGACCCGAGCTGCCGTTACTGTACGTCAGTGAAATTAAACTTCAAAGTCTGATGACGTGTTAAACCTCAAAGAGTGAATTAACAGAGGCCAGTATGAGACGGATCAAGCTCAATCAAGTTTAGCTTCAGAGTGCATAGAAGGCCTCTGATCGTGCTCGAATTTATTATCAATTTATGTTGCTGCAAACTGTGGATCCCTGAGATGAGCTGTACTGGAGTGAACCCAGTTCAGCGTGGCTATGGTAGCATCAGGTGGCTTTATTCAGACTTCATTTATTGAATCAATAGAATTCAGAGTAAAAAACTGAAAAAGTGGCACTAAAAGTTAAAAATCTCATTTCTCACCTGAATGGCAGAGAGCAGCGAGTGTTTGTAGAGTTTCTTGAACTCGGCTCTGATGTCCAGCAGGTCGATCTCAGACCGGCTCACCATGATCCGGTTCAGAGTGGACTCATCAGTTCCTGCACCCTGAATACGAGATTCATTCAGTTAACTTACAAAATATATTTAAGCACAAGGTGGTAAATGAATCCAAAACTAATTACGTTCTCTCTGTAACATTAGTTTGTGTATTTTATTTTTATTCTTTTTATTGTGTTTTACTGGTCCGGCCCATTTGAGATCATACTGTGTGTTTTTTCCACAAACTAAAAGGAGATTAACAGGCCTGTTTAAAGGGTGGGTGGCCATAAAAGGCAAGGAGCTAAAAAAGACGATCAAAGGATGAACTGAGTGGCTGGGTGAGTGGTTTAAGGTCAACATGCTGGTTGTGTTGTGCACCAACTATCAAGTTACCACAACCCCATCACACCTTATACTGGAAACTCGAAATGAAAAACTCTGAATGAGCGCTTGTACAACAGGAGAAGGACTCAAAACGGTTTTTCCACAAAGTCTCTGGAAAGCTGTTTAAGGATCAGGGAATCTCTGAGCTCCTGTACAACCACATATGTGCTCTGAACCCTGCCAGCACAAACAGAGACACGAGAGGCCAAACTGACACCAAAGCGCAGCCGCTCCACGAGGGTGTAAGGTATGAAAGGATTATTTTTAACTTATGCAATGTTACCCAGATAATAAAATAAGCAGAACAGATCCACTTTAAATGCCGAATAATACTGTTTGGTAATAAAACACATGTCTGATAGTCTATTAGTCACATGTGCATACTTTTTATATGATACTTGATAAATTGGTAAATGCACCAGATGGAATTAGTGTGAAACAATAGTGACTGCAGGACAAAACTTGTGTTGTAACTTAAATTAAAAACAGTGTAATCACCTTCATGCTCTCATGCAGGAGTTCTGCAAAGTAACCTGGTACGCTCTTCACACATTTCACTGGAAAAGGAATTAAAAGGTTTGAACAGAATAAAAAAAATCTAAATCAAGAGTTTTAAACATTTTACAAATTATGCTGAAAAAACCTCCCACAGCTGACCTTGCTCACATTTTAAGGCACCGTAATGATGCTGAATAAACTAGAAAGAATGTCAAAGAGAGAACTACAAAGTGTACTGAGGGGGAAAACGTATAAAAGTAAATCCAAATTAAACTCATAACCCAAAAATAAACAGAAAATGTTAAAGTACTGACGTAACTGAGAGCTACCAGATGAATAAAAGGAGAATCGTTAAGATTTAAAGCTGCTGCAACATTTTTCCACTGTGTGTATTTGGACACCACCATACTGAGTTTCTACATGAGTTTGTCCACATATTTTTAACTAACCACTAACCCCGACCCTGCAGATCAGCTTACCAACAGCCACGAGCAGGTTCTCCAGGTCTCCTGACATCTCCCCTTCAATGCTTTGCTGCAGGGTCTTTCCACTGATGTTCTTGTATTCAATCACAGCTGCATAAAAAGAACCAAATCGCTTTATTATTGTTTCTTATTGGGGGAAAAAAGCCTTTATAAAACACACGATGTGACATACTTTGTCTCAGGTGAGGAATGCTTTTTTTGCAAAGGATTTCAATGAATTTAGATTCGTCGGTGCCCCACTTCTTCTCCCCGGCATTGTAAAGAGTCTGAGCAGAAATACAAACAAAGCTTTAAATACATACATGACATAAAGAGAACAGCACGTATGACACACATGAAGAATACCCCACCTTGGCGTCTTCTCTTGCCTTATTAACATCCACTGTGGTGCTCTCATCCCGCTTACCCTGAAAACGAGAACAAAAGCAAAATCAGTTTGAACCATTTCATCGTTCGTCTGTCTGAGTGATGACTTTTAGGTTCAGGGGACTTGTTTCTTTTAAATCTTCTGTTACTTTTATTTCATGGCTCACATATTTTGTTTACATATTTTGCTACTTTAGCTGTTTCAGATAGATGTGATATCCACGAATGAAGAATGTGGAAACTTAACAGAAAAATGGAGCAACGTTCCACCCAAGCTGCTGAGTTCCAAGAAAAGAGAACTGATTACAAGAAGAAACTGCAGAACCGGAGCAGCAAGTTTGCAAAATGAATGACGGTGCACGAGCAAAGATTTCATTTCTGTCCAAAAGTGCTCCAAGCGTGCCGTACAATGCGGATGACATCGTGGTGATTACTCATCGCGTATGAAACGAGGAGGAGAATCGTACGGGGCGAGTAAATCCCGTTTGTGAAACAAAAATGTAGAAATGAAGTCTGGACGCTTTCCAAAGACTGATGCATGCAAACAAGATGGCAGATGTTTTACAGATGATTTGACTAAAGGAGACAAAGCGGCTGTGGGAGCAATATTTTCAAGGTCTTTATGGCTTCATAGAAAATGTACAAATATTTGCATAGAGGATTTGGATGGAGGATATGCCGTCCTGTGAAAACCTGTTCCCATAGGAGCTAAGAGGAAATTAGAAGCCAGGTAGTGCTAATAAAAATCGCTTGATTAATTTGTCATCAGCCAGTGCGAGCACCTCCTCCTGCAAGCAGAAGTTTTGGCAGTTTGTTGGCCTTCAGCTCTCAGACAAATGCCACATTCTTCCCAGGGCTGGATGATTCAGCGATTTCACCCTGAGGTCTGACTGTGATGCTCACAGAGACTGAAGAACTACGTCTCAGACTCTACAGGACTACATCACGACACGGCTTAGGCTTGCTGAACACCACCTGAACAAAACACAAGATTTCTGGAACGATGTCCTTTTGACGGACAAGACCAAAGTGCAGATGCTTGTCCATATTGCACAGCACCACATCAGGACAAATCCAAATGCATCATGTGAGCACAAACACCTCATACCAACTGTTAAGCATGGTGGTGGATTTCTGATGATTTGAGCTTGTTTTGCAGTTTCTGTTTTGCAGAAAAGAATCAAGCTGCTGTAATGGCCCAGTCAAGTCTAGACACCAATGCAATTGAAATTACTTCAGGTTATTGGTGCTAAAGCCACTGAATCATGTGGTCTACTTAGCGTTTCACAGTTCAGTATTGTTCAAGTTTGTCACATAAATAATGACATTGTGGAATATGTTGCTGTTCATCTGAGCTTTAGCTAATTAATTTTAAAAAGACCAGATGATTTAAAAAAAAAAAAAAGTCTTAATACATAAAACTCTTGAATTGCGTTTGCTTCTCGTGTAACAAACCAGAGCCAGGAGGAGCAGCGCTTTGGAATAGTCTCCCGAAACTTCACTCTCCAGGGCAGCTGTCAACTGCTTTTTGGTTTCTGGGGAGGGAAGATACGATAGACGATGCTGATGTTAGAAAAACTATCACAAAGCAGACTAATGTCTGTGGTAGATTATTTTGCTGCTGTCCAGCATGGGTAAGGTATATTTTGTTCTTGTGACTAAAAACATATTAGTTTTAAAATAATTGCCAAAAAAAAAAAGTATCAAACGTAACTTTTACCTTTGAAATAGACGTCACTGAGATCTTTAATTTGTTGGTTAGATCTGGAGGCAAAGATTTCAATCAAGACTTTGTCTTTGGTTCCAGCTCCCTGCAACAACACGCAGTATTACTCAGCTACAGTGTATTCTTTACTCTTTAGTCCTACATATCAGTCAATCAAGAAAGCAATCAATGAATTTCAGTACCGATAAGTCCAAAGGTTTTTAAAGAAGTAACAAGAAGTAACAAGTACTTTTCACTGAAACTCTCAATATAAAGCACAAAGGGATGTGGATGCAAGTGAAGGAAACCAAAATAAAGCCACAAAACAGCAACTTTGCAACATCTGACACAAAAAACATGTCACAGAAACTCAAGGAGGCAGGTGGATTATTGTCAGAGTCTACGATCAAGAGGTTTTATATCAATCGCAATGACAGCCTGAAGTCTTGAACACACATTTCCTCCTTTTTAATGCCCAACAGGCCTTTACTGCAGCAACTTTCAGTTGCTATTTGTTTGTGGGCCTCTTTGCCTGAAGTTTAGTCTTTAACAAGTGAAATGCTCAGTTGGGTTAAGAAGTTAAGACTTCTTTGCTTTAATAAACTCCTGGGTTGCTCTGGCTGTATGTTTTGGGCCATTGTTCATCTGTATTATGAAACGCCGCCCAGTCAGTTTCACTGCATTTAGTTGGATTTGAACAGACAGCAAGTTTCTGAACACCTCAGAGTTCTTCTTCTGAGGCTGCTTTTGTCCTGTGTCACATCAGAATCAGAATCAGAATCAGAATCAGAATGGGTTTATTGCCAGATGTTGAGGTTTACAACATTAGGAAATTGCTGCGGTGCTTCAGTGCAAACAATAAGAATTAAAGTGCTATGTAGAAAGAAAGATATGTGCATGAGATATACATGAGATATATACATGAGAATAAGAATTATGAGTGCTACGTAGAAAGATATATACATGAGTGCAGGTGGTGATCAGTGCCAGACATGAAATGATGCAGTGACACAGCGTAGGGTCATATGTTAGTGGCGGGGACAGTCATGTGGTTATTGTTCATGTGTCCAACAGCAGAGGGGAAGAAACTGTTCTTGTGGCGAGAGGTTCTGGTGCGAATGGACCGGAGCCTCCTGCCTGAGGGGAGCAGGTCAAACAGACTGTGTCCAGGGTGAGAAGGGTCAGCTGAGATCCGAGCTGCACGCCCCAGTGTCCTGGAGGTGTACAGGTGCTGCAGAGATGGGAGTCTGCAGCCAATCACCTTCTCAGCAGAGCGCACAACACGCTGCAGTCTCTGTTTGTCCCTGATAGTGGCTCCAGCGTACCACACGGTGATGGAGGAGGTGAGGATGGACTCGATGATTGCGGTGTAGAATTGCATCATCGTCCGTGTTGGCAGGTTGAATTTCTTCAGCTGCCTCAGGAAGTACATCCTCTGCTGGGCTTTCTTGATGACGGAGGTGATGGTGGGCTCCCACTTCAGGTCCTGGGTGATGGTGGTACCCAGGAAGCGGAATGAGTCCACAGAGGTGATGGGGGTGTCAGTCAGGGTGATGGGGGGGAGTGGGGCTGTGTGCTTCCTGAAGTCCACAATAATCTCCACTGTCTTCTGGGCATTCAGCACCAGGTTGTTGTGGCTGCACCAGGACACCAGACGTTCAACCTCCCTCCTGTAGGCAGACTCATCCCCGTCAGAGATGAGCCCAATGACGGTGGTGTCATCTGCGAACTTGATTAGCTTGACAGACTGGTGGGTGGAGGTGCAGCAGTTGGTGTACAGGGAGAAGAGCAGAGGAGAAAGAACACAGCCCTGAGGGGAGCCGGTGCTGATGGTCCGGGAGTCCGAGACATTCTTCCCCAGCCTCACGTGCTGCTTCCTGTCCATCAGGAAGTCAGTGATCCACCGGCAGATGGGATCAGGCACATTCATCTGGGAAAGCTTGTCTCGGAGATGGTCTGGAAGGATGGTGTTGAAGGCAGAGCTGAAGTCCACAAACAGGATCCTGGCGTAGGTTCCTGGGGAGTCCAGATGCTGCAGGATGAAGTGTAGGGCCAAGTTGATGGCGTCGTCTACAGACCTGTTGGCTCTATATGCAAACTGCAGGGGGTCCAGGAGGGGGGCCGTGAGGGTCTTGAGATGGGAGAGAACTAGGCGCTCAAATGACTTCATTTGGTGTCATCGATAAACACTGGTGTCTCAGTGCCACTGGGAGCTGTGCACGCCCAAACCAAACCAGCTCGTGCTTTGGATCATGAGCGGTTCCATGCTATTACTCTGGTAGAGGTTGATCTTGGTTTCATCTTTCCAAAGAATGTTTTTCCAGATCTCTGCTGGCTATTTTAGATGTTTATTACTCCAGTCTAGCCTTTCTATTCTTCAGGGTTATGAGTGGCTTGCACCTTGCAGCGAACACTCTGTATTTACTTTCATGCTGTCTTCTCTTTATGGTACACTGGATATCGATACGCTGACCTCCTAGAGAGTGCTGTTCACTTGCCTCAATGTTGTAAAGGGGTTTCTCTTCACCACTGAAATGATTCTGCGATCATCCACCACTGGTGTCTTCTGTGGACATCCAGATCCCTAAACAAAAGCTGAGGGTCTACACATTATGTCCATGTCCATTATAGAACTATAATTGAAAGATCTTTCAGTAAACAGGTAAAAAAAAAAAAGAGCAAATATGTATGGACATAACTGTATTTAGATAATGAAACCGAGATAAACTGAAAAGAAAAGCATGGAGGAGTGAAACAGCTCGTGGTCAGAGCGTACCATATCA
Source organism: Maylandia zebra (assembly GCF_041146795.1). NCBI lineage: Eukaryota > Metazoa > Chordata > Actinopteri > Cichliformes > Cichlidae > Maylandia > Maylandia zebra. Next base: position 35,429,671 of record NC_135178.1, read on the forward strand.
TCTCTGAACCATGTTGGTGAAAATGTTGCACCTTTGAATAAACAGTGGTGTTTATTAATGTCTGATGTCTACAGGGTTGCACTCTCTGCTCAGATTCAAACAAACGCTGCAAAACTGATCCCACTGAGCTTCACAGTGCAAATGGATAATGACCCGGAGCGAAAGGCAAAAGCAACCCGAGAGAAACGAGATACTCTTCAATGGCCAAGTCAGTCACCTGATGCCAACTCAGTAGAGCAGAGGAATGCAGTTTATGGATGTGCATGGATTCTAGACTCCAGGTAGGCATTTATTGCAAAGGATTTTAATCCAAGTATTAAAAATAATTCTTAATTTAAAAATGATGTTAGTTTGTCCAGTTATTTTTGAGCCCATCAAAATGTGCTTGATGGCTGCACTCTGGTCAGCTAGAAAACAACTTCAAGGCAGAATTCATTGAGAAATGTCACCTTCATGGCCCGCATTACTTCATGGCAGTCGTACTCAGCAGGAGGAGTGACGAGCGCCACGAGCAGGTCCTCAAAGTTCCCGCTGGTGTCCCCTTTCAGGTCCTTCACTAATGTCTGTGAGTTAAACACAGCCCAGTGAGTTTTCAGACACTAGCACACATGATCCTGCAGCATTAAACCACACCCATGTAAATACCCACAGATCTCCACCCTGTAAGCTAAACAGAGACTTATCTGGCTAAACACATAAAGCATGACATTCACCTGTCATGAAAAAGGAACTATTTGTGTTCAACACAGAGGTACACATGCCATCAGGCAGACAGCATTCATGTTATTATAAGAATGCAGAAGCTGCCTGATGTTTGCATTTCCAAAAACAGTGAGGTCCAATTTCTTTAACCCCCGCTGTTCTACAACTCTTTTCATTATCATTTATTTTTTTAATGAACATTGACATCGATGAACTATTTCTTAGCCTGTTCCTTCAGAATAAGATGCAGGTGCAGTCTTAATAAAGGAAACAGATTTGTTTTCGTACTCTGCTGGTGGCCTTTTCATAAGCTTTACAGATGAGCTGTCTCTGAGCGCTGCTTCTGGTGGTCAGAATCTCAATCACAATCTTCTCATTCGTGCCTGAGACAAATGAAAAGCAAAGAGTCAGACTGATAAACACAATAAAAGGAACAAGGAACGCAGCGTGTTAACTGTGCTAGCAACCTTCAGGTTTAATCTAATAATCACCTCAATTTGTAAAGTTTACTTTATCAAAAATGTATTGATAGTACTTTCAAATGACGGAAACATGACTGTGTGCATTCGTACCAAGTCCTTCAAGGGCCTTTTTCAGAGCTGCAGCATCCTGCTCTGCATTAAAGTTTGCTTTGGGCTTGATGGTTCCTCGCTCTCCACTCTGAAGAGCACAGATACATTCACCTGTCAGCATTTATTTTGCTCTTTTATGTAATTTCTGTAATCATAAGCCCTTCGGTGACACCTGACGCGAGGGTAAAGGCTTAGTTTGACCTACTTTTGCTGAGAAAGAGGAAGGAGCATCCACGAGGCTTTCCAAGTCATCCTGCAGAGCACGTTAAATAAGTCAAACCCTTACTGAAATAATAATAATGATGATAAAAAACACAGGACATGTCTTACCCATAAAGATCCCATGATGTCTGCAGATAATTTGTCTGCAAAACAGCAACAGCACATTCACTAACTGTCTTTATATGCTGTAGCGTTAAACATTGGCTTAAACGTGAACATTTTATGTACAATGAGCTTATGCACTATTCTGTAAAATTCACCTATTAATCCATCAGTCCCTGAAAATACAGGATATTGGAGTCTTTGTGGGGTGTTCTTATTTTCTCATGTTTGCTGCGATACCTCAGTAAAGCATATGATTGAAAACCATTGCCCTGTTGTCACATCTGGGCTTGTCTATATGAATATCTGCTAAACAGAAAGCAAATAAACCCTTCAGCCTGTGATACTTCTTATTACTGGAGTCACACAGTTTACAGAGAAGCAGCTCCAGCAGGACACTGAGCAAACTGGTTAAGATAAAGACTGGAAATGGAGATAAACTGTAAGACTAATAAGGAGTTCAGGAGACAAGTCACCATCTCTAATCAACTCTAAATGAACAGTGTCTAATGTGCTGCAATGAAAGACCATAAATAAATGAGAAAAAGCTCACCTAGATTTCTCTCTGAACCAGAAAATTTACCTGCTGCACCTCCTGGTTACCTGCAAAAAACAACAAAGCTACCTGAAAAGCAAACCGGCCACTCCCAATCTCTACAAGTGACTGCACAGTTTTACAGTCATTGGCCTACAGTCAGGTGATGCCTTCAGGGACTACTTGTACACTTCATGATCTGCAGCAGAAAGCCTTCTAAATAAACCAACAAACTATCTTTAATATTGAACCTAATAATTTGCCTAAATGATATCATGATTTTGCAAAGTAAAATACAGAAAAAAAAAAAGTTTTAGTCTTTATCTGTTTGGTCAGATTTTTTGGTCAATTTGAAAACTCCCACAGTGGGAACTAGTTTAACCTATCTCCACTGGAGTAACTGGTTTAGCAGCACTGGGATGTTTATTCATTAAACGTGGAGCATAACAAATAACACAGTAAGAAAACTACAATCTTAAAAAGACAAAGGAGGAAGCAGCAGCTGGTTTAAAGGGATCTTTACATCATGGAGGTCTTTTTCTTCTTTTATACTTTTTCTGTTTGAGCTTTTTAAAATCTGCAAAAATAATAAATTACTATAAAAAACAATCAAACAAAATTGCACAATATCCTAGAAGCAGGAAGCAGAATAAGAAAGAAAGACAGCTGCAGAGTAGAGTACACGGTGAGATCTAACCCAGTGTCTTTGGTGAGTAGACGGGTGTTTGCCTCTGGTGTGCAGGCCGCTGTCATCAGGGTCCTGCTGGTGTTGAATTTGGAGAGTAATAAATAAGAGGCTGCTGTTATTCTTATACAGCCGACCTCCTTCTCATACAAGTATGAAGTTATTTGGTGAAGTGTTTAAAAAAAAATAAAGGATATATTTTCCTTTTCGATTTCAAACTCTTTTAAAGTCACTCAAGTAAATTTAATGACATTTCTACATGCTAAGACAAACCTGGCGAACATCAGTAAAACTCACTTCATCTTTATTGACTAAAAATATGTCACAGCAGGTAATTGCTGCCATCTCTGTCCTTATTTGTCACAAACTTACTGTTCCAGTGGTGGGCGCTCATAATGATGTCAGTATATACACAAACACAAGTAAATCCCTATGAGCCAAAGGTTTGCCTTAAACACTCAGTTTGAATTTCTAACATGGTGATTGCAGGCAGACAGTGCTTTGAGCACATGCTGTTCAAACCTGTGGTTTATGAGGGCCAATGAGAAGAAACGTGGCTTAAAGCATGGTGGTCAAATATACAGAACGGAGCCCAGGACTGGCCTGACATAAAGGTTCAGCCCACTGGATCATTTTGGGAAATGTAAAAACTGCAAATCACACTTGTGTCTCTTTTACAGCAGCCTCACTTATGAAGAGGTTGTGCATGGCCTGAAACGCTGCACCAGTAGTGCTGTCATGAAAAAAGAAAATTCAGCTTCATTAAGTGGAAAATCTGGACCTCAACAGGTTCTAAAATTATTTAAATACAACCTCAGGTGAACAATATATAAATACACTGTGTCCTCAACCCCAGTGAAATGCTGTGATGGGACAGTGAGAGAGTTGTGCATAAATCAGGGCCTGCAAACATCAATGAGCTGAACCAATGTTGTACAGAAAAGTGAGCCAAGTTCCTCCACAATTATGTGGGAGACTCATAAAGTCACTCAGAAAACAACTACTTCAACTTACTGCTGCTAAAAGTGGTTCTCCAAGAATTTAAGCTTAATCGTTAAGTATATAAGTTAATAGTATAGGCTCATGTGTTGTTGTTCATTTGAGTTTGCATTTATCTAATTATAAAGGAGGATTTTTACTTTCTTCTTTGTGACCATAAGTAAATTATAAACCACTAAACTGCAAAAAAGGGACGTTTTTCTTAATTATTTGTACTTCATTTAATACCAGATCCCATTACTTACAAAGTAAGTAAGTAATGGGACTCTTTTTTTGTGAATTCATGACCTGCTCCTAACTCTAGCTCCTAACTTTTTGCATTGATTTCTGAAAGTGTTGGCCAACAGAGGAACAGAACTCAAACACATTTTTACAGTTGCAATTATTTTCATCACCAGTTTTATAACAAACATGTTGTTAAACTCATTCATACTCAAACAACTGAAATACTTTGCAGTTTTTAGGTTTTAAAATGTTATTGAGGAATAGCTTATCTTAAAATCAAGTAGCTGTATGTGGCTCATAAAGTCAACTGCATTGGATCCCTGCCTTAAACAGAAAGGAGGTAAGATGGCTTGTTTCCGACAGAGGATGAACTGGCCTTTGTATAATGGATTATTATGAACTGTGAATCATGCTAAGCTACTCAAGCAGAGTCCAAGAACAAAATGTGGTTTAATCTTTAAATTTATGGTTCATTAGCAGAATCTAATAGTAATAAATAAAAGTTAAATCAAAAACTTGCTGAGTTTCAGATTATTTTTTATTACTAAAAAAAGGCACCAAATACAGGCATCAGTATTGATAGCATTGTTGTCATTTTCCACAAAATGATAGCACCAAAAACATAATGTCATTCCCATAATTCCCCACTCCCGTGTAGTTTGATAGGCACACAGTGGGAAGATGACAGGAGGTGGGATCAGCGAGAAAGACGCATCACATGAGAACAAACGTGTTTTTCTTCAGCAGTGCACTCGAACCAGTGTCATACACTTAAAAAAATAATACAGGTACATCAGTAGCTGAGTGGTAACATAATACATCACAGGAGGGTAACATAAAAGTACATAAATGAATACAAATAATTATCTGAGCGATGTGAGAAAATGGATTCTGTGTCTTTGGGCAGAACAAAGGCAGGTAGACACGTATCTCCTATAAGTGATTATTTTCATTAGGACAACAGTAAGGCTGAAGCAGTCGATCGTGTGGACGGGATCAGTGAAAATCTACGTACACTGTCACAGAAAAAAACAAAAACTTTGGGTGATTTATTCTGAAATTCATGAGGAAAAATACTGCATGGCACTTAATATTGGCAGCTGTCAGAGCACAGTACAAACTCAAAAATTAAGAACTGGTGTTGAGCAACGTGACAGTACAAATGTCTCTAAGTAAGGCTTAAAAACAGGTTTATTTTTTTAAATGCAAATCCTGCTAATGAAGGCAGAAATAACAAAAGAGATGGCATAATTGCACTTGAAAAGGTTGTCATTCATTTTTGTTATTTACACTCATTCATTCTCGGGCGATAGCAGCACACCGGACGTGCCAAACACTTTAACAGCAGCTGTAGCTCGTGTAGAGGTTTCTCTGAAGGACGTTTCTTTTTCGTGGAGCCAGAATTTTGATGTTTAATTCATCTGCAGAATCACTGAGCAACACTAGTAATACAAGGGGGGACCAGAAAGTTCCAGCTTTTAAGCCAAAAAACCCCAAAACATGAAAACATTGCTTTAAATTTGTCACATTAAAGGTCATCTTCTACAGAAGCCCTGATTTGAACACAAATAAACTCGTTATCCTCAGGTATAGAATTCAAAAATCCCTCAGTGAAGCAGATAATTCAGAGACGGTAAACCTCTGCCATGAGATGGAAAACTGAGGCCCCTTCATGGAGCCAGGGCAGGATGGGATGGCCTGGAGTCTTGATGATGGCTCCAAAAGCGAGTCAAACCCATCGACCTCCGTGCAAAAATGCCCACCTTAACAGCATTAAAAGCACATTTTCAGCCTTGCTTCTATTGGTAGTTTACATTTATAATAAGATGCCAATTATTTTGTGTGTTTTTGGATATTGGAATTAAGGGCGTGGCCACAATAACTGACAGGCGTCCTGACACAAGCCGCTCTCTTTGTGTCTTTGTGAAGCCTTTTGATGATCATCTGATGATGAAACAGATGATTTAACTCCTGATATGTGCGATGTGGTTCAGACCAGAGGAGAAGCTGAGGAGGTTTGGAGACTGCCTACCAACTATTGGAGGTTTACTGGGCACGCCCAAAACTAATTGGAGAGATCCAGCTCAGGAACGCCTCAAGACCAGCAGGAGGAAGTGGGAAGTGTTTCTGGAAAACCTGCTGCTGGTGACGAGAGCTGGGTTTTTATTACGTTCCTTTGCATTTAAAGAAAAACAGCTCTTCATGGCAGGAGCTGACTGTTTGAACTGTGTGTATGTGGAAAATGGTGAATGTATTCAACAATCAGGCACTCTTTTCCTCAACAACAGGGCTGCTAGCACTACTGCTACTCATCACAAAGTTGTAGTCTTACTGTGAAGTTGGGGTAGTTGCATGAGCATCTGGGACTGCAGCACTGACAGTTTATGGTTTGGAACAGAAGCACTTTTCTCATTGACTGTCTATTCTTTTTCCTGGTCGACCGGCAGACGGGTCATTGATATTTGACCTACAGTCAATGGATTCCAACAATTTTCCAACCATGCTGCATTTCTAGAGAACACAGCAGAAATGCAGGCGCACGATGCCCACATCCACCCAAGGGTGGAGGATCCATCCATCAGGAAATACATGAACAGCACGTAGTGATGTAGCAGGAGCTCGGGGAGCAATTTTAAAATAAAGATTTGGCTATGCTCCAGAAGATGATCTTGAAAGGGAGACATTTAAAAGGCCTGTTCTAGGACTTTCTGATCCCATCGTTCATCTGAAGGAGGACTCCTACACTGGCTCCCCCTCCACAGCAGGGACATGAATAGCAGTGACGTGAATAAATGCAGCAGAAAGAGTTTTTTTTAATGTGGTTTTTTTTCTTACAAAAACAATCACCAGTGTCTGAGCTACGGCTCACCGTTTTGGTGCTAAAAAGGTTGCAAATGTCAAGTAACACAGTAATGAAATGAACACAGTTTGAGGTGAAGTTTGGCTGATCAGATGCAGATGTTTTGGCTGTTTCACACAGCTGTGTGTTTTATGGATTCCTGAGGTAGCCCAGTCGCCTGCGCGTCACACTCTTCCCTTTTTCAACGTGGTATAAAAATACATTAACCTCTCATTCCATTAAGTACAAACTTTCTTTTAGAAAATACCTTTTTTTAAATTCCACTTTCACCTTTTCCTCGCCTTCCTCGTCACGCGTTTCAGACCTCAGTGCCGTCGTTGAGGTTGTTGTGGAGTTTGACCTCCAGGTTGACCTGTTTGACCTTGGCCTTGCTGTTGGCCTCCTGGTTGCGGTTCAGGACGTTGATGTTTCTCACCGTGCAGTGCTTGGTGCCGAAGTTCTTCTCCACACACTTGTCCATGCACACCTCCACTTTGGTGTTGAGCGGATACTCCTCGTAGATTTTTGGTTCCTTCTTCTTGCTCTTCTTCTTGGCCAACCGTCGGCAGCGGCGGAACAAGAAGCAGGAGGCCAGCAGGACCAGGACCAGCAGGGTGATGGCGGCCACACCTCCCCCCACGGAGCTGCCCACGTGGGCGTTAAAGGTGGGGGAGGGCCCGGCTTCCAGGTAGAGCGACTTCATGTTGGTGCCGTTCTTTATTTGATCTCCTTCGTTGTCGTAGATGAGCGACTCGTCAAGCGTCAGCCGGCCGCTGCGATCCACCAGGTCACGTTTAGAACGGCTGAGCTGATACGTCACAGAGCGCTGAATCCTGGGGTTGGACCGCGACTCGGGGCCGATCACATAAATTACCTGCAGGTACCACTGGTGCCCCGCCTCCACCTGTCAATCCCCAGAAAGAGAGGATCATGTTAGCTGCACAGTTTGTTGTAAAGTAAATTCAGTGTTCACGAATTATTATGTAGAATATGCAGATCAATAAATCTGGACCCATCCAGCTGGTCTACGGCGCCCCAGAGGTGGGAAGTAACAACGTACAAATACTTCATTACTGTACTTAAGTAAAATTTCCAGGTCTGCATACTTTGAGTCTTTATTTTTTGACAACTTTTTACTTACACTTTAAAAACAAATATCTCAAACTATCTACTCCTTACATTTTTAACACAGGCTCGTTATTTTAAGTTTAACACATTGAGGGACGTTTTTATTTCCCAGCACTGCACAGCTTCAAACATCAACATGAATTAAATTAAATGGGCTTCAAACTAACTGAGAGGGGCAGGATAACAAAGACAATCCTATTGATGCACTGGTGATTATGACACACAACAAGATGAGAGAGATGCATCTAACTAGACCTACAGAAGAGGAGTGAGTGCAAAGAGTGTAATGTTTTTTATGTGGCAGGTAATTTCAAATGAAACTCTAAAGATAGCTTAACATATATTAGCAAAAACAAACTATTTGTGTGACATCGGTCATAAAATGTGTCTGCTGCTGTTTTTCACAAGGAGAGAAAAGTGTGAGCGCTAACTTCACTCAGAACGATGTAAGAAAGACAGGACAGGAGAGAAATAAGAGGTTAAATTTCAAGGTAAGAACAACTCAGTGACATTTGATGAACTGGATAATTTTATCATTCATTTTAGAGCTTTTTTGACAAGATATTGTTTCCATACATGATATGTTGCCAAATTATTTTTAAGTATACTAATTTTTTGTTTTTCACAGGTTGCATGTAAACACTAGGCAGCTCAGTGCAGGCTACACTGTTTGCAGCACTGTGGTAAAACTTAGGGTAATGAGTTATGTTGGATTGGTGCAGAGCAGCTGTGGCGTTCATGGTCTGTGCAATATTTTTGGCTCATGTGCAAGTATGTGGGTCCCAGTCTGTTTCAATGTTTCTTACACATACACCATGTATATAGTTTCACTCACATATATGTATACATATACACTGCTTTTTATTTTTTATTTTTATTATATATTCTTCCCCCTTTGTTGTATATTGGTTTCTCTTCTTCTTACTTTTGCACCTTTGTGGTCCAGCTACCCAATTTCGCTGTGCAAGAAACTGCACAATGACAATAAAAAGTCTCTAAGTCTCTAAGTCTACTGCAGTTCCCACACCCACTCTTTTTGTGAATGTTGCGAGCCTCCTTCTACACGTTGGTCAAGCTAAGATATCTGAACAGTGGATAAGAATTCCTGTTCTGTATGCGGGTCACTGTTTATGAATGCAAAAGCTTAAGGAACGCTAAACTGTCAGACTTCAGCATTTCAAGAAATTTATATTTACCAGCTTTTGATATCAAACTTTCATCACTTGCCCACAGATTTCACGTATTCTGTTACAATATAACTGATCTTTCATAGCCATATCAAAAAGGTCTATCTGCCATACTTCTTGTTACTGATTGAGATTTTATCAAAGTAACTATTTTAAGCATCTCCAAAAGTTCAAAGCTGCTGTGGCTCATTGAACAAGAAGTCTTTACTGTCTGGACTAAATCTTTATTACTTTCTTGTAATCAAACTTACATATTAACTTAACAGCATATTAACAGCTACTTCTCACATCAGATATATATACACATACACACAAACACACTATTGCTGTGCTAGACAGCGCTGTACCACATGTGCTGTTTCTGATTCCACACACCTTGTAGAGCGCATCAACCTTCATCGTGAAGCCGTCTACACCTGGCATGGCCGTCATGGACTGCAGCTCTGGGATGTCTGAGGCAAAGTGAGCCTCGAAAGGAACGTCGTGGAAAAATCTGTCACAGACATCGGGCTGTTTACGATCCTGCAGAGGAAACATGAAGAGAAGAAATGATAGCACATGTCCAGAAACACTGTAGTCTCTTTCTTCAAATCAGAAAACTTTAATAAATCTGTACCAGCAGCAGGAAGCGATGTTTGAGGTGTTTGTTGGGTTGAATGCAGCCGTACTGCGGCCCCTCGTTGTACAGAGTCCCCGTGGGGTCGAAGAAGGGAACATATCCGTCCCTGCCAGTGCACAGGTAAACCTTCTCCAGCTGCAGTTTGTAGGCTGCGTTCAGGTTCTGCTCAGGGTTCCACAAAACCCTGCCGTACAGAGTCTGACCTGCAGGGGGCAGCAGAGGGAAGCGTTTACTTTAGGGAATTAGAGTGACTCGGTTCATACAATATTGTAAAATACAGTAAACAAAATTTGATTGTTTTATTACATAATGAAAACATGTTTCTGTATATAATAGTAACGGAAAAGTATGAGTAATGTGAGGAAATATATTTTGTTAAATTAGTAATCATGTCCACTATTGAATATTAAAAAAAACACAAAAACAGATCAGCATGTTGTTTACATTTTAAAGATAAATGCCTCTTACTGTATAAAAAACCCCCAAATTAGTACAATAAATATTCATTATTTATTAATATTAATAATAAAATAAAACAAAAACAGCTGATTCTGAGGTGGTCAGACTCATTTTTCGTGGAATGACTTTTACATATATATATATATATGTATATATATGTACCCATGGAGAACGCTCCTTTGTAGTCCATCTCAGCCATCGACACATCAGCAGTAGCCGGGTCCATCATGAACACCTTCTCATTGTTGCACAGCTGGAACTCCGTGTTGAGCGAGTAAACCACAGGAACAGGCCTGTTGGTTTGTTGGAAGGCAATCGGCACCAGAAACCTGTGGGGAAAAAATTTTGTTCAAGCTCCTTATGCAGTAAATCTCTATGAAATTAGTTTGGAATCTTGTTGGATTTAAATAAGAGAACTAATTTGAGAAACTGTCTGCGGTAAATGTCTGCAGCTGTTTGGTCGTACTTCTCTGGAGCGTGAGCTGTGCAGGACAGCTGTTTGTCACCGGGATCGATCCACGGCTGAGTTGGCTGAACAGTGCAGGGGACCAAGAAGACTGTGTACTCTCCAGAATAGTCCTTCCTGTTCAAGAAAACACAAAATTATTACTATCCCATCATCATGGGAGGTCAACACGACCTGAGCCTATAGGCTGGTTATGAATGAATGTACTGACCTGCTGTAGGAGCTGGTAGCCCTCCACAGCTGGTACGGTGAGTCAAAGGTTTGAGCGCTCCACAGCAGCTGGATGTCAAACTCGATGCCTCCGAGGTGGTCGGGGGCCATGAGGCGGGACTTGTGGCCCGGCAGGGTGTGGTGCTCAAGCACAAACTGACCTGGAGGGAGAATAACAGCAGGGGGTTTGATTTTTAGTGTAAAAAAAAGAAAGAAGAAGAAGAATATATCCTGCATCCTATTTTTGCACACCTCATAAGGCTTTGCGGTCTAAAGGCACCGCAATACCATTTGAACAGGCACAGTAAAGCCCTCTGAATGCAGTTCTACAAACACAGCGAAAACCTGAAGCTAAATTTAAAAATAACAAATGTTTGACCATAAAGGCTAGAACTGTGTAGAACTGTGGGATAAAACTGAAAACCTTAAATTGTCAGTTTAATTTCCTCTCTCTGTGGCCTCCTCATATATTGCTGTAATAAAAGATGGATTTACATTGATTTACCTCGATCACAGACTGCTCTCTCATTAGCTTCCATTTCTTGTATCAATAACAATATTAAGGCAGACATAATAATTCTATGCAGTGCTCTTAGAACGTGTGTTTGTGGACTGACCTCTGAATTTGGCGTGAGTTTTAAACTCAATTACCAGCCGACCGTCTTCCCTGATATAGATCCTGATGATCTGCAGTCTGGCTGAGAGGACGCTGTCAGTCTGGATACCTGCAGAGATGAAAAGCCAGCCAAAGAAAACCTAAATTAGAGCAGAAGTACATCACTAATAATTTCTTGAATAAGAACTTGGATACTTGGAAACAGTCTTAAATCTTAAATGATTTATTTCTACAATGCATTTTCATCATTATCCCATTTTTCAGAAAGGAAATAAACATTGTTACCCTGCACAATGAAAGCAAAACTACAATGTGAAACCAAAACACATCCCGCTATATGTTTACATCCAGGACTGTGGACAATAATAAGGTGTGCAGAGTTCATAGACATAAACTCATGACCTGTCCTCCAGAGCACGGTGTCATAGAAGAAAGAGAACTCCATCTCGGTGTGATGCTCCAGAGAGGCCCAGCCTCTCGGGGCTGTGACGTAGATGTAGGAGACATAGAGAGGAACCTGCACCGTCAGGAAGGACTGAGCAGAGTCCCGAACCTGGAAGAATAGCAGCAGCCTTTAATGTTAATTCTCTCAGAGGGTCACAGAGAACTTTCTTCTGTTTGTGAGGACTTTACACACAGTACAGAGCATTATTTCACCATCAAATAGATGCACTATGATTACATGATGGACGTCCACATCCCAACACAGTCACGGTCCCAGGTTCTGTTTCTGGGGCTGTCTACATGTACCCTATCCTGCAATCACTCCTGTGCATATTTTAGACCTTTCTCATGTCAAATGCCTTTATCTGTGCCTCCTCATCTCCTCTGTTCTCCCGCCTGTAACCTGAAAATCAATCAGTCCGACATTGAGGACTGAGGAGAAATATAAACCCATCGAAGTGCTTTAACCTGCATTTGTGCACACAGACACTTCTTTAGATCTTTTAATAGTATGAACTGTAGATGATGATATTCAATGTGCTTGCAGTTTTATGTTGAGGAAATTATGAAAATTGTTCCACAGTTTTTTGGGAGGTTTTTTTTTGCAGATTGTTGAACCTCTGCCCATCTTTACTCATTAGAAACGTCCTGTGATGTTCTTTTTACACCCAGTCTGTTACTGACATGTTGCCAGCAAATCAAAATCACTTCCCAGCCTTCTGTTGCTCCTGTCTCAACTTTTTCGAGGTGTGTTGCTGACATCAAAATCAAAATGAGCTTAAGTTTTCCATAAAGTAGTGAAATGTGTCAATTTAAACATGCGATGTGTTTTCTATGTTTTATTGAGAATGATATGGGTTTAAACAATCAAGAATGCACAGGTGTGTCCTCTGCAGGGGTGTTTTTCCATTTAAATATAAAAACCAAACTACAGCTGCACTGGCAGCTGTGTGAAATGTCATAGGTTACTGAAAATGAAGCTCCTTGATCGCCTCCTTCACTTGGGTCTCTGGAGGGAGGGACTAAGACGTGAGGAGCGAAGTCGATGATGTGCAGTCTGGGGATAGTTTAGTCAAGACATCTGTTTTCTGCTCCCAGTGGTCTTCTTGTATTCTTCTTGTTTTTGTGTTACGCTTTTAGATTCCTTTATGAGTAACCTTTTTTCCCCCTCTATCTCCCCCATTTCACCTTCTTCACCTTTGCTGCCACTGAGTTTTATAACTGATTTTTAAAATCAATTTTTTTTGTTTTTGCACGTTTCTGCACACATAAATAACTCTTCCATAACAACTGATTCAATTTATCAAGAAGACTGAAAACATTGTGAAAAGCGACTGTTTTAAAAGCTCTGCCTTTGACCGTCCTACGCACCTGGAAGTCCGCGGTGACTGAGCCCCCGCACACGTCGATGAGTTCTGTCATGTCGTAGTAGGCATCGAAGGTCCAGATGCAGCTCTTCAGGTTGAGGTGCTTATAGAACTGGAGGCTCTTGCCCTCGCGGACGTTGGGGTTGAACTGGTAGGGGCGGTCGTAGCCGGGCCCCAGGGAGATGCTGTCATACGATACATCATCGAGGAAGCCCGACTCTGAGGAAGAGTGTTGTCAAAGAAAAGTAAGAAAACTACACATCTGGTTTAATAATTATTTTTTAAATCGATCAGGAAATCTTGCAAGCATTGATTAAAATTGGCTGCCTACAAAATATTAAACCACGAGAAGATGAAGCTGACTGCAGCAGAAAATTAAAGAATTTTAATATGGTGGTAATTCAAACGTGAGCCCTAGATACTGTAAATGGTTCAAATGTGGATCTAATCACACTGCAGCCTCCTGAAGATGAAATTTCCAGCTGTGAGGTCTGTGTTTGTGTGACTGACCGGCGATCCCCTGAAGGTCTTTGAGGGTGACCAGGTTGGAGCAGACGTGCTGCTGCCTGTAGATCGACTCTGACAGCAGGAAGTGAAGGTTGTGCAGCGGCATGGTGGAAACCAGGGGGAGCATTCCATCCTGATGGGGGATCTGGACTGAGATGTGGATCCTAAACCGGGACATACAGAGAAGAGCAGAAATTAGCATAAACTCTTGGTGAAGATGCTTATCTGGTTTAAAAAGCCGCTACGGACCGGTTGGGGTGCTCTTTGTGCTTGACGTCTAAGTATTTGAGTGTGGCGATAAAGGATTGAGCCTGGAAGCCTCTGGCGGTGCCCGTGGTGACGGGTGTGTGGCAGATGGAGCCCTCTGTGCCGATGGTGGCGATGTTGCTCCTCAGCGGTGTTCCCAGGTGTCCAGCTTTGTCTCTGGCCTGAGCCACGCAGCGAACGTGGAAGCGCCGGCTGAAATAAATGCTGTCCAGAACCTGAGAGACACGAGAGTTTCCACACACGGGAAAATTTTTAAACATAATTTTATTGTCTTACTGCCAATAAATCCTATTAAATAACAACCTAATGTATTCGCCTCTTAATTTCAGATTTATTTGACTCCTTAGTTTAACTCACCATATGGTTGACGCTAGTATACGGGGTTGTATCTGTGACCGTCTCAAAGGGGGATCGGGCGCCGCTGGTGTCAGTGGGAGCCGCCACTTCCCACGAGAAGTGAACTTGGGTCTGGTTGATTCCCGCCTCCTCACAGCGCTCCTTCATCACAGAGTACTTGGGGTAGTGAGGGTCACAGGGTGTGACACACACCAGAGGGTAACCTGGAGAGGGAGTCTTCTTGCTGCCCTCTTTGATCACCTCCTGGACATGATCGTAATCAGCGAGAGAGACCACCTGAGCAGGAAGGAGGGTGGGAGATCGTGTAAATGAGAGGAGTTCAGCTTTTACATTTCAAGGGGCTGGCGTACAAAACACAGTATGAGATGAGATTCCTCCTAAAAAGTCGTTTGGGGTAAAATCACCCACCATATAATATTTTAATGGCAGCTGAATAGATATATTCATTGCAAGTGGTTCTGGTAAATGCATAAGAAATGTAAAAGCCTATAAACAAGTGCCTGAGGGAAAATGCTGCCCACGTTTGCTGCTGCTTTTTTGGAGTTCTCTGAATATGTATTAGGGGAGAGATGTGCTTTTGCCAGGAGTGGAGACGTTTCAAGTGACAGGTTCTCTAAGTGCTGCAGAAAATAGACAAAAGATTAAGTTCTCAGCTGAATGCTAAAGTTCTCCTAAAGGCTGAACATATCCTCCACTTCTGCTATTCTACTGCTCCTGCTTCATGTATCCTCCAAGGTTCCTTACAATAGGCGTGGCAGGTAGGATGAGACTTCCTGCCGCCTCCTGATCCAGAATGGTCACTGTGGCCATTGTGATCTCCCCAAGCACTGCCTCCACTGGGTCATCAGGCCCAAGGACCAATGAGAAGGACTCGTGCCACTCTCTGTCCTCATTGGACAAAATCTCCACTTTAAAGAGGATGTGGTCCATGCCTATGGAGAAAAAAAAAACATATTTACTCCCAGTAAAATCATCCCACTAACACTCTTCCCAAGTCCCAATGAGGAGCATTTTCAGCACTTACCCGGGGTGAATTTAAGCACTCGACTCTTGGGATTGTAGTCGACTCCAGATTGGGCCGATCCATCCCGGGTGCTGCAACGGATCTTGGACGTTCGGTCCAGATCTCCTCTGCGGATCACTTTGATGTTGAGCACTTCGATGCCATCTGGACCGGGAGGCTCTCTCACCTGAAAGGACGCCTGCTCGAACTCAATGGTGGGAGCTGGAGGAACGGGAGAAGTCTGACTGTCAATCATTTGCACATATAAAACTTTTAATCAGCTTCCAAAATAACAGGTGCATCCAATTAAAACTTATAGAACAGCGGTATAATAAAACCCACCTCCATTAAGGTTTTACTCGTTTTCTTTTTTTTTGATGGAAATAAATAAATACAAACATCAGGCACCAGGCGATAATTAAAAATGAGCCTGTCAGGGAATCAATTCGTGTCACATACATCTGTGCTTCGGGAGGATTTTTAAACATTATTTGTTGAAGTTGACCAAAAGTTGACCTTTGGAATACAAGCATGCTGATCCACACATGTGTACACACGGGTGTTCATAGACGAGGACTACACCTTTCTTGGCTGCTGCCTCAAAGCACATTGTGTGCTGTCTATCTTGCGTGTTGCACAATATCGTTTATTATTTAGTATCTACTGATATCTGCTGCTAGCTAGTTTATTGTGATGGTGCTGTATTTATTATGTTGCTCTTTTTTGTTTGTTTTCTCTTCTGTTTTTTTTTCTCCATACAGGTGATCCAGGTGTTTTGTTTTTCTTTCTTTCTTCCCCCCTTCTCACCGTCTCTTCTCCCCTCTGGTTTTCTTTCTCTCCCTCTCTTTCTTTCATTCTTTCTCCCTGTCCTATCCCCCAGTCATGTCTGTCCCGTTTGTAGCAACTGAAAATAAAATAAATTCATAATTATAATAAAGGTCAATCAAATGGACCAATATGGCAAGGCCATGATGATCCACTTGGTAAAATAAATCCGCTTGGCATCTTTCTTGGCCTTAAGACAACAATTCTGATGGCTAAAGATCCAAACGGGACACACACAAAAAAAAAGAAAAGAAAAAAAAAAAAAAAAAAGAAGTTGACCAAAAGAAAAAACGAGGAACATTATCTTAAAATTAGTTTGGAAATCAGGAGCAAGTTCAACATACTCAGGATATTTTATCCATACCAGGCTTCAGTTATTCTAACATCAGCAATTAGGCTGAGGGGTCACACACTCGAAAAAATTAGTGACGCATAGTTCAAAAAGTGCAAGTAGACTATGATATACCTCAAATATGCAGTCAACAGGAAACAAAAGGAATGGTGACGACGTTTTCATTGGTTATTAAATCTATATAAACCCATCACCCAGTAATTCACAACTTAGTTTTGAGAGTTTTGTTCAGGAACCATTTCAATATTCCCCAAAAAAAAAAAAAAAAAAAGTGGGAATGTTTTTTCAAAATAAAAGTCCTCAGCTTCTTTCATGTTAGTATCAGATAAAGGATGTAAAATGTATATATGTAGCTCTTTTTATGATATAAAACCTATCATTATTCTCTGACAGCATATCAGTAAATCCTGTTTAATGTGAATCACATGGCGATCAAGCGCCTGCTTACCATCTTCATCATTGGTGATGGTTACAGTGACAATATCATTGGCTCCCACCATGGCGCCGCTCCAGTGGTCACTGAGCGGTGTACCGAGATGCACCTGAAACTCCTCCTCAGGCTCGAACACTGAGTCGTCAATGATGTGAACTGTGCAGTTTTTCACCTGGAAAATGCACAATCGAAGCACCCTGATGAGCAGAGTCTGAGAACAAGGACACAAACATCAGGTCACATTTTGACTCAACATTTTACCTTCTCTCCTTTGAGGAAAGTGATGCGCGACTCATCTGCATTCCTTCTCTCCTCAAAGTCGTCCATCACCATGGCGGACATGGTCCGGGTGAAACAGCGCACCGATGACTTGAAGGAGAGGTCGCCGGTCCGGATGATGGGGATGTGGAGAAGGTTATCCTTCTCCTTCGCGGTGTAGGAGCTCTTCTCAAACTGCATGTTAGGAACTGAGAGAGAGCAAGCAACATCTGATCAATGAAGGGTGTTTGACATGACACGTGTATTAAAGCCTGCGATTGTTCTGTGAGGACGTACTGTCCTGGAACGTGTCCGCGATGATGACGTTGGCTTCATAGGGCTCTTGGAGGACAGCACCCTGAGGAGAACTGAGGAACACCACGAAGGACTCAGACCCCTCGATGGACGGGTTCTGGATGTCATCCATGATGGTTAAACTGCACGTCTGTTTAAAAAAGGGAGGTCAGATTAAATGATTTGCAAGGGTTATACGGGTGAATCTGTTATTTATCGAGGAATAAAAACACCTTCCTGGTAGCTGCAGTAGAAACTTGGTGAGCTCGGCTGATGATGTTATAAAAAAATGTTCATCTACTGTACGTAAAGATGTCAGTGTTGAAGAATTAACTCAGATCCAGCTGTGTACAAGTGCTGACACCGTTCTACGCATCCCAGAGGCAAAACTTCATACAGCGTATCCAGTTCAAGCTGCTTTATCTGCTCACAGTCTACAAGCTGCTTTTTTAACCCAGCATCCCCGACTGTCCTCCATCCTGTTTATCAATTATCTGATAGCCCATTGCACAGCTGGCTCAAGTGTTTTTGTTTGGGACGATAACATAACTGTGACATCTGTGCTGGGGTCTCCGTGCTATTTTCACTGTTGTAGCAAAATCATTGCCACTCCTAAAGTTGGACAAAAGTTGACCTACCTGAAGTTAACTGACTGCAGTGTGAGGGTGCATTAAAAAAAAGGATGATGGATGTTTTTTTTAATCACCCATCACACAGAACATGTAGAACAAGAGAAACAACATAACTGTTTCATTCTTAAAATATAAACTATAGAATTCGACTGTAGGTGAGAAGTCTGTCCTCACCTCGTCAGTTTTTCCAGGTTTGAATTCCACTTTCTTGGAGCTGGGAATGTAGTCGACCCCGGGGCTGGCTGACGGAGGGTCTGAAGGTCGGGTGGCGCACCACACAGAGGTCAGCGAGGACAGGTCGCTGCCATGACGCAGCACTGGTATTTCAATTGTGCCTGAGAGAGGGAAGAGTGAAATGCAAGGTAAAAAAATGTGAAATGTGGGAAGTTGCTGTGTTTTTGAGGGGTTATAAGATATTAATAACTAATTTACAAAGTTGTTTTGATCTTTACATAGAAAGTAATTTAAATCCTGATCTAAGAACAAAGTGACACAGAAACTGAATCTCGCAGCTTCTTTTAGCTGCAACTAATGATACTGTCTGTTCAACACTGTGGGGAAGATACCTTTGTATCAAAGATCAAAGCTACGCCAGCGAGAAGAAGGAGAAAAAGAAAGAAGTGGAAGAAGTTCAGCAGAAAGATGAGGCGCAGTGTAGCTGTCAGTGATGCTAATTATAAGAGAGGAAACAATCTATTCTGTGTCATGCTCCAAAACACGTCCAATGTTCCTAAATAAATGAAACAAGTAAAATATCACAGAGTGCAGTGATCTAACTGACGATGAGAAATGTTTCCACAAAACATGATGCACGTAAACTGGTTACACTAATATCATTAAATGTATCCATTATGAAACCTCCCATACAAAGACTACTTTCTAACAACTATTGGAAATGCCCTAAATTCCTAATGGAGAGCTATAAGAATAGGCATCACTTCAAACAACTCATATAAAAAAGTAATAAAGAAAATATAACCATTACTTATAAATTATGTAATTTTTTAAAATATTAAATCATTGTAAATACTGTCATGTGTACAAACACCTAATATTATAATGTATGGTAATAAATGTGTATCAAATAATTATTTTATAAATTATTCATGACGTACTGATGATAAAAATTATGTTCTGATGACATTCCATATAACATTTTTACATTATGTATTTCTTAACGATGACCTTAGACGTTATTGTTGTTTGATTAAGGTTTCAAAGGCTTCATTTAAAGCTGCTGCCAGGATATGCAGATGGATTACCAGTGAAACCAGTGACACCAGTTTTCCACCTAAGTCCTAACATGATCCTAAAGTGATCTTCTCTCTTCTATTTTATATCTGCTTGTGTTTCGTAGCCTGTTTAGGCCCTGTCCAGGACTGGAGCTTCTACTTCCGCTTTCTGCCATCTCCTCCAGCTCCCAGCTCCCAGACTGTCACTGTGCTTGATTGTTCTGGTACACCAATCCCTGCTTCAATCAAGCCGCACCATCAATCACACCACCAGCTTAAAATGAGCAGCAAAGCAGAGCTTATTATTCAGAGCTGCTTTGAGCTGCCATGCCACTCTGTCAGTCTGTATTATTTAGACTGTACCTTGACTGTGTTGTTTTAAATGTACTTTGGCTTTGTGCTGTTTTTAACTAGTTACACCTGTACTTTATATTTATTTGCTTAATTTTCAACTCGAGCAATAGCATCTATTTTGGCTGCATAACCTCTCAGTGTTTCTGGAGAGTGGAGCAGTGATCATCTCCAACATTCACACGTGATAAAAGTTTGTCTGTGAAGGTTCTCAGTCATCCAGGTCATCGTAGTCTAAGGGGCTTGGAAAGAAAAACGTCTGGACTTCTTTAAGTTTCCTTGAAGCCTAGTTGGGTTTTTTATTTGTTATCATTTGTGATGAAAGTGAAACTACGCAGTGAGTGGGTTCACAGGTTTTATGCCAACCCAAGTGCCAACTCTTACACTCTTAAAATATCTATCATACTAACATTAATGTTTGTTTATAGATCATTTATACAGTCAAAAAAAATGATTACTACTAGTTAGAATGCTAATAATAAATATGTGTAACTAAAGTTTAATTAACTACTAATCTATCATTCATTGCTAATGATTATTGTGAAGTGCTAGCTACCAGTGCACTAGTTTTTTATAGGAAGCTATTAGCCGTTTGAAACATTTAATTTTTTTTACTTAAATTTAATTTAATTACGCAATAAGAAATATGAATTCATAAAGACATTACGCTGGTGGATGCACGAAAAAGGCTCATACCAGCATCTTCGCTGAAAGTAAACGTGGCGTTTCCAAGAGAAACAGTCGATGCATCGTTGGGTCCATCAATAATGACCTTGGCCACCGACACGTCGCCCATGCGTGCGTTATCGGAGGTGTCTGAAAGCACCAGCTCGAACTCCTCGGACAGTTCGTACTCGCTGTCATCGATGAGCTTAACATCACAGGTGGACATGCTGACTCCAGGACCGAAGATCACTCGGTTGTCGGTGGTCATGCCGCGGCTCTTGTAGTCAGAGCCGGACTCCAGAGCGTGGAGGCTGCTGCCCTGTGCTGACTTGGCTACGGTGTAGCAGAGAGCAGAGACTGTGCTGGAGGTATCACCTGAGCAGAAATGAAGAGAGACAACAAGGTCACACAGTGTGTGCAGGAACTAAAGTGAAAATGAAAAGAAAGAAATTATGAGAAAATTCGTGGAACATGAAATGTTAGAAACTCCTCTGCAGTGTGTACCTTTCCTTTCAATGGGAGCATGGATTAAGCCTGAGCTTTCATTGACATGGTAAATCTTCTTGTCAAACTGCAAAGTGGGTTCGTCTTCTGTGTCGTTGATGTTGACGACAGCGCGCGTGTTTCCACCCAGCAGCGCGTACACGGGCATGCTGAGCTCCACATGGAAGCTCTCGATCCCCTCAAACACCTTGTCGTCGTTAATGACTATAGTGCACACCTTTGTGTCCTCACGCTCATCAAACTGCACCTGGAAAACAATGAGAAGGAGGCATTAAAGAAGTGATTACAAAACCTTAACTTAACATAGGCTAGTTATAGATGATACACGTCACTGAATGTCAAGTAAAGCAAAAGTGTGCCCACTTTACTGAATCTTTTTCCTCCTCAAACCTCCATGTACACAAAGGAGTACCTCAGGGTTCCATATTAGGACCACTGATTTTCTTCCTCTGAAATAGGATGTTTGTAGTACAAACATTACGTTCCTGTTGTACTCCACTTAAAACTGATGAAAATGCAAAAAGATTCCAGGTTCACGTTACTCCCAAGATGTTAAGGTCAAAAACTGCTCGAAGCCGTGGATCTGTTTTTATGCTTGATGCTGTGGTCCACAAGTTCATGAACAGGAAAGTAAGACCTAACCTTGGATTATTTTGTTGTTACAAAGATAAATAAGATTTTAGCAGCATTTACTGGTTTCCAGACTAAATGAAGAACACAAACTCACAGGAGAGAAATAAAATCAATTAAAAGAGAAATGTTCATTTTTTAAACGTGGAATATCGAGTTTCTACCTGCCCAGCATATTCCACGTAGTCCTGCTGTCCAGGTCTGGATCCGACGCTGCTCGTGGAGGTGGCGCTGCCCTGTTCAGTGCGGCAGAGCACGATGGCGTACTGGTTGAGATTACCGGTTCGCTTCACGGTCACCGCCACTATGCCGGCCTTCTCACTCACATTGTAGCTGTGGTGCCAATAGAAGAAGTAGGAAGGTAAAAGGGTGGGTGTCCAACGGATAATCTTTATAAAATATGTATATTTCTTTGAAATGGTGCAGACCTTTTGTGCTCAAAGCTGATGAGGGACCACTGGATGTGGAAGACATTGTCACTGACCACATTTGGTTTGCTGTCTTTGACCAGGAACTTGAAGTTGTCCATGGTTTCCTGGACGTTCTCCTGATGAAGCACGTACCGGATCAGACCCAGATTGATATCGGCTACAAAGAAAAACAGCCACATTAGTCTAAATTTATTTCTCTGTTTGGGGTTTTTAGTATTAGTGCTTCTATTAATGCTTCTTCATCAGTTCATTCATGTCTACCAATTGTTTTTTATGTTTCAATCACTTCATGTTTCAGTAGCCGTTTGGCTCGATTTCTTACTTTGTTACCGTCATGTTTTCTTCCACCCAGCAATGCTTTTCTGATCCTCCAGAGGATCCCAAGGAGATCTCAGGCCAGATGAGACATAAAGTATAAGCTCTCTGGTTTCTGGGTCTTGCTTATAATTTCCTTTGAGTTAGGTGTGCACTGATAATCTCTAAAGGAAAGATACCCAGGTGAGATCCCGCTGAATGTCTTAGAGCCTCACCCTGAAGTTGAGCTCAACGCTGCCTCAGAAGGAGGCAGCGTAAAATACCATTACTAAGAAGTGAACTGACTCAGATCAGGTCTGATGGGAGTCAGTCAAAAACGACCACACGGGTTCAAAATGTGCTGAAAATAATGTTTTAAATATGCCAGAAATGTCACAAAGCACTGCAGCAGGTTTTTAAATCAGCAGGAGAGCCAAATTCACACGATGGTCTTTAAAGACAATTAGTGCTGATTTTTATGCTTGCACACAAATTTACTGTGAGGAGGGGGACACCCAAAAAAGACTGATTGAATCTTAATAGTGAAAATCTTTTGCAAAGAAGGCATTTCTTGGAAAATATCACTTCCATAATTTGCAGCCTTGGGCCAATTCACAGTACTTGGAGAAATAAAATAGCCTGGAAATGAATGTGAAAGTTATTATTGGCTCTGGGTTTCTGCTCATTTACACCTTCCACAGAAGGTTGTAGAAAGGGAAACACTTAGATGTGAGCCCAGCTGCTTCAAAATTGGCCAAATGACCTTCAGGAAGCTCAGCATAAACACCACAGAGATGAAGACAGTACTAAATTATGCATTAATATCCAGAATAGTAATATCTCAAACATAATTTTTAGATTGCGTACAAGCATTTGGCAGAATATGGGAGCAAATGCTCACAGTCGGGATGATGTTGATTACTAGAAATCTCATCTGTTTTATTTATTCATATTGCCTCCATCTCTCGTGCTCAGGCTAAGGGTTATTTCACTTATTGGAAATTTATTATCATTAAGAAAATGATGTTTACAAGCTTCAAATTGAGCATGCGACACATCAAAGTGGCTGTTTATACTTGCTCTCTGCAGCCTGGAGGATCAACATTTTACAACAGCAGGCTGACACTGATCCTCGTCTGCAGCCTTGAGGTGAACATAAGCAGGCTCATAATGAGAGCACTGCTGATTTAAACTGCAAATTAGCTGAGTAAACGTGTGCAACGGGAAATACAGCAGATAGGTGGTGTCGTTCAGCGGAGAAATGATCAGAGCGAAGAATGTGGGGTCAAGCTTTTGTCCCTCCTTCTCACTGTGAAGACAAAATGGCACCGAGTTTTCTCTGCAGCGGCACGAAGGATGCGGGATGAACAGAAGAGGGCACCGATGCAACACTGAACTGGTGCAGTGAAGGAAACAGGTGGCTCTCTATACACTGATAGAGAAGTCTTTGTGGTTTATGTCATCCGTTGAGGGAGTTTAGAAGGAAAGCCCAGGAGCAGCGGGTTTCCAATATGTGAGTCCCAACTGCTCTGAGGCATAGCTAATCCTCAGGCATTAAAAAGTCCTTCAAATGAAACTATCTCAGAAGAGAAAAAAGATTGAACTTGAAGGGAGTCAGAAAGCCATGGCTTCATTTTAAAGAGTCATAAGGGTTTGATTTGGAAACGTAAACTGGCACTAACTGCAGCTTTACACAGTATATCCCAACTATGACTGCGGTGATCCCACACTAACCTGATAAGATAACCATCCTGCATATCAAAAAGTAGCCTTCATTTCCTTTTAATATCGTACACCATCAGCCCATTGATGTGAGTTTTTAAAATGCACATGTAGTACATGGTTTATTAGTATTCAGTATGACACAAAAAAGGAAAATTATCCTAATTTTTTATGAATATTTGAAGCAGGAAAAGTAAAAAAACATCAAAGCTCACAGAAGGAGGGGAAAAGCAAAACTGCACCCACTCTTTTGCTCAACCTGTGTTGAGCTGATGGAAATTTTCTTTGATATAAATATATTTGAGAACACTTTAGTGGATAAGCACAATCGTGTGGATATCAGCTTCTGGACCAATCAGGATTTGGCCCTGATTGGTTCCAACATGCCACAGAGAGTTGCAAAAGTGTCACCACTTTAAATACAGACTCTCTGGATAAATTTGATGAACTGAGTCTTTCTTTGGACAAGGATCGAAGCTGTCTGAGGAGGAGAAGTTAAGAGGGATGGGTTGTCTAATAAGTTAAACTGTTACTGCTGTAAATATAAAGGCAACAGAGAGAGCTTCGGTACCTTGTGTGAATGTGGTAATGGGGTTCCCAGGTTTCAGCTTGCTCTCCAGGAAGCCGTGCTTTGGCTCTGTGGTGATCTCATAAACCAGCTGTCCATCATCTGTGTCCGGGTCCATGGTCAGCAGCTCCTTCTTGGTGATCAGATTGGTGGCCTGACAGACATCAGACAGGATTGACTCAAATTTCCTGTTTTTCAGTTTTCACTGCACAGAAATCATCTCACAGTGCAAGAATTCATTACTGGGGATTTCATTCACAATGTCACACTGTGATTCAGCTGAGCAGGAAGCTTTTCTTTTCAATTTCAGCTTCCCTGATGTAGCTATCATAGCAAAAATACCGCTGTTAAGAAGCGTCGCTTCACTACTGGCTCAAAAAACAGAAATCAGCATATCCAACATCACAACACCAACTAAAAAACATGTTTGCTTCTGTATCTGATCTCGACATTGACATTCAGCCAACAAAATTTTGAAGAGCCCCTCCTCTGAAGGGCAAAGTAGTTAACTTTTCTATTCTGTTAATGGACAGCATCTGGTTTATGTGGGTTATAAACTCGCTAATTGTTCCAGTGAGTTTGGATAAATTATTGGGAAATGCTATTGTACACACTGATCTCCCCACTTAAGTACAGATTAGCATCCAAACTGTTGTTATTTGACTCTTAGTTGGATGAAGGACTTTAGACTGATCTCTACGTCGTCTTTACAAGTTTTCCAAAGTTTAAAACCACCAGCATGCACATCTGGAACATCACCACAGAAGGTGATGTGATGGCTTAAAAAGTTTTTTGGTGTGTCTCGTATATTTTAAAGATGTTTCATTTATGATTATTACAAATACGTTTCAATGTATCCAACAAACAAAGTTCAGCTGTGTTTTTTTTTAAGCCGTTTCTTCTGCAAACTACTTTGCAACCAACCTTCTTTTTAGATTTGCCAGTAACTTCTACGTGGATGCTGGGTTGGGAACTACAGTTCTGGAAATCCTTGATTTGAACATTTTCAGGTTCAGGTTATTTTATTTTTAACCGTAGGTAGATTTGGTCTCGTGAATTGAAGAAACAACAGAAAACAAAAAAGCAGAGCAAAAAATACTGACAACAAAAATTTATACTAATTTTGGCCATCATGTAATCCACAAAAGTGACTTTTTAAACCTTGTCGTTTTACAGTTTGGGACCAGAAGCCTTTGTCTGGGAGGAAGAAAAACAAATCTCACTGTGTAAAGAAAAATGAAACCAGCCAACCGCTGCAACTGTCTGGTGGACAGGGAACTTCAGCTGTGGTTCATCAGTCAACCTGTTAGACCACAGAGTTTCTGCTCTTTTCAGATAACTATCCAAACCACAACAACTAAAAGGACAAAACAGATTCAATAAAAGCACGAAGAAATAAAACCATCATGGTTTTATCAATGTGGAAACAAGAAAGCCTTCTTAAACACGAGAGCTGCTGGTGCTCCTTCCTGCACACAGCTTCACAGTTTGCTTTGAAAATCATCTTTGAATCAAAAGTGAGATATTTATAACTCTGAACACTTTCCACATTTTGATTGCACGCTCCTATGTTAGAGGCAGGGCAACGATGCTGTAATGCATGCCCCGCTTCACCTAAATGACTAAAGAGGACCACAATTAGCAACCGAAACATCGTGTTGTATTAAATCACAGGTGTTGAACTCCAGGCCTCGAGGGCCGGTGTCCTACAGGTTTTAGATGTTTCCTTGATCCAACACAGCTGATTTAAATGGATAAATGACCTCCTCAACATGTCTTGAAGTTCTCCAGAAACTTGCTAATGAACTAATCATTTGATTCAGGTGTGTTGACCCAAGGTGATGTCTAAAACCTGCAGGACACCGGCCCTCGAGGCCTGGAGTTCAACACCCCTGTATTAAATCAAACTCAGTAAGAAATTGTTTTGAAATTGCCTCCCCCTGCAGGCCATAACAAAAACTGCACTATCATGGGACCACCTTCTTGCTCCTTTCTCAACCTCAGGCGATCCATGTTTGCACATGGAAGTCTAGGATATCCCAGAACACAGCTGCACCTCCAAATATTAATGAGTTCAGATGGAATAATTTTCTTTGACCAAAGGTCTCCTGCCTATATGATCAATTGGTAATGGTCAGGTTTTGCTTTCCCCTCCAGCACTCAGGAGAAGATACTGGAGTGTAACAGTATGATAATTTGGCTCAGTGATAAAACACCCAGGACTTAATTACCTGCAGCGCAAACACAGCAAAGGCTGAGAATAAATGAACGATGTGACATATTTACAGTGCCTACCAAACAAACCTGTGCGCTGCATTGCGATGAGGTGTGCAAGCCAGCAGGTGGAGGTGGAGGGGCTAATTTCAGAACAAACAGTGATGGAGCTTCTCCTTCGCACTTCACACAGGCACATTTACTCTGCTGGAGAATATTCAGGCAGAGCAGGGTGTGCTGGCACTTTTTAAAACATAATTTGCTCAGAGAGAGTTCTGCTGAGCAAACATGCAGCTCATTTAAACACATCTGAATTATCCTGATGTCTCCGTCCTCTGCTGGTGTCCAATTAAAGGTAATAAATTAGAAAAAGTTCTCTTCAGTGTCCGCTGTTCTCACTTTACGGCTATTAAACATCACAAATAGTTTAATTAGATTTGTTTCCTAAATGCCTACTAACTTGGATTTCTGCAGAATTTATTATCACCACTGTGGGACCTGGATTTAATAAATATGGGAAGGACACCAGGTTTTGTGCATGTAGTGTGTACAATAGCAAATGCCCACTACCTGAAATCTAAATCTTTGGCTATTTCTGTCCATCTCCTCACTTCAGTCAGAAGCTACAGCACACATCAGCGACTTCTGCTGTCCAAATTTGCTTTGGTGTGTGCCAGTTTTTTTACACAGGGGTCAGTGTCCCCTCAATCAGTGCACCGCTACATGCTGCATTTCGGTTTGCTGGTTAGTAGCAGCAGCAGCCACGCTCAGATAGTCAAGCTAAATTTGTTATTCCACACCACACACTGTGATGCAGTCTCGAGTCACAAGACTCGGCGTCAGACCTTGACCTTGAGATCAAGGTCACTGATTTTTGCGTGAATAGTACTAGAGGTATCTATGGTATCAATATGAAAACCCAAAACTGGTTCATCTTCAAGTCATCGTATTCACAAATCTGGGCATCCATGCCAACTGCCTGCGTGCCGTATCGGCTTTTTACAGCTGGGGGGGTAAAAAGTTTAATGAATTAAAGACCTTTTGTTCTTGCACACCTCGGGGCTGCGGTTTCTCCCACATTACTCCCTGGAATCGATGTCTTCCTCTACTCTCACCTCTGACACGTGCACTGGATCTCTTCAGTGTGTCAAAACATTACAGACATCTTTAACATCCTTAAACTTAATTTTTGAAACTTTATGGATCATATGAACATGTAGTCTCAAGCCTTGTTTTTGCCCGTCATGCATATGGTTGTCTCTCCTCTGGTGTGCATATGTAATAGAATGCAAGTGAAACTGCGTGTGCTTATTGTCTGAGGGAGGTCATTTACTTCATCATCTCCAGCCACAAAGCAGACCAGTCTGCCACTGATGCTATGGATGTAAACATCAGTCTTACTGGTAACGTAATAGCAGGTTTGTGGCATTTTTGTTCAATCATTTCTTCTCTCTAAGAGATTACATTGGACAGTTGAACGTGCCCGAGAAGATGAGCTTGACCTTGACATTCGACATTTTTATGGATCTGTTCTCTTTTAATCAAACCCCACATTCATTTTACTCATGATCAGATGGAAAAATAAAAATGTGTCCCTGCATCGTTATCGTACCTTGTTATCCATGTACTCCAGCCACTGCAGTCCCAGGTTGGTGAAAATTAACGGCGTTCCATCATCAACTGGCAGGATATCTATCTTGAACTTCTGGGGAGCGGCTGTCACTATCTGGAAAACCCAAAAATGAAAGAAATTAAAAACAATTTTTAAAGACCGCAAACATGGTTTAAGTGAATTTTAACAAGTAGTAAAAACTACAGTGTTAAAAGGACAGCGTGTCTAACTTTCTTGTGTTTTCCTGCTGGCGACTGATCCAGTGAAACTTCTGAGCTCCTCCTTGTTCAGGATTTCTACTCAACTAAAACAAACTCCCCTGCATGTATCGCTCATCCCAGCTGATCCAAAGTAAAACTTAATTAATGATAATACTCGTGTCTGGCAATACAACAGACATGACCAATACAAACTGAACTATAGCAAACCTCAAATGTACTTTGATTAATTACCATAATACTCTCATAATCTGGAATTAGAGCGCTTACAGTAATTCTTCACACAACTCGACATGAACAGAGTTTATTACAGCAGTGTGATGTTCAGAGTTCAGCTGTGAGTTTAACAGGCTGAAAATTCTAAATATATCAACAGATTATGGAAACGGAAAAACACACATAATTAACATAATTATATGATCAGCGCTTTTTGTCAGTTTTGTGTATTGATTGCTTTAAATGATGGTCGAATGGTGCATCACTGTCAATTATGGGATCTTCTCCTGCCAAAGGAGATAATGAAGGTGAGTTGAATCATCTTTTCTCAGTATTT